>NC_041391.1:302224966-302344637 GCF_002162155.2 Triticum dicoccoides | reverse complement strand
GATATAGATCACATTTCGTCAAATGCAAAAGAGCCAAAACCTGAGGAACCCTTATTTAAACTGGACAAGAGTCTAATGTACTCCAAAAAATAGCAATGAAGGTGTAAACAAATTATTGGCATGGTACAAGACTTTAATAGGGTAACTTTTGTACCTCAATGTGTGCTTCTGAGCTAACATCATTGGCATATTGAATGAGGGCAAGCTCCATTCCAGATTTGATAACACGGCATTCAGTTAAGATAGGGTGGAGTGTACTCAAATCGGTGTCAAACTTCTCTATCCCCTAACACAGGGGAAAACAGCATGGTAAGTTGGTAAATTCAATGCATATACAACAAAGACATGTAGTTGAGGTCTAAAGGAGAAAGAATAGTACTGCATGATTAACATGCCAGATTATGCTTTCCACTTTAACCCTTCAAAACCATAAAACTAACTAACTAAGCATCCTAACTTGTTTTATGGCTAGTTGTATATCACGTACTTCAAAACTAGCAGGCTTTGAGTAATTTCCGCTGTCAGTACTCTTTCCATACAAGAGAAACAACACAGGCTTCCCATGCTGACTGAATCGATCTTGCAGAACCTGCACAATCTCATCGACATAGAAGACCAAATCAACCTTGTACCTATCCTGTAGAGGTATTGATGAAAAATATTATGTGAATTCAGAGTGTTGCAGTATCTGCGAATATAGCATTTAGAACATCAAATACCTTAAAATAAGGGAGTGGTTTTATTTCACCCATCCAGACAGCATAGTCAGGTGGCAACCTTGGAGCAAACAAAATCGATTGTCCAGAGGCAATGTCCTTGGTGAACAAATAAAGGCCAAGTTAGGTAGAAGCATCTAATGAGCATAAATTCATTATCATAACCATGCATCGAATGACTTGCAGTGGTTTATTCTCACAGACAAATAAGTTGTACAAATTCAAGAAATTGTGACATAAACTGTGTTATAAGTTTAATAACTGGATAAAGATGAGGCGTAGTGAATATCCACAATAAGCATCGAACTAGGTATCAAGGAGCTCAACAGGAACTATGCAAGGATTTTATTTTCCCTGCAAAAGTGGGCCACACGAGAGAAGAACGTACTATAGCGCCGTAGAACCCTGGCTCACGCACTCCGAAGAGATAAGCAAAGTAGCTCTCCTGCCTGAGACATTGCCCATTACCACCTCAATATGTCATCCCAAAGAAAGAGAAAGGAGGGGCGCTGGCAAATATTAGAAAAAAAACATATACCTAAACAGCTCGAGATGATCAGTGCAGTGTCGTGTCTGCTCCTCACCGCCCTTCAGAAAGAGAAGCCAAAATGTTGATAGAGGAAGCCCCAAAGGCCCAAACAAAGTAGAGACTGATTCACTATAAAGACGGCAAGTGGGACCTGGAGGAGGGCAAGGCCGCGGGGAGGGCTAGCGGCGGCGGAGAGGTGGGCGTGCAGTGCGGTTAAGAGGCGGTCACGGTTGCCTGCATGCAGCTCCATGGGCACCTCAGGCGGAGCAAGAGAGGAGGTCGCCATTGCTGGATACCTGCCACACATTGAAAATATGAAAACAACAATCATGTTATGTCATGTGTTGCATACTAGAATAACATACATACATGCATATACCCACAGAAAAAAAAGACATATATACATATAACTAGCAAAATTTTAACGGAAATGCTAAAAATCTGACGTCATAATTTTTAAACGTTTTTTTTTCCAAATTATGTTATCGCGAGAATGGCAATTTCCTTTACAGCTCGTTTGGCACCCAAGCTTTCATTTCATTTGGTAGAAATAAAATGAAATCTCATTCTTAGGAGGATTTCATTTTGTGGGATTTGGATTCCAAGTTCAATTTTCTTGTTTGGTTACCAGAGGAGATTTGTGAAATGGATGCCATATACTGTTTGGCTGCTATCTGCATATCTCAACATGTACAATCAACACATTTACAATCTAAAAATAAAATCAGCCCCCAAACAACAGTGCATTTTTTCAATGATCAAGATAAAAAAGATCTAGACAGCATCATCTTCATATTCACACATTCAAATAGGTCAAATATAATAATCTAAAATGCGGATAATAATAGTGATAAGATCTTTGAATGGCTATTAAAGGCTGAAACTTGTGCTCATCAAAAACAAAGATCTTCGAAGGTTCATAGCTTATTAAGCACGATATGGAAATTAAAAAATTACCGACTCGCCGTTACAAATAAATTTTTGCATCCAACAAAGAGGCTTGAACTTGCATGAAGATCTTGGTTTGGTTTTCTGGCTTCGTTGTTGTCCGGCAGATATCACGGGAATCATGTAAGCATTAGTTAGCAAATGTGAAGCTTCTAAAACACCGTCTTAATTTATTAACTAGCACAATTGAAAAGTCGTATATTTTCTTCTGTACGATAAGTTACAACACACAAAGTCATACATAAAAGGCAGAGAGAGAGGTCAACACAAGTTGGTTATCTTGTCATCTTCCAAATTTACATGATACCAGAGGATAAAAAACATGCCTATGTTCAAAGGAAATAAGACAGATGCATGACAAAGGGAGAAGATTTTCCCCTCTCGCTGATGTAATGGAGACACTTTGTTTTTTCTTTGAACAGAGACGCCAGGGGCGTCCGGCTTTAAATTAATAAAGCCCACAACAAAGGCAGCGTACACAAGAGCAGTAACCAACGTCCAGGAACCCAAACCAAACACTTTGTTTCCCAGGCTAAGAAACTAGCAGGAAACTAGTAGCAAACAACCTTTTCTCCAAAAAAAAAAAGGTCAGTCACCAAGCTAACTTTTTTTTGGCAAACTTGCGTCCCTGATTATATTACAAGCATGGTTGGCTCAACAGAGCTAACCCAGAAATTACATCCCGGAACATTACATGGCAGACATAAAGAGAAGGCAACACACAAGTAACACTTACAAACACGTGTGCACACACACGTCTAAACGTGCTACACGAGATGCCACGAAGCGAGAGCGCGCCGCAACAAGCACAAACAATGATGACCAAGAACAAATCGCTGGGACAAGAAATATTTATGAAACGAATACAACGATTGGGATAGCAATACAAGGACTTTTATTTGAATCTAAACAAGGAAGGGAAAGTAAATGATCTTCCAGCACAGAACAAATCCCCACATCCCAATCCATATACCCTTAGGGTGTGTTTGGTTCGGGAACGAAGTAGAATGTAATGTCATGGTTCCATTCCACCGAAACGGGTTGGTTCCGTTCCGGTGTTTGATGAAGGGAATTAGGAGGAATGGAATGGTTCCATCTCAGCGTTTGGTTGGGATAGCACGAAATGAGTTTTTCCACATAATGCATTTGGTTTATCTCAAATCTTTGCATAGAAATGGTGGGAGTTTCACATACGTATATACATGGTCACAATTATATCTCTTTACATTTTATCAATTTCTGTCAAGTACATGTAAAAAATTGGTCAAAAGACAAAATTGACTCAATCAAGGAGGAAAAGCATTGACAAACATGCACACATTTTTAGCATCAAATTATTCAAATTTTCAGCGGTCATTTCATTTGTATTTGCACTTTTGCAGCACCATCAATTGATATAATCTCAAAAGGATCTACGGTTCATACAGGAAAAAAAATTCTCACTGTTTTCTATTCACATGAAGAGTTTGCCATCTTGAGTTTAGCATGAACGCATCCGGCAAAAATCTACAGGCATGAACAAAAAAAAATCTCACTGCAAGCATCAGGAACATGTTGAGTTTGGCATGAACGCATCTTAGTTAATTTTGCGTTCAGTTCAAGCAAAGATACTGAACGCATCCATCAATACTGAACGCCATCTGCTCCTTTCCTCTCTGGCCGCTGCCGCTGCCCAGGCAAGCTGATGCTGCCGCCGCTCAGGTGTGGCTGCCGTTGGCTGGCTTCCAATCCTCGCGCCGAAGTAGCGCTGGCTCGCCGCCCAGCTTCAAGACCGTCGCCTCGCAGCCGCTCGTCCGCCGCCCTGCAGCTGATTGAGGAGAAGACGAGGAAGAGGGTGGGGTGGGGGAAGGACACTCACCGGTGCAGATGGGGGAGAGGAACTGCCGGTGGCGCGAATCGAGGGAGGAGAGGGACGAGGGGAGGCGGCGCACCAGAGAGGAGAGGGCGAGAGGGGATGGGGTTGCGAGAGAGAGACGAGGGGGAGACGGTTCCGCGTCGTCCGCTGGAATTCGAGGTCTCACCTCGTTCCGGATCTGGGCCGAATATTCGGTCCAGGGAAACGAGCGGATCACGTCCCATGCGCATACCAAACACGAGAATCAGGTCCAGGAACAGGTCCGACCCGTGACATTCCAATCCATGACAGAAGCCAAACACACCCTTATTATTATGGAAGGAACGAGAAAAGCGAAAGCGACCTGTCGCGATGCTGGCGGAAGAGCCGTGAGGAGCAGAGGGTTGGGTCGCGGCAGCTTTGGCTACGATCTCCATGAGATCGGCGGCCTGGGGTCCTCAGCTCGGCAGCGGGTTGCGGTGAGGTTGGGTCGGCGGCTGAGCTAAACTAGGTTCCGGCGTCGCTCCCCATGGGAGGTCGGCTGAGAGGATTTCGGGTGTATCAGCTCCCTGCTTCCCCTCTCTCTGCTCCGCTTTATTGCGATCCCGTAGGTTTCAGCTTCGGTTCGATTGAGTTTGTTCAGTCCCCGCTTGTCCTTCCTATTAACCGGCCCGACTTTCTAGGGCCGTTGGGTTCGGCTCGGTCGGGGCTTGCCTTGGGCCGGGCATTCGGTTCCTCGCGCTCAGGTACACAGCCGGTTCGGTCTGATCAGTGGGCGTTCTACAATTAGGCATCTCTCTTATCAAAACTCTTTCTCTCTGAATTATTCATTGCGTGCAAGTGCCTCTACTACCCATATGCAGCAAATGTAGCAACAATGGTTTAGCGATGAGGGATGTACTATATTTTGCAAATTCTATTTGAACTAATAAGGCAGGCGGAATCTGATTCGATTGAAGTCATAAATTTTTGCAAAGGTCAAATACAATGGTGGAACTCGGCAGCAGCGATATATGCAGATTGTGTAGATACGTCAATTCAAATGAGAACTGTTGATTTCACTTGTCCTAGAGATGCCAACCGTGTGGCCCATGAGCTAGCTAGCTTTAGTTTTCATAATAATCTTTCTTGTGTTTGGGGTGATAAACCTCCTAGTTGCTTACTTGTATTTGCAAACGATGCAAGCGTTTTTTAATTTAATAAAGCTAGTCATGATGGCCTTTTTTCAGGAAAAAAACACTTCTCTATTTTCCAGAATTTAATCAAACCTCTTCACTAATGAAAAAATTATCTTATTTTTAGCGGTAACCTTATATACCAATAAAACTAAATAATACAAGGTCTACACACATGGAAACCAATAAGACATTCAAAAACACAGAGTCAGTGGTGCCTCAAGCACAAAATTAATAAAATAAAAAAAATATGTCGACACGTCCAAACGTATTCTCTACATATCTGCTGACAACTTGATTTTTAATGAACTGGAACGGTAGGCACACTTCACTGCGCCCGACGGCATATAGCTTTGACAAACATCGATGAACGCATTGTTTGTTTGTTTTTCTTTTGATTTTTATCAGTGCCGGCGGCATTTTGGGCAGGAGTTGCGACTTGTTTTTAATTAATATTTTTGGTTTTGAAATATTTTTTGACTTTGGAGTATTCGTGTACTTTCTTTTAGAATCCTTTCTCTAAGTCCTATGTTATTTATTTTACATGAAAATCCGTGCGGGTATTTTTCTTGTTCTTTTTTCTTTTCCTTTTTCATGTTTTTTTTAATAAGTTCTTTTTCATGTTTGATTGAGTCATTTAGATGTGCAATGCTTAGGGCATAGACAGACCCTTTTCCTTAATCCCCAACAATAGTTGTTTGGGTGTTGAGCAAGTCTAGATGCCCGGTTCATAGCTTTTTGGATGTGGAACAGATAAAGAGAATTTGGATATAACGGTTTGTTGTACTGTGTGCCGGTGTGCCTTTTTCTAGCTATCCAGACATAGCAATAAGAGGGTTGTAGAGTAGCACATATCATGACATCCAATGCCAACATTCCCATTTTACACAAAATAGAAGCTTGCCAAGTTCCTGACAACTATTTTTCATCATGCTTCTTGTTCCACTTGCATAGGGTTCCCCCCGCCGCCGCCTCCGCCCTAGCCTCCTCCTGCTGCCGCTGGCCGCCGACGCGCGTGCCTCAGGCGGTCCCGCCACCCTCTCCCTCCTCTGGCGGAGGCAGACCGTTCCTTTCCCGTGCGCGCGTTGGGGGGCGCCGGGCCCCCTGACGGCGGCGGTGCTGCTCGGCCGACAGCGGTGTGGCTCGGCGACGGCGACCCCGTGGGCCACGGGTGCCCTTGGCGCGGCGGCGTGGTGGCGCGGGCGACTGGTGATGCCCGCTCGACCTAGATCTGGGCCCTTTAGGGCCTGATCTGCGCTGGTGCGGGCCGGCGGCGTTGCTCCCTGGTGGTGGCGAGGTGTCGGTGGTCTACGGGCGGTGCTGGCTTCGTTAGCCGGCGTGCTGCAGCGTGGGGATAGGGACTGTCCGGACCCATGTGGGTCCGGCTGGGCCGTTGGGGCCTATCAAGTCCTTGTTGCCGTGTCCGGTCGGCTCTGTGAGAGCGATGGAGGTTGTCCCCTCCCGCCGGTCGAGTTGCGGTTGCCCTCGTGGCCGTTGTCTCCTTTCCCTCCCCCAGGTCTCGTGTTGGCGGCCCAAGTGAGACGGCGATGTTGGTTTGGTGACCATGGTGGCACAGGCTGGTGGGCGGCAGATTGAGTGGTGCATTTCGGAGGGTCCGGGGTGGAGGTGGTTGTCTGGGTCGGGAGAAATCCCTGGCGGCTCGTACGGCTCCGACGCGGTAACGCCTGCGGGCGCCGCTGGATCTTTCTGAAGGGCGTTGAGTATACCCCTTCCCCACTGCCCTCCGCGTACCGGGGGAACCCTAGGACTCGTTCAGGCAGCAACGACGGCGCCGTCGCATTCCTTCTTGAAGGTGTTGCTTGGTACGCGACGCTCTGGAATGCTAGGAACACAGTGGTACTTCTCCGGAGGGTGCAGCGGTTGCCGGTCTTTGTCGCTTAGTTGATCTGCCGGTGTCGGCATTGTTTCTCTTTTCTTTCTCTTGTTTTTCTTTTTGGACTTGTTTGTGCTGCGGCCCCAGCGAGTTGGATGTATCGGTTGGATGCTTTATAATATAAAGCGAGGGGAAACTCTTTATGGTAACCTAATACAGAGTACAGACTACCTTGTTAACGCTAGTAGTGTAGTGGGTGACGACACCCAAATTCTGATTTCAAACCAAAGGCACAAATAATAGGTGGATGAAACTTGTTTCAGTTAAAAAAGTTTATTAATGATACCACGACACTTGGCAATAGAGAAATGTAGCAAAAATGCCCTACATGTATGAAGTTTATAAGTAATAGGTCGTGTCAAGTATGAAGTTCATATCTCAGTTTATTTCTTCTTCATGCACGGGAAAGCAGCAAGTATAGATAAGAGATGAACCGCATGGTTGCAGTAGTGGAGCTACGTGCAAGCAAACCAGGCCATGGCCCGCCTAGCTTTGCTACAGAAAGAGTAGGCCTAAGGGTAAATCTAGGCAATGTTTGGAAGAAAATTTTGGCAGCCTTTAGCTTGGCCCGCCCAGGACTTCGATTCTAGCTCCGCCAGTGCATGGTTGGTATATATTGCTCACGACACAAATTCTAGCAAATTGTGGAAATGTATGCTTAAAGGGAACATCTGTTTGGCTCCTGCATCCTTCCGTGTCTATACGCACATAGGCTGTTGGACGAAATGCCACAGCCAAAAGACGGTCATTTCCTGGGGATACATTCCTTCCTTCCTCTTTCTTTATAACTCTTTCAGATACGTACGTCCAATCAAGCAGGGCTAGACCACTGATCTTGTAAGTGCATCTAGTGCCATCCCTAGTTGGTTTTGGAGTATTGACGACAAACTTGGTTGAGGGACTAACGTGTTTGTGAGAATTGCAGGCTAACATAGGTAGTAGTCCCATATTGATTCGGTTTACCTGCCAGAAATGATCCATAAAATGTGTGAAGACATTGAAGACAATGGTGGTCTGTGAAGATATTCACATTGAAGACTATGACATGACAAGACATCGCATGAAGACTATGGAGTGCGAAGACATAGTTGTTTCGTAGTTTCCTTTTCTTCTTTGTTGAGTCATAGGAACCACCGTACTGTTAAGTGGGGTCCAAGTGAACAAAATCAGAGTGACTGATGTGATGCTCAACCAAATCCTATGTCTTCAAGCGAAGACAATGAGAGCCAGTTCCTTAGTGTGGTCCAAGTGAACAAAGTCAGAGCTGGATGAGTCAGCTTTACTTGTAGCCCAAGTCAAGTTGCTGCGTGTGTTTGAAATCTGACTGTTGGACACGTGTCAGTTCCTTAGTGACCCGGGGTCATTTTGGACAAATCAGGTCGGGTTGCCTCCTGGCTATAAATAGCCCACCTCCTACACCATAAATTGGTGGCTGCTCAGAGTTAGTGCACGGCTTTTATTGTTTGAGAGCAACGCACCTCCGAAGCATTTGAGAGAGAAATCCTTGCGAGGACAAAGCCCAAAACACCCAGAGTCAAAGAGTGTTAGGCATCACTGAAGTCTTTCTGTCCGCGTGATCTGAAGACTTATTACACTTAAGGACTGTGAATCCTCCAGCCGGTTAGGCGTCATGTTCCAAGCATCCAAGAGTCATTGTGGATTGCCGGTGAACGAAGTCTGTGAAGGTTTGGAAGTCTACCTTGAAGACTTACCAGAGTGATTGGGCGAGGACTAAGTGTCCTTAGCTCAAGCGGAATAAGGTGAAGATGCGGTCTTCTGAGTTGAATCTCAACCTCCCTAACTAGACACACAGTTGTCACAACAACTAGAACTGGTCCAACAAATCCTTGTCCTCTCCAAGCAACTGGTTATATCCTTTACCTCTCTTTACTTATAGTTTGTCTTCGTGAAGTCATTGCCTCCCTGCATGATCTGATTGTCTTCACTGTGTGAACATTTTTATTGTTTGGCTTCATACTATCTTCCATCCCGATCCTTACTGCCTAGCTGCTGATAGTCTTTGTGCTTTCACTTTATTGCTTACTTGACTAAGGCTTGCCTAGTGTAGTCTACCTTCCGCTACATATCAATAGGTTCATTGCTACTATTTGTCTTCAAAGCCCCCATGTTTTGAAGACTTTCATAAAAAATCGCCTATTCACCCCCTCTAGTCGATAACTAGCACTTTCAATTGGTATCAGAGCAAGGTGCTCCCTTGTTCCGTGTGATTCGATTTAACCACCTGGAGTTTTAGCTATGTCGACTGCAGGGATAATCAAAGTCTCCGCTGCATGCCCTGTCTTCGATGGTACTGATTACCCCTACTGGAAGAATAAGATGCATATGCATCTTGAAGCCATTGACGTCGACCTCTGGTATGTCGTCAAGAATGGTGTTCCCAAGGTCGGTGAAGGTGTCACTGCTACTGATGTCAAGAGGTTCATTCAACTGGACTCGACTGCCAAGAACATCATCTATGGTCATCTGACCAAAGGACAGTATGGTCGTGTGAGTGCTCTGGAAACTACGAAGCTAGTCTGGGACTGGCTCTCCAAGGTCAACGAAGGTGTCTCAACCCAGAGAGATTCAAGGATTAGTGTTCTTCGCAATCTCTTCAACCGCTTCAAGAGAAATGACAATGAGAATGTCCAGCTCACATTTGATCGCCTCACTGATATCACAAATGAGCTTCATGCACTCGGCGCCACTGAGATCACCAAGCACGAAATCGTCAAGACGCTTCTGAGATCGCTTGACAGCTCATTCGACACCCTGGCCCTGATGATTCAAGAACGCCCTGACTTCAAGACTCTCGATCCATCTATTATACTTGAGAGGCTCAACACACATGAGTTCCAGCAATCTGAGAAAAGAGATATCTATGGTCCTAACTATGGCCGAACTCGCGCTTTGAAGGCAAAGGTTGTTTCCGCATCTGAAGAAGAATCTGACTGCAGTTCTGGGGATCCTGAAGACATTGGAAAGGAGCTTGCTATGCTCGTGAAGAAGTTCCAGAAGTTCACTAAGAAGAAAGACTTCAGAAAGTCTTCAAGATCCAGCTCTAGAAACGATGAAGCTTCCTCTCGTGATCACAAGAAGAGAACATGCCACAAGTGCAAGAAACCTGGTCACTACATCTCTGAGTGTCCACAGTGGGACAATGAGACCAAGAGGAAGAAGAAGAGAAATGAATATGATTCTGATGACAACAATAAGAAGAAATCCTCAAAGTCTTCTTCCAAGTCTTCATCGAAGTCTTCATCACATAAGAAGAGCTCATCTAGCAAGGCTCGTGCATTTGTTGGCAAGGAGATAGATTCAGAGGAGGAGTCTGCATCTGAGAAGGTAGAGGTGGAGTCTAAAGAGGAATCTGATTCCGGCGTGGCGAGCCTGGCTCTAGCTTCAACGTATGTCGCCAAGTCCATCTTCAACACTGAAAACAATGGCCTCGTCACCAACACTGATGCTAAGGATGAGGATGACTCTGCTCCCACCTACTGCTTCATGGCACGTGGTGCCAAGGTAAACTCACGTGATGCTTACTTTCAAACATCAAGTGAAGATGACTCTGAATGTGAATCTAAACCTAGCTACAAAACACTTGCTAAAATTGCAATTGAACAATAGAATGCTATGGAACATATTCAAAAGTTTCCAGACAAAAGCGATGACCTGTTGGACGCGGAAATGACCCGAACTCAGTCCTTAATTAAAGACATCAAAAATCTTCATGCTAAGTACGAGGAACTTGAAAGTCGTCATGAAATGCTCTCAACTACTCATGAAAAGCTCTCCTATGATTATCTTCAAAGGAAGCAAGAGCTTCAGAACTTGAGACCGGCTCATGAAGATCTTCAAAAGGAGAACGAGTCACTTCGCGCTCAACAAATCAGTTCCGCTCAGGAAGGATTTGAACCACCATGTCTAAAATGTCTTGAGCGTGATAATGCTGTCTCTATTGCTGAATGTTCTACTGCCGCTACTGTTGCAATATCTTCAACTGTTGATGTGGTAACTAACCCCTCTGCTGAGGATACCACTACTATTGCTGATAAGAATGCCGGGTTGATGACATTGCTTGAGACAGGAATGTACAAAAGTCTCATAGGGCATCAGACACTATGTTATGTCCTTAAGAAACAGATTCTGAACCGAAACCCTAGGAAAGAGGGTGTTGGGTTCGAGAGGAAAATGAATGTTGATGGTTCTTACTGGAAGCCTGAGTAGTACCCCAAAACCACATGGGTTGCTGCAAAGGGACCTTCAGTGGATCCATCTACCTTATCTGGCTTCACTTATGCTAATCCGATTATCATTGATGAATGCTTTGATGCAAACTATAAATTGTTTAAGAATCAGAATGGTGAAGTGTTTGCCAGGTATATCGGGACTAACTGCAGGAATGGACCACCTTTTAAGAAGATCTGGGTACCCAACAGTTGTCTTGAGAATCTTCCCGTGAATGTCATTACGACACCACCTGGGAAGAAGACAAATCCCAGACCAAAAGCTTCATATGGTCCAAAGGCTTCATACAGACAGAGGACTCACTAGAGTCACCCTAACGCCAATGTTTTGCAGGGAAACCATACTCAGACTTATGAATATGAGCGTGTTTTGTCAAACCGCTATGTTCATAAGACCAAGAACTTTTCTTCTTATTCTTATGAGTATTATTCACCTCCTACAAGGCTATTTGCTAGGCCTCCAAACCCGAAGTTCTCATATGCTGCACTTAGACTCATTGCTTCTAAGCCACCCCTGAAGATGTGGGTGGTTAAGAAAAATTAACTCTCTTTTGCAGGGAATGGTCTCCAGCCGGAAATCAAAGGCGTCTGGTGCTTATGCTGAGGACCTTAAACATCTTGTGGGACGCAAGATAAAATGTCCAAATGGTCTTACTATGTATTTCTTCCCAGGATTCCTTGACAATCATCCTATTTATCCTAACCAAGATATGAACTTTCATAATCCACTTGTTCGTCAAATGTTTATGCTTCACAATACTCTTGGTGAAGCCTACCCCCTAAACTATACTGTAGGATATGACACCAAAGGCTTCAGAATGGATCATGGACAGTAGATGCACTAACCAGGGTCTAGGCAGGGTTGCAATCTCAAAGGATCATCACATGGATAAAGTGATGCTTGTTAAATCCCTTGGTTTCAACTTAATGTATGTCTCAATGCTTTGTGATTTGAACATGATTGTGATATTTGGAAAATATCGTTGCCTTGTGCTTATGGAATCTGACAAATCTCTAGTCTTTGAAGGGTATCAAAAAGATGATCTGTACATGGTAAATTTCTCAGCAGGACCATAGTTGTCCGTATGTCTTCTAGCAAAACCTTCAGAGTGCTGGCTCTGGCATCGGAGTCTAGGACATGCTGGCATGAGGAACTTGTACACTCTCGCGAAGAAGAAGCATGTCGTGGGCTTCGAGGGCGTCAAGGTCAAGAAGGATCATCTATGTGGTGCTTGCGAAGCTGGAAAGATGACTAGGGCCTGCTGTCAACTATGCAACCTTCTTCTTGTAGACGTTGTTGGGCCTCCAAGTGCAGAGGTTTGTAGGACATTAGCAAATTTCCCTCAAGTGGATGACCTAATGTTTATCAATCCGTGGGAGGCGTAGGATGAAGATGGTCTCTCTCAAGCAACCCTGTAACCAAATAACAAAGAGTCTCATGTGTCCCCAACACACCCAATACAATGGTAAATTGTATAGGTGCACTAGTTCGGCGAAGAGATGGTGATACAAGTGCAATATCGATGGTAGATATAAGTATTTGTAATCTGAAAATATAAAAAAACAGCAAGGTAACAAGTGGTAAAAGTGAGCGTAAACGGTATTGCAATGCTAGGAAACAAGGCCTAAGGTTCATACTTTCACTAATGCAAGTTCTCTCAACAATAATAACATAACTGGATCATATAACTATCCCTCAACATCCAACAAAGAGTCACTCCAAAGTCACTAATAGCGGAGAACAAATGAAGAGATTATTGTAGGGTACGAAACCACGTCAAAGTTATCCTTTCTAATCGATCTATTCAAGAGTCCGTAGTAAAACAACACGAAGCTATTCTTTCCGTTCGATCTATCATAGAGTTCTGTCGGCGTTCTGGGAACGGGGGTCCCCAAACTTGCCTGCCTGCGGCCCGCGGCGTGGCTCCACCACTGGCCCACTACGTCCCGTCTTCATCAACCAATGCTCAAGACCCTCGCGAGGGGCCAAGCCTCGCGGGGCGAACGACACAAGACCTCCTCAGGAGTGGCCTCATGATACGTCTCCAACGTATCTATAATTTATGAAACATTCATGCTATTATCCTATCTATTTTGAATGATTACGGGTTTTATTATACACTTTTATATTACTTTTGGGGCTAACCTATTAACCGGAGGCCCAACCCATATTGCTGTTTTATTGCCTATTTCAGTGTTTCAAAGAAAAGGAATATCAAACGGAGTCCAAACGGAATGAAACCTTCGGGAGCGTGATTTTTGGAGCAAACATGATCCGGGAGACTTGGAGTACAAGCCAGGGAAGCTTCGAGGAGGCCAGGAGATAGGAGGGCGTGCCCACCCCCTTGGGCGCGGCCCCCTGTCTCGTGGGCCCCTCGAGGCTCCCCGGCCGACTTCTTTCGCCTATATATTCCCTTATACCCTAAAACCATCGAATACGAAGATAGATCGGGAGTTCCGCCGCCGCAAGCCTCTGTAGCCACCAAAAACCTCTCGGGAGCCCGTTCCGGCACCCTGCCGGAGGGGGGATCCCTCACCGGTGGCCATCATCATCATCCCGGTGCTATCCATGACGAGGAGTGAGTAGTTCACCCTCGGGGCTGAGGGTATATACCAGTAGCTATGTGTTTGATCTCTCTCTCTCGTGTTCTCTCAATGGCACGATCTAGATGTATCGCGAGCTTTGCTATTATAGTTGGATCTTATGATGTTTCTCCCCCTCTACTCTCTTGTGATTAATTGAGTTTTCCCTTTGAAGTTATCTTATCGGATTGAGTCCTTAAGGATTTGAGGACACTTGATGTATGTCTTGCCGTGCTTATCTGTGGTGACAATGGGATATCACGTGATCCACTTGATGTATGTTTTGGTGATCAACTTGCGGGTTCCACCCATGAACCTATGCATAGGGGTTGGCACACGTTTTCGTCTTGACTCTCCGGTAGAAACTTTGGGGCACTCTTTGAAGTACTTTGTGTTGGTTGAATAGATGAATCTGAGATTGTGTGATGCATATCGTATAATCATGCCCACGGATACTCGAGGTGACAATGGAGTATCTAGGTGATATTAGGGTTTTGGTTGATTTGTGTATTAAGGTGTTATTCTAGTATGAACTCTATGATAGATTGAACGGAAAGAATAGCTTCACGTTATTTTACTACGGACTCTTGAATAGATAGAACAGAAAGGATAACTTTGAGCTGGTTTCGTACCCTACCATAATCTCTTCGTTTGTTCTCCACTATTAGTGGCTTTGGAGTGACTCTTTGTTGCATGTTGAGGGATTGTTATATGATCTATCTATGTTATTATTGTTGAGAGAACTTGCACTAGTGAAAGTATGAACCCTATGCCTTGTTTCCTAGCATTGTAGTACCGTTTACGCTCACTTTTATCATTAGTTACCTTGCTGTTTTTATATTTTTCATATTACAAAAACCTATATCTACCATCCATATTGCACTTGTATCACTATCTCTTCGCCGAACTAGTGCACCTATACAATTTACCATTGTATTGGGTGTGTTGGGGACACAAGAGACTCTTTGTTATTTGGTTGCAGGGTTGTTTGAGAGAGACCATCTTCATCCTACGCCTCCCACGGATTGAGAAACCTTAGGTAATCCACTTGAGGGAAATTTGCTACTGTCCTACAAACCTCTGCACTTGGAGGCCCAACAACGTCTACAAGAATAAGGTTGTGTAGTAGACATCAAGCTCTTTTCTGGCGCCGTTGCCGGGG
The DNA here is from genome assembly GCF_002162155.2 of Triticum dicoccoides. Lineage (NCBI taxonomy): Eukaryota > Viridiplantae > Streptophyta > Magnoliopsida > Poales > Poaceae > Triticum > Triticum dicoccoides. Next base: position 302,329,549 of record NC_041391.1, on the reverse strand, counting down.
AGGTGAGTGCTTGAAGGTATATCTTTAGATCTTGCAATCGAATTTTTTTGTTTCTTGTTTTATCACTAGTTTAGTTTATAAAAGAAAACTACAAAAAATGGAGTTAAGTTTGTCTCATATGCTTCGTCTTTTTAATATCTTTCGTGAGTATGATGAAAAGGAAAATTGTGCTCAAGTGCTAGAAGAAGAAATCTATAGAATGTTTGATACTAAATCTTAGAATGATGAGCATGATTGCAATGTTGTTAGTATGAACTCTTTGAATATCCATGGTACTAATGATGATTGCACTAGTTATGATGAAAATGTCTCTTATAAGCATGTCGATTTTTGTGGAGTAGATTGGGTTTGAAAGTACACACCAAATAGGGAAAATGGATATTGCAAGAAGCATAAGCATTTAGAAACTAAATTGTTGCAAGAAAGTCTTGATGTTTATGCTGAAAAATTCAATATTTTTCGCGCTCCTTGTGAACTTTGCAATGAACATGGTCATTTAAATATCCAACGCAAACTGTTTCATGATCGAACCGTGTCCAAAAATTGCGATAGCTTGATTACCCTTGAGCATCATAAAGAGCTTAGTCTTCTTTTAGGGTATGAAGAAATGGAACGTATAACTGAGGGTATTCCAAAATTTAATCTTGATAGATTTCTTGATTTTGATCTAGAGAAGATTTATTTGTATTGTGCGGTGAATTGCATTGAAAATCCTTATATTGCCAATTACCTAAAGAAAAGAAAGCAAATAGAAGATGAAAATAATACTAATGAAAGGGAAGATACTTCCCATTATCCTCCTATTATTTCTTATGATGAATCGGGTGATGAGGAGGAGCTTTCTATTCAACCAATCTCATCTATAAGGAGCTCAAAGAAGAAGGTTGAACCCACACATAATGTGAAGAAGAAAAAGAAAAGAAGGAGCAACAAAGGTAAAAAGGTATCCCTCCCAAATGATGTTGCTCCTACTACTCATTGTGATGATGATAATTTCTATACTATTGGTGCTATCCATATTATTAATGATGAGAGTGATTATGCTTATGATATGAAAAGGCCCAAGCTTGGGGAAGCTATGTTTGATGAGGATGAAATATTTGATAATATATTTGCTAAAATTAATGTTTGTCCCAAGCTTGGGGATGCTATGTTTAATGAAGATGATATTTTTAGCCTTCCAAGTTTTGATATGCAAAGTTGTTATGATGATAACATGCCTCTTACCTATTATGATTATATTGATGAAAGTGGGTTTGGAAGAGTGTCAACTTTAGGAAGTAGTTATCCCACTATTTTGTATGATGTTGAATCTTATTGTGATGAATATGAAAGTGGATTTGGAAGAGTGTCAACTTTATTTAGTGATGATTCCACTAACTTGGAAGAGGTTTCAATCGATTATGATGAGAACAAAGTTGCTACTTATGATGATTATTGTGATGAAACTTATGCTATAAAAAGTAGTGATGATTATATTTATAAAACTTGTCATGATTATGATTACCCTTTTTCTGAACATTACTCTTTTAATGTGGAAACAATTTATAGTATTCAAGTCTCTTATGATACTCCCACCATTCCGAATAAGAAGAATTTTGCTTATGTGGAGTGTAGTAAAATTTCTATGCTTATAGATCATGAAAAGAATGCTTTATGTGCTGGTTATATTGTTGAATTCATTCATGATGCTACTGAAAATTATTATGAGGGAGCAACATATGCTTGTAGGAATTGCAATAATGTCAAGTTTCCTCCCTATGTGTTGAAAATCTTGAAGCTATGCTTGTTTTACCTTCCTATGCTAGTTGATTATTATTCCCATAAGTTGTTTGCTCACAAAATCCCAATGCATAGGAAGAGGGTTAGACTTAAATGTGCTAGTCATATGCTTCATGATGCTCCCGTTATGTTTCAATTCTTATCTTTTATGTGAGCATCATTGTCATCATCATGCCTAGGTAGAAAGGCATTAAAGAAAAGCGCTTGTTGGGAGACAACCCAATATTTATCCTTATTGTTTTTGTGTGCCCACATGATTATGCTACTGTAGTAATCATGTTTTATAGCTTTTGTTTCAATAAAGTGCCAAGTAAGACCTTTAGGATAGCTTACGGTGATAGTTGTGTTGATCCTATTGAGAATCAGAAACTTTTGCACCCAGTAAATTAGTTTTGATAATTAGCAGAAACGTGTTTCTGATTTGATTCTTTTTGCTATAGATTGGTACATAAAGTTCTTAGAACTTCCTAATTTGTTAGGATTTTTGGAGTTCCAGAAGTATATGTTTGATACAGATTACTACATACTGTTCTATTTTTGACAGATTCTGTTTTCTATGTGTTGTTTGCTTATTTTGATGAATCTATGAGTAGTATCGGAGGGTATGAACATAGAAAATTTGGAATACAGTAGATATTACACCAATATGAATTTAGAATGAGTTCATTACAGTACCTAAGTGGTGGTTTTATTTTCTTATACTAATGGAGCTTACGAGTTTTCTGTTGAGTTTTGTGTTGTGAAGTTTTCAAATTTTGGGTAAAGATTCGATGGACTATGGAATAAGGAGTGGCAAGAGCCTAAGCTTGCGGATTCCCAAGGCACCCCAAGGTAATATTCAAGGACAACCAAGAGCCTAAGCTTGGGGATGCCCCGGATGGCATCCTCTCTTTCGTCTTCGGCCATCGGTAACTTTACTTGGAGCTATATTTTTATTCACCACATGATACGTGTTTTGCTTGGAGCGTCATTTTTTCTTGTTAGTATTTGCTTGCAGTTATTTAGAATAATGTTTTGCATCTTTATTTTCAATAAAAATGCCAAGGATAGCCTTTACCATGCTTATTTTGCTAGTATACATGTTGCTGTTTGAAAACAGAAAGTTTACCGTTGTTGCAAAAATTCCCTATAAAAGTCAGAGAATGGTATAATATTGAAACTTTTTGCATACTGAGCTCTGATAAATCTTCTACAGCGTAGTATTTTTCTCATAATTTTTGGAGTTAGGGAAGTATTGATACTCTTACATTCTTTACAGACTGTACTGTTTTGGCAGATTGCTGTTATGTTTGCATATGTTTGCTTGTTTAATAATTTTATTTGAAGATAGAGAGTGTTAAATATGCAGAGGCATTTAGTATGCAATGTTGAATAATAATTTTAGTGATTTTTTACAATAGAAAATGATAAGGTTTTGCATTGGTTTATACTAACCTATCTCACGAGTTCTTGTTGAGTTTGGTGTGGATGAAGCTTTTGATAAAAAGAGAAACCATGATATGAGAGGAATTAAGGAGACACAAAAGTTCAAGCTTGGGGATGCCCAAGGCACCCCAAGATAATATTTCAAGAAGTCTCAAGCATCCAAGCTTGGGGATGCCCCGGTAGGCATCCCACCTTTCTTCTTCAACAACTATCGGTTAGTATCGGTTGAACCTAAGTTTTTGCTTCTTCACATGAGTTGTGCTATCCTTGCAATGTCATTTTATTTTGCTTTGCTTGCTGTTTGAATACAATACCAAGATCTGAAATTCTTTAATGAGATAGAGTCTTCATATAGCTACATAATTATTTAGCTACTCATTGATCTTCACTTATATCTTTTTGGAGTAGTTTGTCACTTACTCGTGTGCTTCACTTATATACTATGAGTAAATGGTTGAATGAGTTGAATGTCATAAATCTAAAATTATATATGTTTCATTTCCTTATCCCATGGGGAGTAATGACTTCACATCTAAGAAGTAGAGGTTGTAAATTTATTGAAGGTTAGCAAGCATTGTATTGGTCATTTGAACAATTCATGAAAGAATATTGAAGGAAGAGAGATTTCACATATCAATATACTATCTTAGACATCTTTTATAATTGTGAGCACTCATTGAGTATGACATGCTAAAGAGTTGATGTTGGACAAGGAAGACAACGTAATGGTTATGTTTTCTCACATCTCAGTTAAAGTATATTGTCATGGATCATTTAAACATGTTGAGCTTGCCTTTCCCCCTCATGCTAGCCAAAATTCCTTGCACCAAGTAGATATACTACTTGTGCTTCCAAATATCCTTAAACCCAGTTTTTGCCATGAGTGTCCACCATACCTACCTATGGATTGAGTAAGATCCTTCAAGTAAGTTGTCATCGGTGCAAGCAATAAAAATTGCTCTCTAAATATGTATGATCTATTAGTGTAAAGAAAATAAGCTTTATACGATCTTGTTATGGAAGCAATAAAAGCGACGGACTGCATAATAAAGGTCCATATACAAGTGGCAATATAAAGTGACGTTCTTTTGCATTAAGATTTTGTGCATCCAACCATAAAAGCGCATGACAACCTCTGCTTCCCTCTGCGAAGGGCCTATCTTTTACTTTATGTCTTTTACTTTATGCAAGAGTCAAGGTGATCTTCACCTTTCCCTTTTTCATTTTATCCTTTGGTAAGCACCTCGTGTTGGAAAGATCCTGATATATATATCCAATTGGATGTAAGTTAGCATGAACTATTATTGTTGACATCACCCAAAGGTGAATACGTTGGGAGGCAACACTATGAGCCCCTATCTTTCTCAGTGTCTGATTGAAACTCCATAACCATTAGTATTGCGTGAGTGTTAGCAATTGTAGAAGACTATATGATAGTTGAGTATGTGGAGTTTTCTAAATCAAAGCTCTGACATAGACCCTTCCTGAAAATAAGATGAATTGTAATTGTTTGATGACCGAGAATGAAGTTTGCTAGTTTTCAAGAAAGTTTATGGTCTATGCTTGAACATATGAATTGCTTGTTACTTGTTCATGAGAAGTTTTATGAGATGAACTCTGTTATGACATATAATCATGCTAGAAAAGGTGATTGAAATTATCATTGATCAAATTTGTGCACCTGCTAGCATTCACACTTCATAAATTCTTTCTTTTATCATTTACCTACTCGAGGACGGGCAGGAATTAAGCTTGGGGATGCTGATACGTCTCCAACATATCTATAATTTATGAAGCATTCATGCTATTATCCTATCTATTTTGAATGATTACGGGCTTTATTATACACTTTTATATTACTTTTGGGACTAACCTATTAACCGGAGGCCCAGCCCATATTGCTGTTTTATTGCCTATTTCAGTGTTTCGAAGAAGGGACAATTGCATTTTTACCCCTAGTTGGTTCCTACCCACGGGTTTTGCCCTTACTTTTTGAGCTTCCTCAGTTTTGCCCTTACTTTTTCCATCGAGGTCCCTCGAATGCCCTTTGACTATTCGACCAAAACTTTGAAAATTAATAACTAATTCATAGAACTCAGAAAAATGCAAATAAGATATCAAAATGTTCAGATAAACATTACCTTTATGGGCATATCATTTGCATTCAGGACAAAAGCATCGTTTAAACTACCCGAGGTAATTAATCTTATTCACATTATTAAAAATAAATAGGTATAAACAATATTTTTTTCATGAATAAAAATTACATGCAAATGTAGGTGATGTTTTCTGAACATCCTGATAACTTATTTGCATTTTTTTGAGTTTGTATCAACTTGTTATGAATGTTCTAACGACTTTGACCATTATTTGGAAACTTCATAACAAGTTGTTACGAACACAGTAAAATGCAAATATGGTATCAGGATGTTCAGAAAACATCACCTACATTTGCATATAATTTTTGTTCATGAAAAAAATATTGTTTATACCTATTTATTTTTAATAATGTTAATAACATTAATTACCTCGGGTAGTTTAAATGATGCTTTTGTCCTGAATGCAAATGATATGCTCATAAAGGTAATGTTTATCTGAACATTTTGATATCTTATTTGCATTTTTCTGAGTTCATATGAATTAGTTATGAATTTTCAAAGTTTTGGTCAAACGGTCAAAGGGCATTCGAGGGACCTCGATGGAAAGAGTAAGGGAAAGCTGAGCAAGCTCGAAAAGTAAGGGCAAAACCCGTGGGTAGAAACCAACTAGGGGTAAAAATGCAATTGTCCCTTCGAAGAAAAGGAATATCAAACGGAGTCCAAACGAAATGAAACCTTCGGGAGCGTGATTTTTGGAGCGAACATGGTCCGGGAGACTTGGAGTACAAGCCAGGGAAGCTTCAAGGAGGCCAGGAGATAGGAGGGCGCGCCCACCCCCTGAGCGCGCCCCCCTGTCTTGTGGGCCCCTCGAGGCTCCCTCGACCGACTTCTTTCGCCTATATATTCCCTTATACCCTAAAACCATCGAATATGAAGATAGATCGGGAGTTCCACCGCCGCAAGCCTCTGTATCCACCAAAAACCTCTCGGGAGCCCGTTCCGGCACCCTGCTGGAGGGGGGATCGATCACCGGTGGCCATCTTCATCATCCCGGCGCTATCCATGATGAGGAGGGAGTAGTTCACCCTCAGGGCTGAGGGTATGTACCAATAGCTATGTGTTTGGTCTCTCTCTCTCTCTCGTGTTCTCTTTATGGCACGATCTTGATGTATCGCGAGCTTTGCTATTATAGTTGGATCTTATGATGTTCCCCCCCTCTACTCTCTTGTGATGAATTGAGTTCTCCCTTTGAAGTTATCTTATCGGATTGAGTTTTTAAGGATTTGAGAACACTTGATGTATGTCTTGCCGTGCTTATCTGTGGTGACAACGGGATATCACGTGATCCACTTGATGTATGTTTTGGTGATCAACTTGCGGGTTCCGCCCATGAACCTATGCATAGGGGTTGGCACACGTTTTCGCCTTGACTCTCCGGTAGAAACTTTGGGGCACTCTTTGAAGTACTTTGTGTTGGTTGAATAGATGAATCTGAGATTGTGTGATACATATCGTATAATCATGCCCACGGATACTCGAGGTGACAATGGAGTATCTAGGTGACATTAGGGTTTTGGTTGATTTGTGTCTTAAGGTGTTATTCTAGTATGAACTCTATGATAGATTGAACGGAAAGAATAGCTTCACATTATTTTACTACAGACTCTTCAATAGATAGAACAGAAAGGATAACTTTGAGCTGGTTTCGTACCCTACCATAATCTCTTTGTTTGTTCTCCGCTATTAGTGGCTTTGGAGTGACTCTTTGTTGCATGTTGAGGGATTGTTATATGATCTATATATGTTATTATTGTTGAGAGAAATTGTACTAGTGAAAGTATGAACCCTATGCCTTGTTTCCGGCATTGCAGTACCGTTTACGCTCACTTTTATCATTAGTTACCTTGCTGTTTTTATATTTTCAGATTAAAAAAACCTATATCTACCATCCATATTGCACTTGTATCACTGTCTCTTCGCCGAACTAGTGCACCTATACAATTTACCATTGTATTGGGTTTGTTGGGGACAGAAGAGACCCTTTGTTATTTGGTTGTAGGGTTGTTTGAGAGAGACCATCTTCATCCTACGCCTCCCACAGATTGATAAACCTTAGGTCATCCACTTGAGGGATATTTGCTACTGTCCTACAAACCTCTGCACTTGGAGGCCCAACAACGTCTACAAGAATAAGGTTGTGTAGTAGACATCACCTCACCAGGCAGGCTCGCGAGGAGGCGGAGAGATCAAGGCAGGGGGTACCTCGCGAGGTTCCCGTGACACAAGCCATGACGACCAAGGCCAGGCGGGCGCCAGGTGGGTGCCAGCCCGCGTAGTGTCCTCGTTTCCCCTTTGGTGCTAAGGGGGCAAGCGCAGGCGCAGAGTACCGAGGCATTAGGCAAAGGTTTCCATATCGGTGCAACAAGACCAAGACCAGCAGGACTACAGGATGGAGGTCATCGTGGAGCCCAAGACGGTGTCATCACGAGCGCCTTTGACAGGCGAAGACCACCTTTAGTCAGGATAGCTTGTACTAGTTGTCCCCTTTCAAAATGGCCATTGTTGGATCCCTTCCCGCTCAATATTTGGGGAGAGGATCAGGGCCTTTATAAATAGGGCTAGCCACCACAGTAGAAGGGAGACTGATTCAGATCACCCTCATCCACACAGGATTGCCAAGCACAAGAACACCTCTCCTCAGGAGGCTGTTCTTCTCTTGTACTGTTCATCATCAGCCCAAGAGGCAATCCACCACACAACACACAAGAGTAGGGTATTAGACCACAATGGTGGCCCGGACCTGTATAAATCTTGTGTCTCTTGTGTTGTGAGTTCATCGAGCTAGCTTAGAGATCGCGGCGAGGCTGAGGGCGTGTTTCAGTAGGGAGAAATCTTCGTGCGCACCCCAGTGTTCGTGCTGGGGAACGTAGTAATTTCAAAAATTTCCTACGCACACGCAAGATCATGGTGATGCATAGCAACGAGAGGGGATAGTGTTGTCCATGTACCCTCATAGACCGAAAGCGGAAGCGTTAGAACAACGCGGTTGATGTAGTCGTACGTCTTCACGGCCCGACCGATTAAGCACAGAAACTACGGCACCTCCGAGTTCTAGCACACGTTCAGCTCGATGACGTCCCTCGAACTCTGATCCAGCCAAGTGTCGAGGGAGAGTTCCGTCAGCACGACGGCGTGGTGACGATCTTGATGTTCTACCTTCGCAGGGCTTCGCCTAAGCACCACTACAATATTATCGAGGAGGACTATGGTGGAGGGGGGCACCGCACACGGCTAAGAGATCCAAGGGATCAATTGTTGTGTCTAGAGGTGCCCCCTGCCCCTGTATATAATGGAGCAAGGGAGGAGGAGGCCGGCCCTAGGAGGGGTGCGCCATGGGGAGTCCTACTCCCACCGGGAGTAGGACTCCCTCCTTCCTTGTTGGACTAGGAGAAGGGGGAAGGAAAGGGAGAGAAGGAGAAGGAAAGAGGGGAAGGAAAAGGAGGAAAGGGGGGCCGGCCCCCTAGTCCAATTTGGTTTGGGCTAGGGGGGGGGGCGTGCGCCCTGCCTCCACTATTCCACCACTTGGCCCATGAGGCCCATTGCTTCTTCCTCGTATTCCCGTAACTCCCCGGTACCCCCGAAAATACCCGAATCACTCGGAACATTTCCGAAGTCCGAATATAGTCGTCCAATATATCAATCTTTATGTCTCGACCATTTCAAGACTCCTCATCATGTCCCCGATCTCATCCGGGACTCCGAATTCCTTCGGTACATCAAAACTCATAAACTCATAATATAACTGTCATCGAAACCTTAAGCGTGCGGACCCTACGGGTTCGAGAACTATGTAGACATGACGAGACACGTTTTCGGTCAATAACCAATAGCGGAACCTGGATGCTCATACTGGCTCCCACATATTCTACGAAGATCTTTATCGGTAAACCGCATAACAACATACGTTGTTCCCTTTGTCATCGGTATGTTACTTGCCCGAGATTTGATCGTCGGTATCTCAATACCTAGTTCAATCTCGTTACCGGCAAGTCTCTTTACTCATTATGTAATGCATCATTCTGCAACTAACTCATTAGTCACATTGCTTGCAAGGCTTATAGTGATGTGCATTACCAAGAGGGCCCAGAGATACCTCTCCGACTATCGGAGTGACAAATCCTAATCTCGAAATACACAAACTCAACATGTACCTTTGGAGACACCTGTAGAGCTCCTTTATAATCACCCAGTTACGTTGTGACATTTGGTAGCACACAAAGTGTTCCTCCGGTAAACGGGAGTTGCATAATCTCATAGTTGTAGGAACATGTATAAGTCATGAAGAAAGCAATAGCAACATACTAAACGATCAAGTGCTAAGCTAACGGAATGGGTCAAGTCAATCACATCATTCTCCTAATGATGTGATCCCGTTAATCAAATGACAACTCATGTCTATGGCTAGGAAACTTAACCATCTTTGATTAACAAGCTAGTCAAGTAGAGGCATACTAGTGACACTATGTTTGTCTATGTATTCACACATGTATTATGTTTCCGGTTAATACAATTCTAGCATGAATAATAAACATTTATCATGATATAAATAAATAAATAATAACTTTATTATTGCCTCTAGGGCATATTTCCTTCAGTCTCCCACTTGCACTAGAGTCAATAATCTAGTTCACATCGCCATGTGATTTCACACCAATATTCATATCTGTATATGATTAACACCCATTGTTCACATCGTCATGTGACCAACACCCAAAGGGTTTACTAGAGTCAATAATCTAGTTCACATCGCTATGTGATTAACACCCAAAGAGTACTAAGGTGTGATCATGTTTTGCTCGTGAGAGAAGCTTAGTCAATGGGTTTGTCATATTCAGAGCCGTATGTATTTTGCAAATATTCTATGTCTACAATGTTTTGCATGGAGCTACTCTAGCTAATTGCTCCCACTTTCAATATGTATCCAGATTGAGACTTAGAGTCATCTGGATCAGTGTAAAAGCTTGCACCGATGTAACTCTTTACGACGGGCTCTTTTATCACCTCCATAATCGAGAATTATTTCCTTAGTCCTCACTAAGGATATTCTTGATCAATGTGCAGTGATCTACTCCTAGATCACTATTGTACTCCCTTGCCAAATTCAGAGCAAGGTATACAATAGGTCTGGTACATTGGATAGCATACTTTATAGAACCTATGACTGAGGCATGGGGAATGACTTTCATTCTCTTTTCTATTTTCTGTCGTGGTCGGGATTTGAGTCTTACTCAATTTCACACCTTTGCAACACAGGCAAGAACTCTTTCTTTGACAGTTCCATTTTGAACTACTTCAAAATCTTGACAAGGTATGTACTTATTGAAAAACTAATCAAGCGTCTTGATCTATCTCAATAGATTTTGATGCTCAATATGTATGTAGCTTTACTGAGGTCTTTCTTTTAAAGAACTCCTTTCAAATACTCCTTTATGCTTTCCAGAAAAATTCTACATCATTTCTGATCAACAATATGTTACTCACATATATTTATCAGAAAGGTGGTAGTGCTCTCACTCACTTTATTGTAAATACAGGCTTCACCGCAAGTCTGTATAAAACTATATGCTTTGATCAACTTATCAAAGCATATATTCCAACTCTGAGATGCTTGCACCAGTCCATAGATGGATCGCTGGAGCTTGCACATTTTGTTAGCACCTTTAGGATTGACAAAACCTTCTGGTTGTATCATATACAACTCTTCTTTAATAAATCCATTAAGGAATGTAGTTTTGACATCCATTTGCCAAATTTCATAAAATGTGGCAATTGCTAACATGATTCGGACAGACTTTTAAGCATCGATACGAGTGAGAAAATCTCATTGTATTCAACACCTTGAACTTTGTAAAAAACCTTTTTCGACAAGTCAGGTTTGTAGATAGTAACACTACTATCAGCGTCCGTCTTCCTCTTGAAGATCCATTTATTTTCTATGGCTTGCCGATCATCGGGCAAGTCCACCAAAGTCCACACTTTGTTCTCATACATGGATCCCATCTCTGATTTCATGGCCTCAAACCATTTTGCGGAATCTGGGCTCATCATCGCTTCCTCATAGTTCATAGGTTCATCATGGTCTAGTAACATGACTTCCAGAATAGGATTACCGTACCACTCTAGTGCGGATCTTAATCTAGAAGATCTACAAAGTTCGGTAGTAACTTGATCTGAAGCTTCATGATCATTATCATTAGCTTCCTCACTAATTGGTGTAGGAATCACTAGAACTGATTTCTGTGATAAACTACTTTCCAATTTGGGAGAAGGTACAATTACATTATCAAGCTCTACTTTCCTCTCACTCACTTCTTTCGAGAGAAACTCCTTCTCTAGAAAGGATCCATTTTAGCAACGAATATCTTGCCTTCAGATCTGTGATAGAAGGTGTACCCAATAGTTTCCTTTGGGTATTCTATGAAGACGCACTTCTTCGATTTGGGTTCGGGCTTATCAGGTGAAACATTTTCACATGAGCATCGCAGCCCCAAACTTTAAGAAACGACAACTTTGGTTTCTTGCCAAACCACAGTTCATAAGGCGTCGTATCAATGGATTTTAATGGTGCCCTATTAAACATGAATACAGCTGTATCTAATGCATAACCCCAAAACGATAGTGGTAAACCGATAAGAGACATCATAGATCGCACCATATCTAGTAAAGTACGATTACGACGTTCAGACACACCATTACATTGTGGTGTTCCTTGTGGCGTGAGTTGCGAAACTATTTCACATTGTTTCAAATGAAGACCAAACTCGTAACTCAAATATTCATCTCCACAATCAGATCGTAGAAACTTTATTTTTCTTGGTACGATGATTTTCCACTTCACTCTGAAATTCTTTGAACTTCTCAAATGTTTCAGACTTATGTTTCATCAAGTAGATATACCCATATTTGCTCAAAGCATCTGTGAAGGTCAGAAAATAACGATACACGCCGCGAGCCTTAACACTCATCGGATCGCGTACATCAGTATGTATTATTTCCAATAAGTCAGTAGCTCGTTCCATTGTTCCGGGGAACGGAGTTTTAGTCATCTTGCCCAAAAGGCACGGTTCGCAAGCATCAAATGATTCATAACCAAGTGATTCCGAAGATCCATCTTTATGGAGTTTCTTCATGCGCTTTACACCAATATGACCCAAATGGCAGTGCCACAAATAAGTTGCACTGTCATTATTAACTTTGCATCTTTTGGCATCAATATTATGAATATGTGTATCACTAAGATCGAGATCCAACAAACTATTTTCATTGGGTATATGACCATTTGAAGGTTTTATTCATTTAAACAGAACAACAATTATTCTCTGACTTTAGATGAATAATCGTGTTGCAATAAACATGATCAAATCATATTCATGCTCAACGCAAATGCCAAATAACATTTATTTAGGTTTAACACTAATCCCGAAAGTATAGGGAGTGTGCGATGATGATCATATCAATCTTGGAACTACTTCCAACACTCATCGTCACTTCCCCTTCAACTAGTCTTTGTTTATTCTGTAATTCCTGTTTCGAGTTATTAATCTTAGCAACCGAACAAGTATCAAATATTCAGGGGCTACTATAAACACCAGTAAAGCACACATCAATAACCTGTATATCAAATATACCCTTGTTCACTTTTCCATCCTTCTTATCCACCAAATATTCAGGGCATTTCCGCTTCCAGTGACCATTTCCTTTGCAGTGTAAGCACTCAGTTTCAGGCTTTGGTCCAGCTTTGGTCTTCTTCACGGGAGTGACAACTTGTTTGCCATTCTACTTGAAGTTTCCCTTTCTTTCCCTTTGCCCTTTTCTTGAAACTAGTGGTCTTGTCAATCATCAACACTTGATGCTCTTTCTTGATTTCTACCTTCATCGATTTCAACATCACGAAGAGCTCGGGAATCGTTTTCGTCATCCCTTGCATACTATAGTTCATCACGAAGTTCTAGTAACTTAGTGATGGTGACTAGAGAATTCTATCAATCACTATCTTATCTGGAAGATTAACTCCCACTTGATTCAAGCGATTGAAGTACCCAGACAATCTGAGCACATGCTCACTAGTTGAGCGATTCTCCTCCATCTTTTAGCTATACAACTTGTTGGAGACTTCATATCTCTCAACTCGGGTATTTGCTTGAAATAATAACTTCAATTCCTGGAACATCTCATATGGTCCATGACGTTCAAAACATCTTTGAAGTCCCGATTCTAAGCTGTTAAGCATGGTGCACTAAACTATCAAGTAGTCATCATATTGAGCTAGGCAAACGTTCATAACGTCTGTATCTGCTCCTGCAATAGGTCTGTCACCTAGCGGTGCATTAAGGACATAATTCTTCTGTGCAGCAATGAGGATAAACCTCAGATCACTGATCCAATCCACATCATTGCTACTAACATCTTTCAACACAATTTTCTCTAGGAACATATCAAAATAAACATATGAAAGCAACAACACGAGCTATTGATCTATAACATAATTTGCAAAAAACTACCAGGACTAAGTTCATGATAAATGTAAGTTCAATTAATCATATTACTTAAAAACTCCCACTTAGACATACATCTCTCTAGTCATCTAAGTGATCACGTGATCCAAATCAACTAAACCATGTCCGATCATCATGTGAGATGGATTGTTTTCAATGGTGAACTACTATGTTGATCATATCTACTATATGATTCACGCTCGACCTTTCGGTCTCCGTGTTCCGAGGCCATATCTGTATATGCTAGGCTCGTCAAGTTTAACCTGAGTATTCCGCGTGTGCAACTATTTTGCACCCGTTGTATTTGAACGTAGAGCCTATCACACCCGATCATCACGTGGTGTCTCAGCACGAAGAACTTTCGCAACGATGAATACTCAGGGAGAACACTTCTTGATAATTAGTGAGAGATCATCTTAAAATGCTATCGACAAACTAAGCAAAATAAGATGTATAAAAGATAAACATCATATGTATTCAAAATATGTGACATGATATGGCCATGATCATCTTGCGCCTTTGATATCCATCTCCAAAGTACTGTCATGATCTCTATCGTCACCGGCACGACACCATGATCTCCATCATCTTGATGTATATCAATGTGTCGTCACATGGTCGTCTGGCCAACTATTGCTCTTGCAACTATTGCTATTGCATAGCAATAAAGTAAAGCAATTAGTTGGCGCTTGCATCTTATGCAATAAAAAGACAACCACAAGGCTTCTATCAGTTGCCGATAACTTCAACAAAAACATGATCATCTCATACAACAATTTATATCTCATCACGTCTTGACCATATCACATCACAACAAGCCCTGCAAAAACAAGTTAGACGTCCTCTACTTTGTTGTTGCAAGTTTTATGTGGCTGCTACGGGCTGAGCAAGAACCGTTCTTACCTACGCATCAAAACCACAACGATATTTCATCAAGTTAGTGCTGTTTTAACCTTCGCAAGGACCGGGCGTAGCCACACCCAGTTCAACTAAAGTTGGAGAAACTGACACCCGCTAGTCACTTGTGTGCAAAGCACGACGGTAAAACCAGTCTCGCGTAAGCGTACGTGTAATGACGGTCCGGGCCGCTTCATCCAACAATACTGCCGAACCAAAGTATGACTTGTATCGCCCATAACTCACTTGTGTTCTACTCGTGCATATAACATCTATGCATAAAACCTGGCTCTGATACCTCTGTTGGGGAATGTAGTAATTTCAAAAATTTCCTACGCACACACAAGATCATGGTGATGCATAGCAACGAGAGGGGAGAGTATTGTCCATGTACCCTCATAGACCGAAAGCGTAAGCGTTAGAACAACGCGGTTGATGTAGTCGTACGTCTTCACGGCCCGACCGATCAAGCACCGAAACTACGGCACCTCCGAGTTCTAGCACACGTTCAGCTCGATGACGTCCCTCGAACTCCGATCCAGCCGAGTGTCGAGGGAGAGTTCCGTCAGCACTACGGCGTGGTGACGATCTTGATGTTCTACCATCGCAGGGCTTCGCCTAAGCACCACTACAATATTATCGAGGAGGACTATGGTGGAGGGGAGCACCGCACACGGCTAAGAGTTCCAAGGGATCAATTGTTTTGTCTAGAGGTGCCCCCTGCCCCCGTATATAAAGGAGCAAGGGAGGAGGAGGCTGGCCCTAGGAGGGGCGCGCCATGGGGAGTCCTACTCCCACCGGGAGTAGGACTCCCTCCTTCCTTGTTGGACTAGGAGAAGGGGGAAGGAAAGGGAGAGAAGGAGAAGGAAAGAGGGGAAGGAAAAAGAGGAAAGGGGTGCCGACCCCCTAGTCCAATTCGGTTTGGGCTAGGGGGGCCGCGCGCCCTGCCTCCTCTCTTCTACCACTTGGGCCATGAGGCCCATTGCTTCTTCCTCGTATTCCCGTAACTCCCCGGTACCCCCGAAAATACCCGAATCACTCGGAACCTTTCTGAAGTCCGAATATAGTCGTCCAATATATCGATCTTTACTTCTTGACCAGTTCGAGACTCCTCATCATGTCCCCGATCTCATCCAGGACTTCGAACTCCTTCGGTACATCAAAACTCATGAACTCATAATATAACTTTCATCGAACCCTTAAGCGTGCGGACCCTACGGGTTTGAGAACTATGTAGACATGACCGAGACACGTTTCCGGCCAATAACCAATAGCGGAACCTGGATGCTCATATTGGCTCCCACATATTCTACGAAGATCTTTATCGGTCAAACCGCATAACAACATATGTTGTTCCCTTTGTCATCGGTATGTTACTTGCCCGAGATTCGATTGTCGGTATCTCAATACCTAGTTCAATCTCGTTACTGGCAAGTCTCTTTACTCGTTATGTAATGCATCATTCTGCAACTAACTCATTAGTCACATTGCTTGCAAGGCTTATAGTGATGTGCATTACCGAGAGGGCCCAGAGATACCTCTTCGACAATCGGAGTGACAAATCCTAATCTCGAAATACGCCAACTCAACATGTAACTTCGGAGACACCTGTAGAGCTCCTTTATAATCACCCAGTTATGTTGTGACGTTTGGTAGCACACAAAGTGTTCCTCTGGTAAATGGAAGTTGCATAATCTCATAGTTGTAGGAACATGTATAAGTCATGAAGAAAGCAATAGCAACATACTAAACGGTCAAGTGCTAAGCTAACGGAATGGGCCAAGTCAATCACATCATTCTCCTAATGATGTGATCCCGTTAATCAAATGACAACTCATGTCTATGGCTAGGAAACTTAACCATCTTTGATTCAACGAGCTAGTCAAGTAGAGGCATACTAGTGACACTATGTTTGTCTATGTATTCACACATGTATTATGTTTCCGGTTAATACAATTCTAGCATGAATAATAAACATTTATCATGATATAAGGAAATAAATAATAACTTTATTATTGCCTCTAGGGCATATTTCCTTCAGTTTGAACCCTAAGGGTTTTGCCGGAACCCGATATCCGACATTTGGCGCGCCAGGTAGGGGTGCGCCGGGGTCTTCTTTCTGCTGATCCGCGTCCCATCGCTTCGTCGCGTCCATGTCTAACGCCCGCCGAGCCTGCGCCGAGCGCCGGGCTGCTCTCGCCGCTCGCGTCACCCAGACGACTCCTGTCGATGGGCCTCCCCGTCATTATCCGTCGCCTGCCGCCAACGCCGCCACCGGGCCGGCAAGGAACGAGCAGCAAGCATGCTCACTGCCACTCCATCGCTGACCCCGGCCGGTTCGTCGCCCCATGCTCGTTGCGCCCCCACGGACACGCAGGTCGTGCTGCTTCTGGCACGTGAGCTCCTGCATTACCGCCCCGTCGACGACCTCTACAAAGAATGGCTCGCTCGCATCACCGAGCTCGTCAGGGCCGTAGGGGGCTCTCCTGCGTCGTCTCTCTCGCTGCCTCGCCCTCCGCCAGGTATGGGCGACGTGGCTCAAGGAGCACCTCCACCGCCTCTCCCCCAAGACGATGCCCTGGCTCCAAGGCGCGCGGCCCCTGGATGTGATCCACCGCATCCAGCGCCCACATGACAAGAAAGAAGTTGCCAAGAAATCCCTCGGCCTTAAGAAGGCACCCCCGTGCTCCCTGCACCGATGCGACAAGACCGTGTACTGCCCCTGGCGGCGGTGCGCGGGCACCATCAAGAGGAAGCTCCGCGTCAACAAAGGGCCCCGGTGACCATAGCAGGCTGCCGCACCTTCACTCCCGAGCTGCGTAGCGTCGCCTGGTCGGGCAAGTTCAAGCCGGACCTGCCTCCTCGCTTCGACGACACCCCTGACCCTGCGGAGTTCTTGCAGCTCTACGAGCTGAGCATCAAGGCGGCCAATAGTAACGAGAAAGTCATGGCGAATTGGTTTCCCATGGCACTCAAGGATGGTGCCCGCTCGTGGCTCCTGAACCTACCTCCCGGCTCGATCTCATCCTGGGACGAGATGCGTAGCCGCTTCATCACCAACTTCTAGGGCACTCGCGACCGCCCCCCGGTCGCGGGTGACCTGTGCCGCATCAAGTAACAGCCCGGGGAGACCCTGTAGAAGTACATCCAGCGCTTCAACAGCGTCCGCCTCAAGATCCCCAAGGTGACGAACAAGGCCATCATCTCGGTGTTCTCTGATGGCGTCTGTGACGTCAAGATGAAGGAGGAGCTCGCCATCCACAAGGAGTTGTGCACATCCCTGGAGCTGTTCAACCCGACGACCAAGTGCGCAAGAGCTGAGGAAGGACGCCTCTCCCTCCTCGAGCTTCCAACTGCTGACCCAGAAGAAAAGAAGGCCAAAGTCAGGGACGTGAAGCGCAAGGGAGTAGCCGTGCTTGCGGCAGAACAAGACACGAAGCGCGGCAGGGACCAGCCGGAGTCGTCCAGGGGCAGCCGACCATTCTGCGCCTACCACAACCTCCACACCCACAACACCAACGAGTGCCAGGAGCTCAGGGCCGTTTGCGAGGGACGCTTTGGTCGACGCCCCGAGCACAACGACCGGGGATACGATCGAGGAGGAGGGCGTGGCAGAGGATGATGGGACGACCGTGGCCCTCGCCAAGAGTGGCAAGAATGACCTTGTGAGGATCGCTGGCAAGACCAGCCTCGCGAGGGCGCCTGGAGGGATCAGGCTCGCGAGGACCGCCTGCAGGGTAATGCAGGTCTTCCTCCGCCACCGCCACCGCCAAGAAGGAATGACGACCACCACCAGGACGAGGGGGCTGGGGGCTTCCAGGTGCCACGTGCTATCGCTTGCATCTTGGGTGGAGCTCAGGCCCCAGCCTCTTAGCGCATCTTCAAGCAGTTCGCTCGCGAGGTGAACGCAGTCCTCCCCAAGCTCGAGGCCACACGTCCGCTCAGGTGGTCCAAGTGCGCCATCACCTTCAGCTCGGCAGATCAACTCAATTGTGCGGCTACTGTTGGCGTTCTCCCGATGCTCTGCTCACCAGTCATTAGCAACGTGCAAGTCACCAGGACCCTCATCGACGGCGGCGCAGGGCTGAACGTCCTGTCTGTAGAGATGTTTGACAACCTTCAAGTGCCATATGATCAACTTCAGCCTACCAAGCCTTTCTCAGGAGTTACTGACGGTTCCACCACCCGATAGGGCAGGTCCACCTCCCTGTCACCTTCGGAAAGCACGACAACTACCGCACCGAGCTCATCGACTTTGACGTCGCCCACATCCACCTGCCGTACAATGCAATCCTCGGGTATCCGGCCCTGGCCAAGTTCATGGCAATGACCCACCACGACTACAACGTCCTCAAGATGCCAGGAAGCGGCGGAATCATCATGGTCCCCTGCGAAGAGAGAGATGCGGTGTGCTCCCTCGAGTGTGCCTTCCAAGCTGCAGCAATCGAGGACCCGGATAGCAAGGGCGAGAACCCTCCCGAGGCCATCCCCAAGAAGAAGAAGAAGCAACTGTTCCACACAAGGCCTCAGGAGGTTGGCATCTTGGGTGGTGCCGTGTCAGGATCAGCGCCCGTGCCTGGGGCGCCTTCTTCCATCGCATAGGAAGGCGCACCCAACGCCCTCCTCGGGCAGGGCTCGAGGGCTCTCTTCTGGAGGGCCTCAAACCTTGCCAAAATCACGAGGGAGGCACTCGAGCACCACTTGGAGGCATGCTTCGTGGCACGTTTCCCTCGGAAAGGCACAGGGCGTGGGAAGCCCAACGTTTAGGAGTTCATCGCCAAGACCACCCAGGAGCTTCAGGAAGCGAGGGCCATGTGCGGCGACTGCCGCTTGCCTGGCGTGGCTCCCCATCCAGGCGAGGATGGTGGGCTGCTCGTCTGCATCGACGTCCCAGGGCTCAACCGAGCCGCGTCTCAGGAGCGCTTCTGGCCTTCGCGTGTGGGACGCTGCGAGGGTCCGCCGCACAACTATGTTCACATGCCTTTCGGCCTGCCGAACGCGGCTGCCACCGACCAGCGTCACCTGCGGAGCCTTCTGGCGGCTTAGGAGGCCAGGCATCACGCGGTACTAGCGGAGATGGATACGGTCCTCAAGGAACCACCTGGACCCCCAGAGCCTCCCAAGGCTCAGGGCCCCGGCGGCTCGTGAGGGTAGGCCTCTTCACCGCGCCTCTCCAAGCTGCTCCAACACACCCCATCTACAACGGTACCAGGTGACATCTCCCAAGTTCATTTCAGCTGGGAGCACCCTCAGGGCTGCATCATTCCCAGGTCGCGTGGGTCCGTCCCTGCGGCATGTATCTTTTTCTTATGTCTTTAGCTTACCTTGCTGGGGGCGCCCCTCGGGCTGCATCATCCCCAAGCCGCTTGGGTCCAACCCAGTGGCATGCATCCATTCTGCATTTGCCTAAGCTGATTTGCCTTTCATACCTAATCTGCTCGATTGACGCCTACCACGGGAGCCGCTCGCACTGGCACGATGCTTGCGCATGGATCCGTCCCTGCAACGCTGACAAATCTGAGCGGTTGAGCTCTGGCCCGTGGCAGCCCCGCGCGCGTCACCTCACCAGGCCCTCAGTGCCCTTACCTCTCTCTCGGAGCAACCAATGGACGGCGGGCAATCGTAATGGCAACCCGTGCTTTTCTCGTGCTGATTTACAGGGACCTGCTGAGGATTTCGATGGGCGGCACCACGAGCTCCCTCTCTTCTCCATACGATCCGCTTGCACGTAAAAGGGGGGCTCTTGAGCATCGTGACTCGGGAGCTCTTACTGGCTCTCCAGCCCTCACCCCTGGCCTTGACCACGTCATCATGACCTGGCATACCAGCGGTGGCTGAGATCGCTCAAGGGCCGGGACCTGTGGACGTAGAGCACTAAGGAGAGTGCGGGGGAGAAGGGGGGAGCTCGCGAGGGCCTAACCTAGCTACAGCACAGCTACCGACACACAAGTCTGGCGCAACGCAAGGGAACGACTCCAGATTACCGAGATAAGTCTTGCGCCTGGAATAACCAATCATTGCAATGCAAAATTCTCACTTGCTGTGGCTCTGGACGACAACATTGCCTTACTTTCTCACCTCTCGACGGCTGCTTGTGCGCTAAAGGGGACCTCCTGAGCATCGCGCCTCAGGGGCTCTTACTGGACCATGGGCCGCTCACCTCTTGGCCTTGACCACGACATCACGACCTGTCATACCAGCGACGGCTGCAACCTGCCTAGGGACCGGGACCTATCAGCGTAGAGCACCAAGTCTTCGCGAGGATAGAAAGGGGGAACCAAGCCGGGACAGGACAAGCACTCACGCGGTTTCATGATCAGGATAACATCAACAAAAGACATCATAGACCCTTTACACGCCCCCTCGGGGTGTTTCTTGATTCCTTGCAGGGAACAAAAGGAAAGAACTTCAAGGAGCCCTAACTACACGCGCCTCCGCGGCTGACGCCATCATCAAAAGTGGGCCACGGGAGGTCGGTGCCAACCCCTTCCAGATCAGCGATGGCGACGGCCCGATGCTGCCACCCTACCTCGAGCGCGGCACGAGCTCGGGGGCACATAGATGTCGTCGCTCGTCTCCGGAGTCTTGAAGAGTTCGGGAGAATCGCTGGACTCCCAAGCGTCGCTGCTGCTACCGAATGAGCCGTTGGGGGAGCGGACGGCGGGCCTAGCCCCTGTTGCGTCGATCTCCTTACTGCCCCCTCCAGGGCAACACTCCAGGCGACGGCCTTCTGCATCAAAGACCTTGAAGAACAACATGGAGGCGCCATCGTACTCAAAATGGATCATGAGGGCGCCTCCAGTTCGGCAGACCCGGGCGACCTCGCCCCAGCCTCGGGTCATGAAGATCTTGCCCGGGGAAACGACCTCAACTTCCGATCCGGTCGCCGGGGCGCCACAGTCGGCATGCGGCAGCCAAAGCTCGAGGGGGCCCCTCGGTGGCATCTCAGTGGAGAAGAACGAAGGGAAGCAGATCCAGGTGTTTGGAGGCATCGCCGCATGCAGCACGAGCTCGCGAGAGGAGTCCACGGCGTGGACTCCAGGGGCGACAGTGCGCGCCACCACGGCACGCCGACCTAGGTTGCGGCGCAGGTGGCGTCGCTCGCCGCCCCTTTCTTCAGAGCCCTCGGCTTGGGCGTACTGGGGTAGCGGGTACCCAGGAGGTGGCCGCTCGCACCAGGGCCTTGTCATCTCCGGCCTCGTGATGTCACCATGATGGTGGACGGGCCTTTTCTTCGGCGGGAGCGGATCAGGTCCATCCCGGGGAGCCTTCCCCTTCTCTTCGGCCGAGAATCTACGGATCGGTGCCATTGGCGTCAAGACTGGAGGTGGAGTAGGGGAGAAGAAGCAGGCGAAGCAAGAAGAGATGGGCGATGAGGGCTCCCACCCCTCCTCATTTATAGCCCAAGGGAGGCCAACCGTCGACCTGCACGATCGCAGGTAATGATGATCCTTTTTGCATGCAGCAGGGACTCGTCAAGTAGGGCAGTTGCCGAGGCAGCGTGGGGAAGCGGAGACGCCCACGTCCAATCAGTCGCCACGCGTCAACCAAGGCCGCATGCTGTTGGGGCCCGTGGCGCTCTGCACTTGCCCTTTGGCTTTGCCGCTAAACGAAGTCCGAGCGCGCCTTGGGCCCGGGTGCTACTGTCAACGTTCTGGGAATGGGGGTCCCCAGACTTGCCTGCCTGCGACCCGTGACGTGGCTCCACCAGTGGCCTAGTACGGCCCATCTTCATCAACCAATGCTCAAGACCCTCGCGAGGGGCCAAGCCTCGCAGGGCAGACGACACAAGACCTCCTCAGGAGTGGCCTCACTAGGTAGGCTCGCGAGAAGGCGGAGAGATCAAGGCAAGGGGTACCTTGCGAGGTTCCCGTGATGCAAGCCATGACGACCAAGTCCAGGCGGGCGCTAGCCCGCGCAGTGTACTTGTTTCCCATTTGGTGCTAAGGGGGCAAGCGCATGCGCGGAGTACCGAGGCATCAGGTAAAGGTTTGCATATCGGTGCAACAAGACCAAGACCAGCAGGACTGCAGGACAAAGATCATCGTGGAGCCCAAGACGGCGTCATCACTAGTGCCATTGACAGGTGAAGACCACCTTTAGTCAGGATAGCTTGTACTAGCTGCCCCCTTTCAAAATGGCCGTTGTTGGATCCCTTACTGCTCAATATTTGGGCAGAGGACCAGGGCGTCTATAAATAGGGCTAGCCACCACAGTAGAAGGGCAACTGATTCAGATCACCCTCACCCACACAAGATCACCAAGCACAAGAACATCTCTCCTCAGGAGGCTATTCTTCCCTTGTACTGTTCATCATCAACCCAAGAGGCAATCCACCACACCACACACATGAGTAGGGTATTACACCACAACGGTGGCCCGAACCTATATAAATCTTGTGTCTCTTGTGTTGTGAGTTCATCGAGCTAGCTTAGAGATCGCGGCGAGGCTGAGGGCGTGTTTTGGTAGGGAGAAATCTTCGTGCGCACCCCAGTGTTCGAACCTCAAGGGTTTTGCCGGAACCCGATATCCGACAAGTTCGTACTAGAATAACACCTTAAGATACAAATCAACCAAAACCCTAATGTCACCTAGATACTCCAATGTCACCTCAAGTATCCGTGAGCATGATTATACGATATGCATCACACAATCTCAGATTCATCTATTCAACCAACACAAAGAACTTCAAAGAGTGCCCCAAAGTTTCTACCGAAGAGTCAAGACGAAAACGTGTGCCAACCCCTATGCATAAGTTCACAAGGTCACTGAACCCGCAAGTTGATCACCAAAACATACATCAAGTAGATCACGTGAATATCCCATTGTCACCACAGATAAGCACATGCAAGACATACATCAAGTGTTCTCAAATCCTTAAAGACTCAACCCGATAAGATAACTTCAAAGGGAAAACTCATCCATTACAAGAGACTAGAGGGGGAGAAACATCATAATATCCAACTATAATAGCAAAGCTCGCGATACATCAAGATCGTGCCGAATCAAGAACACGAGAGAGAGAGAGAGAGAGATCAAACACATAGCTACTTGTACATACCCTCAACCCCGAGGGTGAACTACTCCCTCCTCGTCATGGAGAGCGTCAGGATGATGAAGATGGCCACCGGTAATGGACCCTCCCTCCGGCAGGGTTCCGGAACAGGGTCCCAATTTGTTTTTGGTGGCTATAGAGGCTTGCAGCGGTGGAACTCCCGATCTATTGTGCTCCTGGATGTTTTCGGGGTATATGGATATATATATAGGCGAAAGAAGTCGGTCAGGGGAGCCATGAGGGGCCCACGACGGTGGGGGTGCGCCTAGGGGGGTAGGTCGCACCCTGGACTCTCGTGGCCACATTGTTGCTTCCCTGACATCTACTCCAAGTCTCCTGGATTGCGTTTGTTCAAAAAATAACTCTCCCGAAGGTTTCATTCCGTTTGGACTCCGTTTAATATTCCTTTTCCGCGAAACACTGAAGTAGGCAAAAAACAGCAATTTGGGCTGGGCCTCCGGTTAACAGATTAGTCCCAAAAATAATATAAAAGTGTATAGTAAAGCCCATTAAACATCCAAAACAGGTAATATAATAGCATGGAACAGTAAAAAGTTATAGATACATTGGAGACGTATCAAGCATCCCCAAGCTTAATTCTTGCTCGTCCTTGAGTAGGTAAATGATAAAAACAGAATTTTTGATGTGGAATGCTACCTAGCATATTTCTCAATGTAATTTTCTTTATTGTGGCATGAATGTTCAGATCCAAATGATTCAAGATAAAAGTTCATACTGACATAAAAATAGTAATACTTCAAGCATACTAACAAATTAATCATGTCTTATCAAAATAACATAGCCAACGAAAGCTCATCCCTACAAAATCATATAGTTAGGCTATGCTTCATTTTCGTCACACAAAATACTCCCATCATGCACAACCCCGGTTTCAGCCAAGCAATTGGTTCATACTTTTTAACGCGTGTCACCTTTTTCAACTCTCATGCAATACATGAGCGTAAGCCATGGATATAGCACTATGGGTGGAATAGAATATGATTATGGAGGTTGTGTGGAGAAGACAAAAAAAGGAGAAAGTCTCATATTGACGCGGCTAATCAATGGGCTATGGAGATGCCCATCTTTTGATGTCAATACAAGGAGTAGGGATTTCCATGCAACAGATGCACTAGAGCTATAAATGTATGAAAGCTCAACAAAAGAAACTAAGTGGGTGTGCATCCAACTTGCTTGCTCACGAAGACCTACGGCATTTTGAGGAAGCCCATCATTGGAATATACAAGCCAAGTTCTATAATGAAAAATTCCCACTAGTATATGATAGTGACAACATAGGAGACTCTCTATCATGAAGATCTTGGTGCTGCTTTGAAGCACAAGTGTGGTAAAAGGATAGTAGCATTGTCCCTTCTCTCTTTTTCTCTCATTTTTTTCTTTCTTTTTTTATTTTGGTGGGCTTCTTTGGCCTCCTTTTTTTATTTGGGCTTCCTTGGCCTCTTTTATTTTTCAAGAAGTCTGGAGTCTCATCCCGACTTGTTGGGGAATCATAGTCTCCATCATCCTTTCCTCACTTGGGACAATGCTCTAATAATGCAGATCATCACACTTTTATTTACTTACAACTCAAGAATTACAACTCAATACTTAGGACAAAATATGACTCTATGTGAATGCCTCCGGCGGTGTACCGGGATATGCAATGAATCAAGAGCGACATATATGAAAGAATTATAAAGGTGGCTTTGCCACAAATACGATGTCAACTACATGATCATGCAAAAGCAATATGACAATGATGAAGCGTGTCATAATAAACGGAACGGTGGAAAGTTGCATGGCAATATATCTCGGAATGGCTATGGAAATGCCATAATAGGTAGGTATGGTGGCTGTTTTGAGGAAGATATAAAGAGGTTTATGTGTGATAGAGCGTATTGTATCACGGGGTTTGGATGCACCGGTGAAGTTTGCACCAACTCTCTAGGTGAGAAAGGGCAATGCACGGTACCGTAGAGGCTAGCAATGATGGAAGGGTAAGAGTGTGTATAATCCATGGACTCACATTAGTCATAAAGAACTCATATACTTATTGCAAAAGTTTATTAGCCCTCGAAGCAAAGTACTACTACACATGCTCCTAGGGGAAGGGTTGGTAGGAGTTAACCATCGCGCGATCCCGACCTCCACTCATAAGGAAAGCAATCAAAGAACACCCCATGCTTCAAATTTTCACACAACGTTCACCATACGTGCATGCTACGGGACTTGCCAACTTTAACACAAGTATTTCTCAATTTCATAATTACCCAACTAGCATGACTCTAACATTACCACCTTTATATCTCAAAACAATCATAAAGAATCAAACTTCTCATAGTATTCAATGCACTTTATATGAAAGTTTTTATTATGTCCCTCTTGGATGCACATCATATTAGGACTAAATTCATAACCCAAGCAAATTACCATGCTGTTCTAAAAGACTCTCGAAATAATATAAGTGAAGCATGAGAGTTCATTAATTTCTTCAAAATAAAACCACCGCCGTGCTCTAAAAAGATATAAGTGAAGCACTAGAGCAAATGACAAACTACTCCAAAAGATATAAGTGAAGATCAATGAGTAGTCAAATAATTGTGCAACTATGTGAAGACCCTCTAACATTTAAGAATTTCAGATCTTGGTATTTTATTCAAACAGCAAGCAAAATAAAACAAAATGACATTTCAAGGATAGCACACATCATGTGAAGAAGCAAAAACTTAGGTTCAACCGATACTAACCGATAATTGTTGAAGAAGAAAGGTGGGATGCCTACCGGGGCATCCCCAAGCTTTAGAGGCTTGATACCTCTTGAAATATTAATTAGGGATGCCTTGGGCATCTCCTAGCTTGAGCTTTTGTGTCTCCTTAATTCCTTTTATATCACGGCTTCCCTACATCTTAAAAACTTCATCCACACAAAACTCAACAAGAACTCGTGAGATAAGTTAGTATAAATCAATGCAATAACCTTATCATTCTCTACTATAACAAATCACAAAAATTATTATTCAACATTGCATACTAAATGCATCTACATATTTAATACTCCTATCCTCAAATAGAATCATTAAACAAGCAAACATATGCAAACAATGCAAACATAACAACAATCTGCCAAAATAGTATAGCCTGTAAAGAATGCAAGATTCATCATACTTACCTAACTCCAACAATTATGAGAAAAATACTAAACTGTAGAAAATTTATCAGAGCTTATTTTTCAAAAAGTTTCAACAATTTATCATATTCTGACTTTTCTAGGGAATTTTTGCAACATCGATAAACTTTCTGTTTTCAAACAGCAACAAGTATAGTTGCAAAATAAGCATGGTAAAGGCTATCCTTGACATTTTTATTGAAAATATAGATGCAAAACATTATTCTTAATAACAGCAAGCAAATACTAACAAAATAAAATGATGCTCCAAGCAAAACACATATCATGTGGTGAATAAAAATATAGCTCCAAGTAAAGTACCGATGAATGAAGACGAAAGAGGGGATGCCATCCGGGGCATCCCCAAGCTTAGGCTCTTGGTTGTCCTTGAATATTACATTGGGGTGCCTTGGGAATCCCCAAGCTTAGGCTCTTGCCACTCTTTATTTCATAGTCCATCGAATCTTTACCCAAAACTTGAAAACTTCACAACACAAAACTTAACAGAAAACTCGTAAGCTCCGTTAGTATAAGAAAATAAATCACCACTTAGGTACTGTTGTGAACTCATTCTAAATTCATATTGGTGTAATATATACTGTATTCCAACTTCTCTATGGTTCATACCCTCCGATACTACTCATAGATTCATCAAAATAAGCAAACAACACATAGAAAACAGAATCTGTCAAAAAAAAAACAGAACAGTCTGTAGTAATCTGTAACTCTCGAATACTTCTGTAACTCAAACAATTCTACCAACTTAGGAAAACCTGAGAAATTTGTGTACCAATCCATAGCAAAAAGAATCATATCAAACACACGTTTCTATGAATTATCAAAACTAATTTACTGGATGCAAAAGTTTCTGATTTTCAGCAGGATCAACACAACTATCACCGTAAGCTATCCCAAAGGTCTTACTTGGCACCTTATTGAAACAAAAGCTATAAAACATGATTACTACAGTAGCATAATCATGTGAACACACAAAAATAGTAAAGGTAAATATTGGGTTGTCTCCCAACAAGCGCTTTTCTTTAATGCCTTTTAGCTAGGCATGATGATTTCAATGATGGTCGCATAAAAGATAAGAATTGAAACATAAAGAGAGCATCATGAAGAATATTACTAACACATTTAAGTCTAAACCACTTCTTATGCATAGGGATTTTGTGAGAAAACAACTTATGGGAACAATAATCAAGTAGCATAGGAAGGCAAAACAAGCATAACTTTAAAACTTTAAGCACATAGAGAGGAACCTTGATATCATTGCAACTCCTACAAGCATATATTCCTCCCTCATAATAATTTTCAGTAGCATCATGAATGAATTCAACAATATAACCAGCACATAAAGCATTCTTTTCATGATCTACTTGCATGTAAATTTTAATACTCTCCACATAAGCAATCTTCTTCTCATGAATAGTAGTGGGAGCAAACTCAACAAAATAACTATCATGTGAGGCATAATCCAATTGAAAACTAAAATCATGATGAAAAGTTTCATGGTTATCATTATTCTTAATAGCATACAAGTCATCACAATAATCATCATAGATAGCAACTTTGTTCTCATAATCAATTGGAACCTCTTCCGAAATAGTGGATTCATCACTAAATAAAGTCATGACCTCTCCAAATCCACTTTCATCAATATAATCATCATAAATAGGAAGCGTGCTTTCATCATAATAAATATTCTCATCAAAACTTGGGGGACTAAACATATAATCTTCATCAAACATAGCATCCCCAAGCTTGTGGCTTTGCATATCATTAGCATCATGGGGTACTCAAAGAATTCATACGAACAACATTGCAATCATGCTCATCATTCACATATTTTATGCCAAGCATTCTATGCAATTCTTCTTCTAGTACTTGAGCACAATTTTCCTTCCCATCATTTTCACAAAATACATTAAAAAGATGAAGCATATGAGGCAACCTTAATTCCATTTTTTGTAGTTTTTCTTTTATAGACAAAACTAGTGATAAAACAAGAAACTAAAACATTCGATTGCAAGATCTAAAGATATACCTTCAAGCACTCACCTCCCCGGCAATGGTGCCAGAAAAGAGCTTGATGTCAATTACGCAACCTTCTTCTTGTAGACGTTGTTGGGCCTCCAAGTGCAGAGGTTTGTAGGACAGTAGCAAATTTCCCTCAAGTGGATGACCTAAGGTTTATCAATCCGTGGGAGGCATAGGATGAAGATGGTCTCTCTCAAGCAACCCTGCAACCAAATAACAAAGAGTCTCTTGTGTCCCCAACACACCCAATACAATGGTAAATTGTATAGGTGCACTAGTTCGGCGAAGAGATGGTGATACATGTGCAATATGGATGGTAGATATGAGTATTTGTAATATAAAAATATAAAAACAGCAAGGTAACAAGTGGTAAAAGTGAGCGTAAATTGTATTGCAATGCTAGGAAACAAGGCCTAAGGTTCATACTTTCACTAGTGCAAATTCTCTCAACAATAATAACATAACTGGATCATATAACTATCCCTCAACATGCAACAAAGAGTCACTCCACAGTCACTAATGGCGGAGAACAAACGAAGAGATTATTGTAGGGTACGAAACCACCTCAAAGTTATCCTTTCTGATCGATCTATTCAAGAGTCCGTAGTAAAATAACACGAAGCAATTCTTTTCGTTCGATCTATCATAGTGTTCATACTAGAATAACACCTTAAGACACAAATCAACCAAAATCCTAATGTCACCTAGATACTCCAATGTCACCTCAACTATCTGTTGGCATGATTATACGATATGCATCACACAATCTCAGATTCATTTATTCAACCAACACAAAGAATTTCAAAGACTGACCCCAAGTTTCTACCGGAGAGTCAAGACGAAAACATGTGCGAACCCCTATGCACAAGTTCACAAGGTCACTGAACCCGCAAGTTGATCACCAAAACATACATCAAGGAGATCACGTGAATATCCCATTGTCACCACAGATAAGCACATGCAAGACATACATCAAGTGTTCTCAAATCCTTAAAGACTCAACCCGATAAGATAACTTCAAAGGGAAAACTCAATCCATTACAAGAGGGTAGAGGGGGAGAAACATCATAAGATCCAACTATAATAGCAAAGCTCGCGATACATCAAAATCGTACTGAATCAAGAACACGAGATAGAGAGAGATAGATCAAACACATAGCTACTGGTACATACCCTCAGCCCCGAGGGTGAACTACTCCCTCCTCGTCATGGAGAGCGCCGGGATGATGAAGATGGCCACCAGTGATGGATCCCCCCCTCCGGGAGGGTGCCGGAATAGGGTCCCGATTGGTTTTTGGTGGCTACTGAGGCTTGCAGCGGCGGAACTCCCAATCTATTGTGCTCCCAGATGTTTTTGGGGTATATGGATATATATAGGCGAAAGAAGTCGGTCAGGGGAGCCACGAGGGGCCCACGAGGGTGGGGGCGCGCCCAGGGGGTTGGGCGCACCCTGGACCCTCGTGGCCACCTTTTTGCTTCCCTGACGTCTACTCCAAGTCTCCTGGATTGCGTTTGTTCCAAAAATAACTCTCCCGAAGGTTTCATTCCATTTGGACTCCGTTTGATATTCCTTTTCTGCGAAACACTGAAGTAGGCAAAAAAACAGCAATTTGGGCTGGGCCTCGAGTGAAGTAGGTTAGTCCCAAAAACAATATAAAAGTGTATAGTAAAGCCAATTAAACATCCAAAACAGGTAATATAATAGCATGGAACAATAAAAAATTATAGATACGTTGGAGACGTATCAGGGCCAAGCATCCCTCGAAGACAATCATGACGACATCACGTCCCTTTGAGCTGCTTCATATGGACTTATTCGGCCCTACCCACTACTTTACTCTTACTACCACTGCCTGTCTCTATGGCGTTGTCATTGTTGATGATTACTCAAGATATACATGGGTGCATATAATCCTCTACAAGAATGAAGTGCAGGATGTCTTCAGACGATTCGCCAATCGTGCCATGACGAACTATGGTATCAAGATCAAGCACATCAGAAGTGACAACGGCACAGAATTCAAGAACAGCGGCCTCGACACTTATCTTGATACATTGGGCATCACTCATGAGTTCTAAGCTCCGTACACACCTCGGCAGAATGGCATCGTGGAGCGCAAGAACAGAACCCTCATTGAGATGGCTCAGACGATGCTTGATGAGTACAAGACTCCAAGGAAGTTCTGGCCTGAAGCCATTGATACTGCATGCCATGTCATTAACCGTGTATATCTACACAAGCTTCTAAAGAAAACATCATATGAGCTACTAACTGGCAAGAAGCCAAACGTCAGTTAC
Organism: Triticum dicoccoides; assembly: GCF_002162155.2. Taxonomy (NCBI): domain Eukaryota; kingdom Viridiplantae; phylum Streptophyta; class Magnoliopsida; order Poales; family Poaceae; genus Triticum; species Triticum dicoccoides. Next base: position 302,298,229 of record NC_041391.1, on the reverse strand, counting down.
TTCAGAGTATTTGGTGCTAGGTGTTGGATCAAGGATCCACATCACACTTCAAAATTTGCATCGAAAGCACATGAAGGTTTTATGCTTGGATATGGAAAGGATTCACACTCCTACAAAGTCTTCAACCTCTTTCACTATAAAGTGGTTGAAACTGTGGATGTGCGGTTCGATGAGACTAATGGCTCGCAAAGAGAGCACCTGCCAAATGTGCTAGATGAAGTCCCACCTAGTGAATCTATCAAGCTGATGGGTACTGGAGAAATCATACCTTCAGAAGCTCATGCTGAAGAAGAAATCATCATTGCAACAAATCAACCCGAAGACAATGCTCAGCCTGAAGTCAATGCTGAAGCCGAAGACAATGATTTGCAAGGGCAAAATCTTTGTCCAATTCACCCTCGTGTTGCAAATGAAGTACAGATTGAGAAGATAATTGATAGCATCAATGCACCTGGTCCACTCACTCGTTCTAGAGCAATGCAGCTAGCAAATTTTTGTGGGCACTTTGCATTTGTCTCTATATCTGAACCCAAGAAAGTTTCTGAAGCCTTCATGGAACCTGAATGGATTCAAGCTATGCAAGAAGAGCTTCAACAGTTCGAGCTGAACAATGTATGTGAATTGGTCAAGCGTCCTGATCCTCGCAAGAACAATATCGTAGGCACCAAATGGATCTATTGCAACAAACAAGATGAGCATGGTCAAGTTGTCAGAAACAAGGCTCGTCTAGTTGCTCAAGGTTACACTCAAGTAGAAGGGATTGACTTCGATGAAACATTCGCTCTCGTGGCTAGGCTTGAAGCCATTCGCATACTGCTAGCCTATGCCAACCATCACAACATTCTTCTGTACCAAATGGATGTGAAGAGTGCCTTTCTCAATGGCAAGATTGAAGAAGAAGTGTATGTTGCACAGCCACCTGGCTTTGAAGATCCAAAACATCCTGATATGGTATACAAGCTCAACAAGGCACTGTATGGCCTCAAACAATCTCCTCGCTCTTGGTATGACACACTCAAAGACTTCCTGAAGAGCAAAGGCTTCAAACCTGGTTCTTTAGATCCTACACTCTTCACAAAGACATATGATGGTGAACTATTTGTGTGCCAAATCTATGTGGATGACGTTATCTTCGGCTGCACTGACAAGAGATACAGTGATGAGTTTGGGCACATGATGCAAGAGCAATATCAGATGTCCATGATGGGTGAGCTGAAATTTTTCCTCGGTCTTCAAATCCATGAGCAGAGCAACGTCATCTTCATATCACAAGAAAAATACCTCAAAGATTGCCTGAAGAAGTTTGGAATGCAAGACTGCAAAGGATACACGACGCCAATGCCAACCAAAAGTCATCTAGGCCCCGATGACAATGGTAAAAAGTTCGATCAAAAGGTATACCGCTCCATGATTGGTTCTTTACTATATCTATGTGCATCTAGGCCAGATATAATGCTTAGCATTTGCATATGTGCCCGATTCCAAGCGGCACCAAAGGAATCACATCACTTAGCTGTGAAGCGAATTCTTCGATACTTGGCTTACACCCCAATCCTAGGATTATGGTATCCAAAGGGCTCAGAGTTTGATCTAGTTGGATTCTCAGATGCTGATTATGCTGGTGACAAGGTTGATCGCAAGTCCACATCAGGCACATATCACTTTCTTGGACGATCTCTTGTCTGTTGGTCTTCAAAGAAGCAGAACTGTGTATCTCTCTCCACTGCTGAATCTGAATACATTGTTGCTGGATCTTGCTGCGCTCAACTTCTATGGATGAAGCAAACTCTCAAGGACTCTGGTATCCATCTGAAGCATGTGCCACTCTACTGCAACAATGAAAGCGCCATCAAGATTGCCAACTACCCAGTTCAGCACTCAAAGACAAAGCACATTCAGATCCGTCATCACTTTCTCAGAGATCATGTCATGAAGGAAGATATTGATATCATTCACGTTAACTGAAGAGCAATTGGCAGATATCTTCACAAAGCCCTTGGATGAGAAAAGGTTTTGCAAGTTGCGGTGTGAGCTAAATATCTTAGATTCCTCAAATGTCATGTAATTGGACACACATCCTAACGCTTATGCATGTTGATGACTTAGATGTGCAACACACGAAGTAACGTATATCTTCAATCAGTGAAGACATACACTCTAAGTGTGAATACATTAACATGGAATTTGACTTCGGAGCACCACGATAATTGTGCGTTGTGTCTGGGTCTAATATTTCCTATATGGTGGGTAACGCCACCACCAAATTTTTATTGAAGTGTTTATTTTGGCGTCATGGTTGCATAGTCTTCGCATTTGGTTTGTCTTCAACATTGATTTGACTTTAAGGTTTATCTTTGCAATGCTGAGTTGGTCTATATATATTTGTGTTCTGTCCTCTATAGCATTCACTTATAGCTATGTCTTCATACTTGAATCTTTATTAGTCTAAGTGAATGTGATCGGACCTTAACCTCTTCTGTGCTTCTTCCTCAAATTCTATCTATCCAAATCATATGCATTCTACTGAAACCTGTCGATTGTCTTCTCCGAGTCCTGGTCAACAGAAGACAAAGAGACAAACATTTAAATCTGTTTTTAATGTTGTATCCTTATTGCCTAAATACCGGAGAAGCCGAAACGACCACCCAACGATCCAGGCATGCATGGGAACATGGAACAACTTCCAATAAGTTGCATGCATGCCACGTGTTCTTCAGATGTGAACTGCCAGGGGCACCTGCGTAATTACATTGTTCTGTCCCTTTCCTTATAAATGCTCACACCCCGCGGTCATTATCTCTTCTTCAACCTCGCCACCTCGCACAAACCCTAGCGCCTCCGCTAGTTTGCGTCGATGCCGGAGACGAAGTACTTAGCTGCCGCAACTTCTTCGACGCCGTCCTCACGCCGGTCGCAGACCTCGTCCTCTCCGCCGCCGCCGTAGGTGTATTCCGCCACCAAGTTAGGGCGCGGAAGATTGAACTGCTCGGCCTCTCTCTCTACCTCATATAGCAGTTCGTTAGTGGTAATTAAAACTTACTTTTTACTGCCATTTTGATCCATCAAATCCATCCACTTCAACCAAAAGTGGTTTCTTCACTTCCAAATCTGGACCTGTCTTCATCTGCATCTCATATCATGCCAAGTATATTTACTTATGCTTCATAACTAGTTAGATTACTCACTTGTACTTATTCATGGATTCGTACAAATCTGGAACCAACTCTCTTCAAATAAGTGAATGTCTTCGCACTATGAGGTCAATGTCTTGAAACAAATTTATCTTCAAAATCTTCTGAGAATGCATATGACCTCTTCCCATCCCTCGCACCTCTAATGCCGTCATAGGTACATGTCCATGGGAGAATCCCTTGGTTCTCATAGTCTGCATTCATTTGCAGAGTTCTTACAATGTCACATTCACTCCCCTGAAGCCGTCTCTTGTCTGACCAGCAAAAGGAAGCCATTCAGTCTGAATATAATGGCAACCGAGAAATCTGCAAGAAAAGGTGGCAGGCAACATCATGGAAATACTGCTAAGGATTTACCTGCTGATCTGTATGAACTATACAAGTCAGATCTTGAGGAAAGCTATGGCTAGCGCAAGACCCGAATCCAATGAATTCGAAGATAGTGGGCAGAAGAATGGTTCAAGTACATGTTCGTCACTGCAGAGTATGCTGAAAAGAACGCCATCAAGCGCCCATGGGGAGATATTATGTAAAGGAATCTGTAGCCCAAGTCCAAGTCTGAAGCCATTGCTCAAGGCTTCTACCCATGCATGGTCCGAGGACCGAAGTTAGAGAATGCCGACCCATCATCTATGTTGTGGTGTCGCGAAGACAATCTCTCCAAGCGCAACTATCAGTTTGCAAAAGAGTCAGCTGTGAAGAACAAGAAAAATCTCCGAATCAACTTCAACCCTGGTCCATCTTCTCCTAGGCCGGATGGCACACGCGATGCTAATCCAAATGTCATTGGACCCTTCAACAACTTTGATGGCCTCCTCTCCCACATTGCTGCTCAGCGGGCCACTGTGGATCAATCCGCTGATGACACTGACTCTGAAGAAGTGCCAGCACCACCAAAGCTGCAGAAGAAGAAGAAGAAGAAGACAAAGGCTTCAAAGCCCGCACCAAAGGCTTCGACTATGAAGCCCTTGGCTACTGCACCCCCTGAAACCAGTGTGCAGTCTGAAGATTTGTCTTGTGTCTCCAAGAAGGCCGAGAAGACAATGAAAGCCAAGAAGCCCAAGAAGATTTTTGGGCATGAACTAACTCCTGCCGCCGTTCTGTGCAATGAGGATGACACAATTGATCTGTCTAGCGATGAAGATCTTGGTGATGATTCCCTTGAGATGCTAATCAAGAGCAATCGAGAGGTGGAAATCTTCAATGATCTGCCCCTCTTTGATGTTGACATTCTTAACAACTTCATTAATGAGTGGTTCGACGACAAGAGCATTAGCATTGATGATCTTTAGCTTCCTGTGGACATCAGTGTCACATTCCATGGAGCCATTGCTAATGAGTTGGCCCTGGCTCAAAAGATAGTCGAGCTCAAGAACAAAATTGATTATGAGAAGGCTCACTTCAAGAAGAACATGGCCAAGCTCAGCGTGGCAGATGTTCAAATCTTCAAGAAGATGCTGCATGACCTCAAGGAAGAGTTTCACAAGAAGTGCAATGAGGCTAAAGGCTCACGAGAGCGCATGAAGTACTTTGCACAGAAATGTGTTCAAGCACACAATGAAGCTGAGAAGCGCAAAGCTCTTGGGCACCCTGGCATCGATCCCAGGACGACTGGCAAACAAAAGAGGTCTGCTGTGACTCAAACTGAAGCACCAAGGCAGGAAGCACCTCGCATTGTCTTCCCTGCCAGCATGACAGGCTCGAAGCCTAAGGTCACCTCAGCTGCTTCAGAGCTGAAGAAGACAAGGGCAGATGAAGCCAAAGCCAAGAAGTGCAAGCACAAGGATGCTTCTGATGAGGCCCCATCAACGAAGAAGTTGAAGACAAAGTCTTCAAAGAAAGAGCGTGTTGCGGCCTCTCAGCCCCTCATTGTTGAACCCATGTTTGTTGCTCTTCCAGCCACCAACAACCAAGAACGACTTATTGTGATCCACCAGCCTGCTTCCACAGAGGCTCATGAATATGAAGAAGTTCCAGCTGTTGACCCCATCACAACTGAAGACATTGGTCATGAAGACAATGTTAAAGATGATGAAGTCCTTTCTCAGCTCGAGCCCCAGCCGGTATCATCGCTTGCTCCAATGAGTAGTGAACTAATCAACATTGGTCGTCCATTGACGGCAATCGCTCAAGATGACTCACGGGCCGAGCGCTCATAGCGAGAAACCCCCATTGATGATGAGACACCCAGAACTCCACGACCTCAAGTCACCACTCCGGTACTTGACGATGACAACTATATGGTGAAGACCACTCCATCACCAAAGGCGTCGCCCACATATCATAGGCTTCGCAAAGGCCCCAGGCCATAGGTCACCATGTCGAGCATTCCGGAAGGGGAAGTGCAACAAAGCTCAGTAGCACATCAAGTGTTTCCTGAAGCAACCCCTACTGCGAATGTCTCTGAGTCTAAAGCTAAAGCTGCTGAAGACATTCCGGCTGCATCAGTCGATGAAAATCAAGGAGAAAGAGAAGAAGAAAGAGTTGCCACACCCCCTGCCACAGACCAAGTCATTCTCGAGGAGAATGTGATTATGCCAGACCCTCCTATTCTACAACAAACGGAGGTTGAAAACACTTAGGCTGCCACAAACAATGCTAATGTCGCCAATGACGTTGTCATGGCCGAAGACAATGTGGAGCCTGAAGCTAATGTGGTGCGCGAAGCCACTGTGAATGCTGAAGCTACTGCTCCACCTCCAAGGCCACACACAATTGAATGGGCCTATGACCGCGGCCAGCCTGTCACAGTGAGATGGCCCATTTTGGTTCCTCCCACAGCTCCCGGACCATAATATGACTATCATGTGGAGCAACGACCACAAGTTCAGAAGCCAAAGCCGAGGCTGCCAAGGCTTCCAGGTGCTGCTACATCACCAGGATCTTTCAGCGTGAACAGCTTCAGAGCACACAATACCTTCTTTGACAGTGCCAAGAATCCATACTTGAAGCCAAAGATCTCTCCCGATCGATTTTGGAGCCATCAACAATGCAGCTACTACTCTTGTATCCTCTACAATCAAGAGCGAATCTTTCCTCACATGCGTCTTGATTGTGAAGCTGTTGCTGGGCTGCCCTGTCTTGAAGAAGCGCTGGACTGCTTTTTGGATGCTGGTCTTCTGCAATTTGTTACTGACAAAGAGCACTGGAATGAAGAGCTTCTGCTGCAGTTCTATGCTACTCTTCACATTCGTGGCTACAACAGGGATCCGATGACATGGATCCTTGAGTGGATGACAGGAGATGTGCACCATGAAGCCAAAGCTCAAGACATCATCGAGCTTACCTCCCTGCCCACTCTAGGTGAATTGTATGAGCCTGGCTGTCAGCTTCACAGAAATGAACTGCAGAGTATTTTTCAGAGGCCTGAACCCGATATGAGTCAGATGCTCAGTACGATGAAGCCATTGCCTCAAGATACTGAATATCCCAAGGAATTCTTCATCAAGGACCTCGAGTACTTGCCACGCACAGTCTATCATATACTGAGGCATACTCTATGGCCAATCAAGGGACATTCTTCCGAAGCCAAACTTGAAGGAACCTTGAAGACTTTGGTATTTTATACTGTCAATGGCATCAGATTCAATTCCCAGGATTTCTTCATCACACAACTTGCTGCATCTAGGATTGATCTGTTTGGCCTGAAGTTTTATGCTCCATGGGTGATGCGCCTGATCAAACTCCATTCTTTTGTCGACTACCAGCCCTCAGCATGCAACCATCTTGTCTTTCTGTCTAAGGTTGATCTGTCCGTTGAAGCCATCTACCCTGAGCCTGCCAAGGCGCCTCTATATCTTCATAATGTTGATCATCAAAGCTTCATGCAACCAATAGAAGGAATTCATGTCCCCAATGTTGCAACTCCTTCTTATCCTATGGCTGGCAATATGCGTATGCCCCATCGTGCCAACACCAAAGCCACTGCTAGTACTATTGCCCAAAGGCCTCAGAAGTGTTCTCATGTTCTCAATGACCGAGAGCTGCTTGTGGCCTTACATCAGAAGGAGGATAAGCACCACGACTGGCTAAAGTGTCAGATGCAGAGTCTCTTGGTGGATGTCAATCGCATTTGGAACCTGGCCACCAAGAACTCGTTTGTTGCCCATGAAGCCTGTCGGCGGTCTTGGAAGAGCCTCACACTACTATGTCCTGAAGTCAATCTTCGCGAAGATGGCTTCACCGAGGACTTCAAGCTTGATTCTAGGCCTCCACAAAATGCAAGCTGGCGCCGCACTCCCTCAATTGAAGATTCTGAGTATTCATCTTTGGCTGCAACTATTGTTGCGACAGTCGTCGATGAAGAAGACGACGCCACTTCATAGACCATGGCCGCACTGCATCTTAACACTGCATCAGGCCCTTCTGCACCACCAAACTCCAACATCGACCCTGCTCCATCATCTGCTCCTTCTAGGAACGAGTAGATGCTCTATGTCTTCAAACCTTTTTGGTCACTACTGACAAAAGGGGGAGAAGCATATGAGTTGATAGTCTTCAAGCGGGTCCTTATGGGTGGTTGTATTATTTTTGCCAAGTATTTACAACTCTCATCTTTTGATACACTTGGTTCTTTGAGTTGTAACACTTAAACATGATGGTCGTCTGCTACTTTTTCTGCTACTTTGTGATGCGATGATAAATTCCGCATGAAGTCATTCCGCAGACATCCATTTTTCATTATGCATATCATTATGTTTGTTATATATTTATATGCACAATGAATTGTCTTCATAAGTTGTGGAGGATCTCCACAAAGTAAAACCTGCCATGTGCATTTCCATTCAAAAGCAAACTACTTATATGCACATCTTCAGGGGGAGCCTTTTGCTACTTATGAAGACAATGCCTTAATCCTTAAACTTTCACATACTTTTATCCCCATTGAAAACTTCAACCAGTTTGTCATCAGTCACCAAAAAGGGGGAGATTTTAAGTGCATCTAGTGCCACCCCTAGTTGGTTTTGGAGTATTGATGACAAACTTGGTTGAGGGACTAATTTGTTTGTGAGAATTGTAGGATAACACAGGTAGTAGTCCCATATTGATTCAGTTTACCTATGAGAGATGACCCCTAAAAATGTGTGAAGACATTGAAGACAATGGTGGTCTGTGAAGATATTCACATTGAAGACTATGACATGAGAAGACATCGCATGAAGACTATGGAGTGCGAGGACATAGTTGTTTTGTAGTTTCCTTTTTGTTCTTTGTTGAGTCATAGGAACCACCTACTGTTAAGTGGGGTCCAAGTGAACAAAGTCAGAGTGACTGATGTCATGCTCAACCAAATCCTATGTCTTCGAGCAAAGACAATGAGAGCAAATCTTATCCAGAGCTAGATGAGTCAGCTTTACTTGTAGCCCAAGTCAAGCTACCACATGTGTTTGAAATCTGACCATTGGACACGTGTCAGTTCCTTAGTGACCCAGGGTCATTTTGTTCAAATCAGGTCAGGTTGCCTCCTGGCTATAAATAGCCCACCCCCTACAGCATAAATTGGTGACTGCTCAGAGTTAGTGCACGGCTTTTGTCGTTTGAGAGCAACCCACCTCCGAAGCATTTGAGAGAGAAATCCTTGCGAGGACAAAGCCCAAAACACCCAGAGCCAAAGAGTGTTAGGCATCACTGAAGTCTTTCTGTCCATGTGATCTGAAGACTTATTACACTTTAGGACTGTGAATCCTCCAGCCGGTTAGGCATCACGTTCTGAGCATCCAAGAGTCATTGTGGATTGCCGGTGAACAAAGTCTGTGAAGGTTTGGAAGTCTACATTGAAGACTTACCAGAGTGATTGGGCGAGGACTAAGTGTCCCTTAGATCAAGGGGAATAAGGCGAAGACGCGGTCTTCTAAGTTGAATCTCAGCCTTCCTAAACAGACGTACAGTTGTCACAACAACTGGAACTGGTCCAACAAATCTTTGTCTTCTCCAAGCAACTGGTTCTATCCTTTACCTCTCTTTACTTACAGTTTGTCTTCGTGAAGTCATTGCCTCCCTGCATGATCTGATTGTCTTCACTATGTGAACAGTATTGTTATTTGGCTTCATACTATCTTCCATCCTGATCCTTACTGCCTAGCTGCTGATAGTCTTCGTGCTTTCACTTCATTGCTTACTTGACTATGGCTTGCCTAGTGTAGTCCACCTTCCGTTGCATATCAATAGGTTCATTGCTACTATTTGTCTTCAAAGCCCTTGTGTTTTGAAGACTTTCGTAAAAATCACCTATTCACCCCCCTCTAGTCGATAACTAGCACTTTCAGGTCTGTCATGCCATTTCGCTATGCCCCACCCACTCTAGTCATATCTGATCCAGGAGATGTGGATTGTCGGCCTCTCCGCCTTTGGACGGGATCTCACAGCGGCAATCCGTGCACCATCCCCCTTCTGCACTGCCCCGGACCAATGCAGCGTCACCGCCGCTCGCTTCGGCTCCAACACCGCTGTCGGAGCTCCTCATCCTGGGCTCAATGACGACGGAGATTCAATCCCCGCAACCTCCATCATCTATTGGCCCCTCTTGTGGGGGTATTTTTACCCCCATTCAAGGGTTTCTCCTCTGCATCCGGTGCAAGGGGAGGGGAGCTCGAGGACGTCGGGCTCATCATCCAGCCGGCGCGCGATGAGGTCCATGACCCTCGGAATGGCCGGTTCTTCTTAGGTGGCGGCACCCCTCATCCCGCCGGGGTTTTCTTCATGGTCGGCGTATGCTCCACCGGCACCCCGCACTCTAAGCTCCTCTAATATTCCCCTTGCTTCGTAGTTAAGATTCTTAGGGTAGTTCAACTAGTGTTAGATTAGTTTGTGGATAGTGGATTCGATCAGATTCGATCTGATTCGGTTCGAACGAATTCGATCTGAATCCACTGTTTTGGGGAAGAATCGGTGTGCATGCCTAGTATGTTCACTCCACATGATAGTGTTAGATTAGATTGTTGACAATGAATGCTAGTTTGTTCACTCCAAATGCTATTGTTGATGGTGATAGTGCCACATTGTTAGTTTGTTCACTCCACGTGCCTAAGTGTGCAGTGTTTACGCTGCTGTTATTGTTGTTCTCAGTGTGTATGTTGTTCAGCTATTGCTGTTGCTGTTGTTGTTCTTGGGTATGTTGATGTTCTTGCTGTTATTCTTGTTGTTGTAGATGTGTGTAAGTGTGTTGGATGTTGTTCTTGCTATTGTTAGAGCATCTCCACCCGTGCCCCCAATAGGCCCCCAGAGCAAGTTTTTTCGAGCCGGCGCTGACCCCCACTAGTCGCGCCCCCAGGATGCCTAAATCTGCTAGCTCGGCCCATTTTTTGGCCCGGCGATCCCAGGCCGAATCCAATGCACTGGGGGCGCTTGGGGGCTCAGGCGGAAGGAAAAATCATGCCTGGGCCACCATTGTCAGTCGGAAAAGCATCTTGCACTTCCAGATTCGGCACCTCCCCCGCGCATGCCCTACCGCCGCTGTGTCGATCACGACACCGCCTACCCACCCACCGCCAGAAAGGCCATTCCCCCACCGAAAAAGAGAGTGTTCCACCACGGCAGCCTCCATCCCACTCCTGGGCGAGCTTTCCGGTGCTCCGGCCATGCAGGGCGGGAATACCAATGGCTACGCGCCTACCACACCCGCTAGGTGTTCGGCAATTTGTCTGCTCGCGATGGACTCGGACGACGAGGAGGCGTTCGCGGCGCTGCTGGAGGAGGAAACCGATGCCGACGCCCAGGACGAAGAGCATGTCATGGTCCTTGCTGCTCTGGCCGGCCTGTTCGTGAGCAATGCAAAGCCGCGGTGAGGTGGCTCGATGCCTGGACGGCTGAAGGCAAAGCATAGGCATCGGCTGGAAGGCTATTGCTTGCTCTACTCCGACTACTTAACCGAAGCTCCACTGCACGGCGAGAAAATATTTCAGTGCCATTATCGGATGATCCGAAAGCTCTTCCTAGGGATTGCGAATTCCATCCGTGCATTTGACAGCTACTTCAAGTGCTGAAGGATTGCACCGGCACACTTGGATTCGCCTCACTCCAGAAGTGCACGACAGCTATAAGGATGCTTGCATATAGAGCTCCCGATGATTCACTGGAAGACTATGGACGCATGGTCGTGTCCACGACCATTGAGTGTTTGTAAAAGTTCTGCAGGGCAGTGGTGGCAGTGTTCTGAAGACATTGCTCGGATCCTAGCATAGAATGCATCAAGAGGATTTCCTAGGATGCTTGGAAGCATCAATTGCATGCATTGGAAATGGAAGAACCGTCCATTTGCCTGGCAGGGGATGTACAAAGGCGCCAAAGGTGGTTGCAGTGTGGTACTTGAGGCAGTGGCCACACACGACCTTTGGATTTGGCACTCCTTCTTTGGTAATGCCAGGAACACACACTACAAAAAAATACACTTCCGTGATGATATGTGTTTGTCACAGTAGGTCGCGTTTTCTGTCATGCATGTACATCCATGATGATTTTATGACCGAATCAAGATAGTCATACCTGTGATGTCATAGAAGTGTTCCATGACATTACCAAAATTATCATCACGGAAGTGTCCACTTCCATGACGATATATCACGCGTCACAGAAGTGCTTTCATCAAGGGTGACCGACATGTGGCATCCACCGTAACGGGACGCCGTTAAGCTATCGAGTCCGGTTTTGGATCCGATAACTGATACGTCTCCAATGTATCTATAATTTTTTATTGCTCCATGCAACTTTATCTACTGTTTTGGACTATATTGGGCTTTATTTTCCACTTTTATATTATTTTTGGGACTAACCTATTAACCGGGGGCCCAACCCAGTATTGCTATTTTTTTTGCCTATTTCAGTGTTTCGAAGAAACGGAATATCAAACGGAGTCCAAACGGAATGAAACATTTGGGAACACGATTTTCTCACCGAACGTGATCCAGGAGACTTGGACCCTACTCCAAGAAGTGCCAGAGGCGGTCACGAGGGTGGAGGGCGCGCCCCCCTGGGCGTGCCCCCTACCTCGTGGGCCCTCTGTTGCTCCACCGACGTACTCCTTCCTCCTATATATACCTACGTATCCCCAAACGATCAGAACAGGAGCCAAAAACCTAATTCCACCGCCGCAACCTTCTGTATCCACGAGATCCCATCTTGGGGCATGTTCCGGAGCTCCGCCGGAGGGGGCATCCACCATGGAGGGCTTCTACATCAACACCATAGCCCCTCCGATGAAGTGTGAGTAGTTTACTTCAGACCTTCGGGTCCATAGCTAGTAGCTAGATGGCTTCTTCTCTCTTTTTGGATCTCAATACAAAGTTCTCCCCCTCTCTCGTGGAGATCTATTCGATGTAATCTTATTTTGCGGTGTGTTTGTTGAGACCGATGAATTGTGGGTTTATGATCCAGTATTATCTATGGAAAATATTTGATTCTTCTCTGAATTCTTTTATGTATGATTGAGTTATCTTTGCAAGTCTCTTCAAATTATCCTTTTTGGTTTGGCCAACTGGATTGGTAGTTCTTGCAATGGGAGAAGTGCTTAGCTTTGGGTCCAATCTTGCGGTGTCCTTACCCAGTGACAGAAAGGGTTGCAAGGCACGTATTGTATTGTTGCCATCGAGGATAACAAGATGGTTTTTTTATCATATTGCATGAATTTATCCCTCTACATCATGTCATCTTGTTTAAGGCGTTACTCTGTTTTTACTTAATACTCTAGATGCATGCTGGATAGCGGTCGATGAGTGGAGTAATAGTAGTAGATGCAGAATCATTTTGATCTACTTGTCTTGGACGTGATGCCTATATACATGATCATTGCCTAGATATACTCATAACTATGCTCAATTCTGTCAATTGCTCAATAGTAATTTGTTCACCCACCATAGAATATCTATGCTCTTGAGAGAAGCCACTAGTGAAACCTGTGGCCCCCGGGTCTATTCTCATCATATCAATCTCTATCGCTTTATTTACTTGCTTGCCTTTTACTTTTCACTTTGCATCTATCTATCAAAAATACCAAAAATATTATTTATCATCTCTATCAGATCTCACCCTCGTAAGTGACCGTGAAGGGATTGACAATCCCTAATCGCGTTGGTTGCGAGTAGCTATCGTTTTGTGTAGGTACGAGGGACTTGTGCGTAGTCTCCTACTGGATTGATACCTTGGTTCTCAAAAACTGAGGGAAATACTTACGTTACTTTGCTGCATCATCCTCTCCTCTTCGGGGAAATCCAACGCAGTGCTCAAGAGGTAGCAAGAAGAATTTCTGGCGCCGTTGCCGGGGAGGCTCACACAAGCAAGTCAACAAAACCAAGTACCCATCACAATCCCTATCTCTCGCATTACATTATTTGCCATTTGCCTCTCGTTTTCCTCTCCCCCACTTCACCCTTGCCGTTTTATTCGCCCCTCTCCCGTTCGATCTTGTGTCTCCATGTACCTTCTTTTTTGCTTGCATCTTCGCTTGCTAAAAGTTTATGGATCCTCACCCACTTGCTAATCTCTTTAAGAGATCCAATTATGTTGAACCTATTGCTAGTGAGTTGAGTGCACTAGATTATCTTTATGAGGTTTTGCTTGAAATTCGTGAATCTGAAAATTATGATGAAGAAATTTATGAAGAGATTCACGATAACTCCTTGAATAAAAAGCATGATTGCAATGATTTTCCTATAAATTCTCTTGATGTAAATTGTGCTAATAATATGCAAAACCCTAAGCTTGGGGATGCTAGTTTTGCTATGTCTACTACTTGTTTCAATGATCATGATTGGGGTGATTCTTCTTACAACCTTGAAAATTTATTTAAGCCCCATGATGAATATGAGATTGATAATAATGTTTGCAATAATATTTAAAGTGGGTTTGGAAGAGTGTCAACTTTAGATCCCACATTTTTGGAGTATGTTCAATCTTATGATATTTTTGATAAAAGTGGGTTCGGAAAGGTCATGACTCTAGCTAATGTTAATCCCACTATCTTGGAAGAGTGTCAACTTTGCATGCATGTGGATCGTGTTGAGAATATGTTATGTGATAGCTATTTTGTTGAATTAGCTTATGATCCTACATGTAATTGTTATGAGATAGGAAAATATGGTTGTAGAAATTTTCATGTTACTAAATTACCTCTCGTCATGTTGAGATTGCTATCGTCTCTTTCTTATTCCTTGCATATGCTAGTTTTTGTTTGCCTTGCAAATTTGTTTGCTTATAATATGCCTATGCATAGGAAGTATGTTAGACTTAGATGTGTTTGTCACGTGTTTCATGATGCTCTCTTTGCGCTTCAGTTCTTGTCTTTCTTGTGAGCATCATTAAAATTATCAATGCCTAGCTAGGGGCGTTAAACGATAGCGCTTGTTGGGAGGCAACCCAATTTTATTTGTGTTTTTTGTTTTTGCTTATGTTTAGGAATAAATAATCCACATACCTTCTGTTTGGATGTGGTTTTATGTTTTAATTAGTGTTTGTGCCAAGTAGAACCTATAGGATAACCTACGATGATAGTTGATTTGATTCTGCTGAAAAACAGAAACTTTGCACGCACGAATATAATTTTGTTAAATCACAGGAACGTGCTTTTGCGTTGATTCTTTTTGCTCCTGATCAATAAAAAAATTATCCAGGACTTCCTATTTTGGTAGAACGTTTAGAGTTCCAGAAGTTTGCGTTAGTTACAGATTGCTACGGACTGTTCTGTTTTTGACAGATTCTGTTTTGCGTGTGTTGTTTGCTTATTTTAATGAGTCTATGGCTAGTAAAATAGTTTATAATCCATAGAGAAGTTGGAATACAGTAGGTTTAAAACCAATATAAATAAAGAATGAGTTCATTACAGTACCTTAAGTAGTTCTTTGTTTTCTTTCTCTAACAGAGCTCACGAGATTTCTGTTGAGTTTTGTGTTGTGAAGTTTTCAAGTTTTGAGTGAATTCTTTTGATGGATTATGGAACAAGGAGTGGCAAGAGCCTAAGCTTAGGTATACCCATGGCACCCCCAAGATAATCCAAGTACACCAAAAAGTCAAAGCTTGGGGATGCCCCGGAAGGCATCCCCTCTTTCGTCCACTTTCATCGGTAATTTACTTGGAGCTATATTTTTATTCACCACATGATATGTGTTTTGCTTGGAGCATCTTGTATTATTTGCGTCTTTGCTTGTTAGTTTACCACAATCATCCTTGCTTTACACACCTTTTGAGAGAGCCATACATGAATTGGAATTTGTTAGAATACTCTATGTGCTTCACTTATATCTTTTGAGCTTGATAATTTTGCTCATAGTGCTTCACTTATATCTTTTGAGCATGATAATTTTTGCTCTAGTGCTTCACTTATATCTTTTAGAGAATGGTGGTGGATTTGTTTTAAAGAAACTATTGATCTCTCATGCTTCACTTAGATTATTTTGAGAGTCGTTAATAGCATGGTAATTTGCTTAATGTTAATATACTTGGTGTTCAAGATATGTGAAACTTTCTTTTGAGTGCATTGAATACTAAGATAAGTTTGATGCTTGATAATTGTTTTGAGATATGAAGATGGTGATATTAGAGTCATTCTAGTTAAGTAGTTGTGAATTCAAAGAATACTTGTGTTGAAGTTTGTGATTCCCGTAGGATGCACATATGGTGAACCGTTATGTGATGAACTCGGAGCATGATTTATTTATTGATTGTCTTCCTTATGAGTGGCGGTCGGGGACGAACGATGGTCTTTTCCTACCAATCTATCCCCCTAGGAGCATGTGCATAATACTTTGCTTTGATAACTTCTAAATTTTTGCAACAAGTATATGAGTTCTTTATGACTAATGTTGAGTCCATGGATTATACGCACTTTTTCCCATCCTTCCACCATTGCTAGCCTCTCTAATACCGCGCACTTTTCGCCGGTATCATACACCCACCATATACCTTCCTCAAAACAGCCACCATACCTACCTATCATGGCATTTCCATAGCCATTCCGAGATATATTGCCATGCAACTTTCCACCGTTCTGTTTATTATGACACACTCCATCATTGTCATATTGCTAGCATGATCATGTAGTTGACATCGTATTTGTGGCAAAGCCACCGTTCATAATTCTTTCATACATGTCACTCATGATTCATTGCATATCCCGATACACCGCCGGAGGCATTCATATAGAGTCATACTTTGTTCTAAGTATCGAGTTGTAATTGTTGAGTTGTAAGAAAAATAAAAATGTGATGATCATCATTATTAGAGCATTGTCCCAAGTGTGGAAAGGATGATGGAGACTATGATTCCCCCATAAGTCGGGATGAGACTCCGGACGAAAAAAAAGAGGCCAAAAAAAGAAGAGAAAGGCCCAAATAAAAAAAATGAGAGAAAAAGAGAGAAGGGACAATGCTACTATCCTTTTACCACACTTGTGCTTCAAAGTAGCACCAAGATCTTCATGATAGAGAGTCTCTAATTTTGTCACTTTCATATACTAGTGGGAATTTTTCATTATAGAACTTGGCTTGTATATTCCAATGATGGGCTTCCTCAAAATGCCCTAGGTCTTCGTGAGCAAGAGATTTGGATGCACACCCACTTAGTTTCTTTTGTAGAGCTTTCATATACTTATAGCTCTAGTGCATCCGTTGCATGGAAATCCCTACTCACTCACATTGATATCTATTGATGGGCATCTCCATAGCCCGTTGATACGCCTAGTTGATGTGAGACTATCTTCCCTCCTTTTGTCTTCTCCACAACCACCCTTCTATTCCACCTATAAGTGCTATATCCTTGGCTCACGCTCATGTATTGCGTGAAGATCGAAAAAGTTTTGAGAATGTCATAAGTATGAAACAATTGCTTGGCTCGTCATCGGGGTTGTGCATGATTTAAATATTTTGTGTGGAAGATGGAGCATAGCCAGACTATATGATTTTGTAGGGATAACTTTCTTTGGCCATGTTATTTTAAGAAGACATGATTGCTTTGATTAGTATGCTTGAAGTATTATTATTTTTTATGTCAATATGAACTTTTGTCTTGAATCTTTTGGATCTGAATATTCATATCACAATTAAGAAGATTTACATTGAAATTATGCCAAAGTATCACTCCGCATCAAAAATTCTTTTTTATCATTTACCTACTCGAGGACAAGCAGGAATTAAGCTTGGGGATGCCTGATACGTCTCCAACGTATCTATAATTTTTGATTGCTCCATGCTACTTTATCTACTGTTTTGGACTATATTGGGCTTTATTTTCCACTTTTATATTATTTTTGGGACTAACCTATTAACCGGAGGCCCAGCCCAGAATTGTTGTTTTTTTGCCTATTTCAGTGTTTCAAAGAAACGCAATATCAAACGGATTCCAAACGGAATGAAACCTTCGGGAACGTGATTTTCTCACCGAACGTGATCCAGGAGACTTGGACTCTACTACAAGAAGTGATAGAGACGGTCACGAGGGTGGAGGGCGCGCCCCCTGGGCGCGCCCCCCTACCTCGTGGGTCCTATGTTGCTCCACCGACATACTCCTTCCTCCTATATATACCTACGTATCCCCAAACGATCAAAACAGGAGCCAAAAACCTAATTCCACCGCCGCAACCTTCTGTATCCACGAGATCCCATCTTGGGCCTGTTCCGGAGCTCTACCGGAGGGGGCATCCACCATGGAGGGCTTCTACATCAACACCATAGCCCCTCCGATGAAGTGTGAGTAGTTTACTTCAGACCTTCGGGTCCATAGCTAGTAGCTAGATGGCTTCTTCTCTCTTTTTGGATCTCAACACAAAGTTCTCCCCTCTCTCGTGGAGATCTATTCGATGTAATCTTCTTTTGCAGTGTGTTTGTTGAGACCGATGAATTGTGGGTTTATGATCCAATATTATCTATGGAAAATATTTGATTCTTCTCTGAATTCTTTTATGTATGATTGAGTTATCTTTGCAAGTCTCTTCAAATTATCCTTTTTGGTTTGTCCAACTAGATTGGTAGTTCTTGCAATGGGAGAAGTGCTTAACTTTGGGTTCAATCTTGCGGTGTCCTTACCCAGTGACAGAAAGGGTTGCAAGGCACGTATTGTATTGTTGCCATCGAGGATAACAAGATGGGGTTTTTATCATATTGCATGAATTTATCCCTCTACATCATGTCATCTTGCTTAAGGAGTTACTCTGTTGTTACTTAATACTCTAGATGCATGCTGGATAGCGGTCGATGAGTGGAGTAATAGTAGTAGATGCCGAATCGTTTCGATCTACTTGTCTTGGACGTGATGCCTATATACATGATCATTGCCTAGATATACTCATAACTATGCTCAATTCTGTCAATTGCTCAATAGTAATTTGTTCACCCACCATAGAATATCTATGCTCTTGAGAGAAGCCACTAGTGAAACCTATGGCCCCCGGGTCTATTCTCATCATATCAATCTCTATCACTTTATTTACTTGCTTTGCTTTTTCTTTGCCTTTTACTTTTCACTTTGCATCTATCTATCAAAAATACAAAAAATTTTATTTATCATCTCTATCAGATCTCAACCTCGTAAGTGACCATGAAGGGATTGACAACCCCTAATCGCGTTGGTTGCGAGTAGCTATCATTTTGTGTAGGTACGAGGGACTTGTGCGTGGTCTCCTACTGGATTGATACCTTGGTTCTCAAAAACTGAGGGAAATACTTACGTTACTTTGCTGCATCATCCTCTCCTCTTCGGGGAAATCCAACACCGTGCTCAAGAGGTAGCAATAACCCGTTAACAACCCGGACCAATGGGAAATTTCCATGTGTAAAATTCTGATTGGCCGGACGAAACACGTGCCAGCTCGTCAGTGGATCAGATAGGCGCCTATGATATGTCGACACGTGCAACGGCCCACCACTGGCCCATTTGGCTTACAAAGGATGGACCGTTTGACTTGGTCAAAAGTTAGCGGGCTGGCCCATGAAAAGCCTATTAACGGTCTCTTCGCAAATAGCCCATTTTATGGCCCGGTAATTCAGGGACCGTTAGGGCCTAACCAAAATCGGCCCAACAACATCATGTGGGCCGTCGAATATAACACCAGCCCGTTTCACTTTTGGCCCATGTATGGCCCACGATGTCTTTCGGCCCATATGAGGCCTTCGTATCTTTAGGCCCTTTAGAGGCCCACGGTGACTCTAGCCCATGATGAACCGTAAATTTCTTTGTACCCGTCAACGGCCCATGATTAACATGGGCTGTTTCCAGCGAGTGTTAGCTTTCGACCTACTGATGGCCCACACGTTCTTGGGCTCCTTTGTGGCCCTCGATTACTTCCAGCCCATTACTGGCCTGTTCCCCTAATGGGCCAAATTCGGCCTGTGGCAGAGTCGGCCCATTTCTGGCCTGTTAACCTGTTGCGCCATTTCCAGCCCGTCCTATATTCTGGCCCATTAAAGACCCGTTATGCCTGTGACCGAATTAAGCCTTTGCTGTCCTTCGTCCTGTTAACGGCCCGTTACCGTGCTGGCCCGATACCAATTACGCCCATTTATGATCCATGTAGACCCATTTATCCGATGACCCAAGGCCCACAGATTCTACGGCCCTGTTGGAGGCCCATTTATCGACAGCCCGTAGGAGACCCATGGATCCTACGGCCTGTAGTAGGGTCAAGGTTACCATGGTCCGTATATGGCCCATGGTTTTTGCGGCCACTAGCAAACCAGGGAAAAAGAAGACTAGGAAATAAATAAGCCCAAAACTAACATTAGACTATTAAGGCGATTGCACAGATTACATCCACTCGGCATCAAAGATCACCACGAGTGCAAATATAGGGAACACCCTACACTATACAAAAATGGCTTGCTGTTTTCTTCAGCCGGTGGCTGCACGTTAAGAACAAATTTTGTATCGCAACAAAACAAATTACAACTATAAAACAAAAGGAAGGTTGGCATAAAAGTTAACAATCTAGCAGATAAATGCACCACTAGAAGTTCAGAAGCTCAGTTCATTTGACGTGACTGTTATGTTTTCATGCTGTATTGTCCGATGGAGCACCATAACCTTCACCTTCATTTCTCCCAGGCTCCTGAAGAACATAGCAAATGTCTGATAGTCTGGTTTCAAAACCATGCATATCTTGATGATATCGAACAATGTCTGTCATTGTTTCACAAAGGGTCTCTGTTAGGGAATGGACTTGTGTCTGGAGCGCAGATATAACATTGTTTTGAGCTCGCATATCTTGATCTTGAGGCAGTTGGACGAGATTGCCTTAACAACCAACCCAGTATTATGCAGGAACATGCTTTTGGCACTGTTAGTGGACAGGTAGTGACCCACTGCAGTAAGAGCTGACATTGTGGTTATAGTTGCCTCGCCACCTTCAGAAGGTGGCGGTTCCACCATTTTTTCCATAGCTTGCTGAAAAGTTGAGTTTTTACATTAGTAGTACCAGAACAGAAGATATTAAGGAGGCAACAAAACCAAACAAAATAGCTTTGGTCTATATAGAGAACTTATTCTGGTGAACCCATGTAAAATATTAGTTGTATTTTATTGCAAAGTACATAATAAAACTAGGTTCCAAACATATGACCATGTACCATCACTAATGTATTGTCTATTTCTTCACATTGTATTGATAGCTAAGGATAAAGAGACAAATTTTATAATACAGTAAGCATAGTATGATATCATTCATATCACAAAACAACTGAGAACAGACAAACATGCAATTGTAACATTGTGTGGGCCGATACGTCTCCAACGTATCTATAATTTATGAAGCATTCATGCTATTTTATTATCTTTTTTGAATGATTACGGGCTTTATTATACACTTTTATATTACTTTTGGGACTAACCTATTAACCGGAGGCCCAACCCATATTGCTGTTTTATTGCCTGTTTCAGTATTTCGAGGAAAATGAATATCAAACGCAGTCCAAACGGAATGAAACCTTCGGCAGCGTGATTTTTTGGAAGAATATGATCCTGGAGACTTGGAGTTCATGTCAGAAGATCCTCGAGGAGGCCAGGAGATAGGGGGCGCCCCCCTACTGGGCGCGCCCCCTGTCTCGTGGGCCCCTCGAGCACCCCCGACCAACTTCTTTCGCCTATATAGTCCCACGTACCCTAAAAACATCCAAGGAGAAGATAGATCGGGAGTTCCACCGCCGCAAGCCTCTATAGCCACCAAAAACTTCTCGGGAGTCTGATCCGGCACCCTGCCAGAGGGGGAACCCATCACCGGTGGCCATCTTCATCATCCCGGCGCTCTCCATGACGAGGAGGGAGTAGTTCACCCTCGGGGCTGAGGGTATGTACCAGTAGCTATGTGTTTGATCTCTCTCTCTCTCTCTCTCTCTCTCTCTCTCTCTCTCTCTCTCGTGTTCTCTCTATGGCACGATCTTGATGTATCACGAGCTTTGCTATTATAGTTGGATCTTATGATGTTTCTCCCCCTCTACTCTCTTGTGATGAATTGAGTTTCCCTCTTGAAGTTATCTTATCGGATTGAGTCTTTATTTGAGAACACTTAATGTATGTCTTGCCATGTTTATCTGTGGTGACAGTGGGATATCATGTGCCACTTGATGTATATTTTGGTGACCAACTTGCGGGTTCCGCCCATGAACCTATGCATAGGGGTTGGCACATGTTTTCTTGACTCTCCGGTAGAAACTTTGGGGCACTCTTTGAAGTACTTTGTGTTGGTTGGATGAATTTGAGATTGTGTGATGCATATCGTATAATCATGCCCACGGATACTTGAGGTGACAATGGAGTATCTAGGTGACATTAGGGTTTTGGTTGATTTGTATCTTAAGGTGTTATTCTAGTATGAACTCTTGAATAGATTGATCCAAAAGAATAACTTTGAGGTGGTTTCGTACCCTACCATAATCTCTTCATTTGTTCTCCGCTATTAGTGGCTTTGGAGTGACTCTTTGTTGCATGTTGAGGGATTGTTATATGATCTATCTATGTTATTATTGTTGAGAGAACTTGCACTAGTGAAAGTATGAACCCTATGCCTTGTTTCTTATCATTGCAATACCATTTACGCTCACTTTTATCATTAGTTACCTTGCTGTTTTTATATTTTCATATTACAAAAACCTATATCTACCATCCATATTGCACTTGTATCACCATCTCTTAGCCGAACTAGTGCACCTAGACAATTTACCATTGTATTGGGTGTGTTGGGGACACAAGAGACTTTTTGTTATTTGGTTGCAGGGTTGTTTGAGAGAGACCATCTTAATCCTACGCCTCCCACGGATGATAAACCTTAGGTAATCCACTTGAGGGAAATTTGCTACTATCCTACAAACCTGTGCACTTGCAGGCCCAACAACGTCTACAAGAAGAAGGTTGCGTAGTAGACATCAAGCTCTTTTTTGGCGCCGTTGCCGGGGAGGCTAGGTAAGCGGTACTCACAGCCCGTCAACTAAGCTCTTTTCTGGCACCGTTGCCGGGGAGGTGAGTGCTTGAAGGTATATCTTTAGATCTTGCAATCGAATCTTTTTGTTTCTTGTTTTATCACTAGTTTAGTTTATAAAAGAAAACTACAAAAAAATGGAGTTAAGTTTGTCTCATACGCTTCGTCTTTTTAATATCTTTCGTGAGTATGATGGAAAGGAAAATTGTGCTCAAGTGCTAGAAGAAGAATGCATTAAAATGCTTGGTACTAAATCTTTGAATGATGAGCATGATTTCAATGTTGTTAGTATGAATTCCTTGAATATCCATGATGCTAATGATATGCAAATCCACAAGCTTGGGGAAGCTATGTTTAATGAATATGATATGTTTAGTCCCCCAAGATTTGATGAGCAAATTTATTTTGATGTTAGCATGCCTCCTATTTGTGATGATTATATTGATGAAAGTGGGTTTGGAAGAGTGTCAACTTTAGAAAGTAGTGATCCCACTATTTTGGAGGATGTTGAATCTTATTGTGATGAACATGAAAGTGGATTTGGAACAGTGTCAACTTTATTTAGTGATGATTCCACTATTTCGGAAGAGGTTCCAATTGATTATGAGAACATAGTTGCTATCTATGATGATTATTGTGATGACTTGTATGCTATTAGGAATAATGAAAACCATGAAACTTGTCATCATGATTTTAGTTTTCAATTGGATTATGCCTCACATGATAATTATTTTGTTGAGTTTGCTCCCACTACTATTGATGAGAAGAATTTTGCTTATGTGGAGAGTAGTAAAATTTCTATGCTTGTTGATCATGAAAAGAATGCTTTAGGTGCTGGTTATATTGTTGAATTCATTCATGATGCTACTGAAAATTATTATGGGGGAGTAACATATGCTTGTAGGAATTGCAATAATGTCAAGTTTCCTCTCTACATGCTTAAAATCTTGAAGCTATACTTGTGTTACCTTCCTATGCTTGTTGATTATTGTTCCCATAAGTTGTTTGCTCACAAAATTCCTATGCACAGGAAGTGGGTTAGACTTAAATGGGCTAGTCATATGCTTCATGATGCTCCCGTTATGTTTCAATTCTTATCTTTTATGTGAGCATCATTGTCATCATCATGCCTAGCTAAAAAGGCATTAAAGAAAAGCGCTTGTTGGGAGAGAACCCAATATTTACCCTTACTGTTTTTGTGTTTCCACATTATTATGCTACTGTAGTAATCATGTTTTATAGCTTTTGTTTCAATAAAGTGCCAAGTAAGACCTTTAGGATAGCTAACGGTGATAGTGGTGTTGATCCTGCTGAAAATCAGAAACTTTTGCACCCATTAAATTAGTTTTGTTAATTCACAGAAACGTGCTCTTGATCTTATTCTTTTTGCTATGGATTGGTACAAGAATTGCTTAGGACTTCCTAATTTGGTAGGATTTTTGGAGTTCTAGAAGTATACGTTTGATACAGATTACTACAGACTGTTCTGTTTTTGACAGATTCTGTTTTCTATGTGTTGTTTGCTTATTTTGATGAATCTATGGCTAGTATTAAGTGGTATGAACCATATATAAGTTGGAATACAGTAGATATTACACCATTATGAATTTAGAATGAGTTCATTACAGTACCTAAGTGGTGGTTTTATTTTCTTATACTAACGGAGCTTACGAGTTTTCTGTTGAGTTTTGTGTTGTGGAGTTTTCAAGTTTTGGGTAAAGATTAGATGGACTATGGAATAAGGAGTGGCAAGAGCCCAAGATTGGGGATGCCCAAGGCACCCCAATATATTCTATAATAGCCAATAGCCTAAGCTTGGGGATGCCCCGGATGGCATCCCCTCTTTCGTCTTCGTTCATCGGTAACTTTACTTGGGGCTATATTTTTATTCGCCACATGATATGTGTTTTGCTTGGAGCGTCGTTTTATTTTGTTAGTATTTGCTTGATGTTATTTAGAATAATGTTTTACATCTTTATTTTCAATAAAAATGTCAAGGATAGCCTTTACCATGCTTATTTTGCTAGTATACATGTTGCTGTTTGAAAACAGAAAGTTTACCGCTGTTGCCAAAATTACCTAGAAAAGTCAGAGAATGGTATAATGTTGAAACTTTTTGCATATTGAGATCTGATAAATTTAATACAGTGGGAATTTTATTTCATAATTTTTGGAGTTAGGGAAGTATTGATACTCTTGCATTCTTTACAGACTGTACTGTTTTGGCAGATTGCTGTTATGTTTGCATATGTTTGCTTGTTTAATGATTCTATTTGAGGATAGGAGTATTAAATATGCAGAGGCATTTAGTATGCAATGTTGAATAATAATTTTAGTGATTTGTTACAGTAGAAAATGATAAGGTTTTGCATTGGTTTATACTAACCTATCTCACGAGTTCTTGTTGAGTTTGTTGTGGATGAAGCTTTTGATAAAAAGAGAAACCATGATATGAGAGGAATTAAGGAGACACAAAAATTCAAGCTTGGGGATTCCCAAGGCACCCCAAGATAATATTCCAAGAAGTATCAAGCATCTAAGCTTGGGGATGCCCCGGTAGGCATCCCACCTTTCTCCTTCAACAACTATCGGTTAGTGTCGGTTGAGCCTAAGTTTTTGGTTCTTCACATGAGTTGTGCTATCCTTGCATTGTCATTTTATTTTGTTTTGCTTGCTGTTTGAATACAATACCAAGATCTGAAATTCATTAATGAGAGAGAGTCTTCACATAGTTACATAATTATTTAGCTACTCATTGAGCTTCACTTATATCTTGTTGGAGTAGTTTGTCATTTACTCGTGTGCTTCACTTATATCCTATGAGTAAATGGTTGAATGAGTTGATTGTCATAAATCTGAAACTATATATGTCTCATTTGCTTATCCCATGGGGAGTTATGACTTCACATCTAAGAAGTAGAGGTTGTAAATTTATTGAAGGTTAGCAAGCGTCTTATTGGTCATTTGAACAATTCATGAAAGAATATTGAAGACAGAAATATTTCACATATAAATACACTATCCTAGACATCTTTTATAATTGGGAGCACTCATTAAGTATGACATGCTAAAGAGTTGATGTTGGAAAAGGAAGAAAACATAATGGGTTATGTTTTCCGACATCTCAGTTAAAGTATATTGTCATGGATCATTCAAACATATTGAGCTTGCCTTTCCCCCTCATGCTAGCCAAAATTCCTTGCACCAAGTAGAGATACTACTTGTGCTTCCAAATATCCTTAAACCCAGTTTTGCCATGAGAGTCCACCATACCTACCTATGGATTGAGAAAGATCCTTCAAGTAAGTTGTCATCGGTTCAAGCAATAAAAATTGCTCTCTAAATATGTATGATCTTTTGGCGTGAAGAAAATAGCTTTATACGATCTTGTTATGGAAGCAATAAAAGCGACAGACTGCATAATAAAGGTCCATATACAAGTGTCAATATAAAGTGATGTTCATTCGCATTAAGATTTTGTGCATCCAACCATAAAAGCGCATGACAACCTCTGCTTCCCTCTGCGAAAGGCCTATCTTTTACTTTATGTCTTTTACTTTATGCAAGAGTCAAGGTGATCTTCCCCTTTCCCCTTTTTCATTTTATCCTTTGGCAACCACTTTGTGTTAGGGTGATCCTGATATATATATCCAATTGGATGTAAGTTAGAATGAACTATTATTGTTGACATCACCCAAAGGTGAATACGTTGGGAGGCAACACTATAAGCCCCTATCTTTCTCAGTGTCCGATTGAAACTCCATAACCATTAGTATTGCGTGAGTGTTAGCAATTGTAGAAGACTATATGATAGTTGAGTATGTGGAGTTTGCTATTCCTGAAAATAAGATGAATTGCAATTGTTTGATGCCTGAGAATGAATTCTGCTAGTTTTCAAGAAAGTTTATGGTCTATGCTTTAACATGTGAATTGCTTGTTACTTGTTCGTGAGAAGTTTTATGAGATGAACTACTGTTATGACATATTATCATGCTAGAAAAGGTGATTGAAATTATCATTGATCAAACTTGTGCACCTTCTAGCATTCACACTTCATAAATTATTTCTTTTATCATTTACCTACTCGAGGACGAGTAGGAATTAAGCTTGGGGATGCTGATACGTCTCCAACGTATCTATAATTTATCAAGCATTCATGCTATTTTGTTATTTATTTTGAATGATTACGGGCTTTATTATACACTTTTATATTACTTTTGGGACTAACCTATTAACCGGAGGCCCAACCCATATTGCTGTTTTATTGCCTGTTTCAGTATTTTGAGGAAAAGGAATATCAAACGGAGTCCAAACGGAATGAAACCTTCGACAACGCGATTTTTTTGGAAGAATATGATCCTAGAGACTTGGAGTTCATGTCAGAAGATCCTCGAGGAGGCCAGGAGATAGGGGGGCGCCCCCCTACTGGGCGCGCCCCCTGTCTCGTGGGCCCCTCGAGCACCCCCCGACTGACTTCTTTCGCCTCTATAGTCCCACGTACCCTAAAACATCCAAGGAGAAGATAGATCGGGAGTTCCGCCGTCGCAAGCCTCTGTAGCCACCAAAAACCTCTCGGGAGTCCGTTCCAGCACCCCGCCGGAGGGGGAACCCATCACCGGTGGGCATCTTCATCATCCCGGCGCTCTCCATGACGAGGAGGGAGTAGTTCACCCTCGGGGCTGAGGGTATGTACCAGTAGCTATGTGTTTGATCTCTCTCTCTCTCTCTCATGTTCTCTCTATGGCACGATCTTGATGTATCGCGAGCTTTGCTATTATAGTTGGATCTTATGATGTTTCTCGCCCTCTATTCTCTTGTGATGAATTGAGTTTCCCTCTTGAAGTTATCTTATCGGATTGAGTCTTTATTTGAGAACACTTGATGTATGTCTTGCCGTGTTTATCTGTGGTGACAATGGGATATCACGTGCCACTTGATGTATGTTTTGGTGACCAACTTGCGGGTTCCACCCATGAACCTATGCATAGGGGTTGGCACTCGTTTTCTTGACTCTCCGGTAGAAACTTTGGGGCACTCTTTGAAGTACTTTGTGTTGGTTGGATGAATTTGAGATTGTGTGATGCATATTGTATAATCATGCCCACGGATACTTGAGGTGACAATGGAATATCTAGGTGACATTAGGGTTTTGGTTGATTTATATCTTAAGGTGTTATTCTAGTACAAACTCTTGAATAGATTGATCCAAAAGAATAACTTTGAGGTGGTTTCGTACCCTACCATAATCTCTTCGTTTGTTCTCCGCTATTAGTGGCTTTGGAGTGACTCTTTGTTGCATGTTGAGGGATTGTTATATGATCTATCTATGTTATTATTGTTGAGAGAACTTGCACTAGTGAAAGTATGAACCCTATGCCTTGTTTCTTATCATTGCAATACCGTTTATGCTCACTTTTATCATTAGTTACCTTTCTGTTTTTATATTTTCAGATTTCAAAAACTTATATCTACCACCCATATTGCACTTGTATCACCATCTCTTCGCCGAACTAGTGCACCTATACAATTTACCATTGTATTGGGTGTGTTGGGGACACAAGAGACTTTTTGTTATTTGGTTGCAGGGTTGTTTGAGAGAGACCATCTTCATCCTACGCCTCCCATGGATTGATAAACCTTAGGTCATCCACTTGAGGGAAATTTGCTACTGTCCTACAAACCTGTGCACTTGCAGGCCCAAGAACGTCTACAAGAAGAAGGTTGTGTAGTAGACATCATGGGCAAGTCCAGCACGGAACTAGATTACAGGTCAAGATCAAAGGAACATCACTCCTCTCTTTTAAACCTTGTAAGGTGCAATGATATGGTATGATAATTGTGTATAAAATTGAAAAGAGTAATAGACATTGGCTGCAAACCATGCAGTTCAAGGCACAAGTCAGAGTAAGTAGTAGTTAAAAGGCACGAGGATTAAGGACTTACAACAGCGGCTTTGACTGGTGTAGTCATGCCCTTCTTGATGGTGTGATAGTCCTTGAATATTTCCACAACATTTGGTTTAGGTACTTTTTTGTCCTTGGGGGTTTTCCTCTGCATGTGGAACAAATCAATATAGATCTGATAATATGGTACGGCAAAAAGAGAGAAATAGTAGCTAATTACAAGAGCCTCGCAGTGTGCAATATAGCTACGAGATCCTGTTGTCTGTTGGAATTTCACTTTCATACGGTTGGCCTTGTTCTTTGAATAGTTCACCTACAAAAATATAGATTTGTGTGGCACATGCGTAAATAGGACTTCAACATGTGATTTGATCACATATATATATATAAATGTACCTGATACTTCGGATCAGACCAGTGTTTAATGAGGCCTCTCCGGTCTTCATCCGATATATTTTCCACTGATGATGTTTGGGCAAGTTCACTATTAGCCTTGCCTTCAAAGTGAGTTTTCCTCAAGTTATACCGATACTGTCGCAGAGCAGACTTGAAAACATGGGTGCAAGCTTGTTTGGTTGCATCATCTTAGCTATCCAACTTGAACCTCATCTACTGAAAATTATGGGAGTCTCATTATCAGCAACCTAGAAAGTATGGGACAGAGCAAGACGATATTACTAGTTTCCATACATAACCATACTTATAGATAAATGGTCGAGGAAGGTGTTGAACTGGGTTTCATCTTTGTCATTCCCGTACTAAATCCATGTTGGGAGGATACGTACATGACACCTAATGGCAACCGCTGCCTCTGATACTAACTTGGCTGACTCTGTAGCATCACGTGGCCTTTTAAAACCTACCTCAAAACATATCTCCATTCTTCCTCCTCTAGATTTAGTTAACCTATCGAGCATTATCCTTGATGTTTGTTTCCTCTTGCGCCTAGGTGCTAGTCCAACAACGAACATAGGAAGTGTTAGTGTACATCAAATTGTGAGACTACATATAAAGAAGCATACAACTGTAACTTGACTCCAGCAACTAGCTTCTTGCTGTTGAAGCTCACAAACTTCATCTGACCTTGCAACCTCATCTTGTGTTGAGAGTGCTTCGGAAGTAGTATCAGGTGGCAAGGAAGCTTGGGAATGTGCTGCTAGCTGAGTTGACAGATGAGTAACCCGTGCAACTGGTGGTACTGTGGAAGGTGTTACAACAACTAGGGCTGTCTCTGCTTGTTTGGTGGCAGCTATTTCTTTCTTTTTGGCTTGTTCTGCAGCTTGTGTAGCACGGGAATTTTCTGCTCGACTTCGACCTTCTATTGCACCATCAGTACCAGCAGAATCTGCAGGATTCTTTCCCTGTCATTCTATGTTGCTTCCTCTTTCTCTGTGCCATGTTAAGTCAAGCCGACAAGAAAAATGAATAACAATTTAGTTCTTCAGAACAAATTGATGCGTGATACAGACGAACTCAACTTTGATGTTAGACAACCACATGATAGGAGGATGTAATATGTACGAAAAACAGGACGTCATGAGATAACCAGAACTATGATGTGTAAACTAAGCAGAAGACATTTCACTAAATTAGAAGCAATGCAATGGAAGGTAGACACCATATGAAAGATGCTACAAATATCACTCTTCCAAGTTAACAGTGTCTCATCATAAATGGCGTTTAAACAAATGTGAATCAGTACAACAAATAAATCATATGCAAGATGCAAACAACATCACACTACCAAGTTAAAGAAAGGTCTCTCGTCATTAGTGCCATTGCATATTCACAACATTGCATATTCATAGCTTATGATGTGTAAACTAAGGAGAAGGCATTTCAACAAATTAGAAGCAATGAAAGCTAGACACCATATGAAAGATGCAACGAATATCACTCTACCAAGTTAAAACTGTCTCGTCATAAGTGCCATTTCAACAAATTAGAAGTAGTACAAGCTAGAAAGAATGCGAGATGTAACCTATATCACACTCCCAAGTCAAACATGTCTTATGATAAGTGATTGTTGCAGGTTACACAACAGTAGTAATTTGATGTAAGAACATGGTGTGATAGACAGATATTGTATGTCCTAGAAACAGGAACACATGTCTTCTTCACAAGTATAATGTGTAAAGTAAGCAGATGGAATTCAACAAAATTAGAAGCAATACAAGCTAGACATCATACATAACATGCAACCACATATAACAGTGCCAAGTTAGAGGGAGCACCTGTGATGGTGCACTAGGGGAGACGTGCTCATCATGAACACATCTACGTTAAGTGTCTATGCATGTGTTGTCTTGCAAATCATCTTGGGGGGATGGAGGAGTAGAATCTGTAGAGGCCCTCTGTTTGGAAGGAGCACCTTTATCCGCTGCCTTCCTAACTTCCTTCCGCTTTATTGATTTTGAATTGTCAAGTAAAACCAACAAGAAAAAGCAATAAAATTCTCTCTTCTGAACTCATTCGTGCATGATACTGACAATCACTACTTTGATGTAAGGCAAACACATGATACCGGGATGGAATATGTACGAAAAATAAGACGACATGGCATATTCACAACTGTTTGTGTAAACTAAGTAGAAACCGTTCCAACAAATAAGAAGCAATGCCAGCTAGACACCACATGAAAGATGCAACCAATATGACTCTGCCAAGTTAAAAGCGTCCCATCATAAATGGCATTTCAACAAATTAGAAGCAGCGCATACTATAAATCATATGAAAGATGCAACTAATATCGCACTGCATATACTAAAGGAGTCTCATCATATTGATTGATGCGGGATACAAAAACAACAATAGTTTTATGTAAGGACATGCTTAATAGACAGATGTACTATGTACTAAAAACAGGAAGGCATGTCACATTAACATGTATAATGTATAAACTAAGCAGAATAGCACATACAATTTAACCAGATTGGAAGAATTACAATCTAGACACCATATGCAACATGCAACCACATATCACGCTGCCAAGTTAGAGCAAGCACATGTGATGCTAGTGTAGGGGAAAAGCGGTAATCAACTACAGAGCTACGTTCACTATCTTCATCTAGCCTTGTTGTTTCTTGAGAATCATGTCGGGAGGCTGACGCTGCATTCTTTAAATGAGGATCTTTACTCACAGTAGTCCACTGGCCTGACTGCCTCATCATAAGTGTTTGATGGGGGATACACAAGAACATTAGTTTGATGTAAGAACATGGTTAATAGACAGATGTACTAGTATGTACCAAAAACAGGAAGGCATGTCATATTCAAAGGTATAATGTGTAAGGTAAGCAAATGCAATTTAACCAAATTGGAAGCAACACAAGCTGGACATCCAGCTGGAGTGGTGAGCATGATCATCTAGGACCTGAGAGCCTGATGGGAGGCGGTCTGCTTTGCCACCATCGTGGCTTTTTAGTTGGCTTCCAGGTGATGCCTGTCTGTGCTGGGCTTGTCACTGGCTCGGCCAGTGCCCTGACTAGCTATTTGTCTTCTGGTGCTCACGGGATGGTGGTTCATGTAAAAAATATATTTCCTTATCTTAATAAAGACCGACTTCGGCCTTTTGAGTGCAAGCTAGACACCATATGGAACATGCAACCACATATGACACCGCGAAGTTAAAGCAAGCACCTGGGATGGTGGTTCATTGTGAGCGAGGTCATCAACTCTAGAGCTACGTTTACCGTCTCCATCCGCTGACCCTGCACCCTTTATAAGGGTGAAACATGTCTAGCCTATCCACGTACCATGCTGGAGCGACTTCTCTCTTTTCTTTTTTGCTTCTCTCATGGCAGCAGAGTCTGAAATACCCTTGCATAAAAACACAATAGTGAGAGTAAGGGTGAAGTGTTGTGGCACCCCGATCCGCATGGAGCAGGGGGCCTTCGCACGTCAGCCCAGGATAACACCTGACGCACGACAGGTCCATGATACAGCATTCCAGGTACAAGAATATTCATCAAATACATGTATATATGATTACATCAGTGATGAATATAATCTTCTGGCATATCCCTAAGGCTATTTACATGGCAGCGGAAGTTTATTAAAATGGCGGCGGAAGTCTTGGCAGCATATCACTCTGGCTGGGCTCCACAACTCACAGGACTGGCAAGATTACGGCCTAGCACGACGGAATAAGTGAACGACCTACAAAACTAGCATGACACGCCAGGTCACTACATTGAATGTACTTGCAAGACAACCAAATACATAGCATCCAAACAAGCAGAAGACAAAGAAGGAACCAAGCGAATGCAACAACCTATCTCATATCAGAAACTAAGCATGGCATGATATCAACCAAAGGCATAAATCAAACTAACATCATGGCATCTACTAGCATGGCAACAACATGATATATCAATTTTATTTCTAACATGGCAACAACAAAACATAGCATATCATCTCAATCATATTAATCAAAGCATGGCATGGCATCATGCAACTATGCTGAAAATAAACTACCAATCATATCAAATGCAGACATAGCATGTTAACTGTATGCAACCATCTCATGTTCTACCATGGTTCTTTAAATGCAAACATATTACTCATGCAATGCCACCAAACTTGTGCACTGAGTCCCTCGGACTCTCTTACCAACGGCGATCACCTCATTTCCTGATCATAAACAGAGACAAACTCATGATCCTTACGGCATCACAATCACATTAATTAGCTTAATTATTCCCGGTTTCATTTCGACCAAGACCCGATAGTGTACCCTACTATGAACTTGTGCCCATGACCGAGGACGCGGCTATTGATAGTTTAAATACACTCTACAGAGGTAGCGCACTATACCCACACCACAGAACCCATGGCCTCGTTATCCCATTCGGGTGGACTAACGGCGTTCCGACAAAACCGATCTACTGCCATGACACTCCCCAGCCTCTCCGACTCACTCCCCTCTGGGCTAAGTCATGGGTGGCCCCGTGTCTACCTCAAGACACAATGACCACCATCATGGCCAAACATAAATGATCCCACAGGGGACCCGAGCTCAAAATCAAACTACTGGCACACAAGGTTTATGTCCGCCTACCTGATCAGGGTAGCGCGCGCCCATAACCTTCCCTTGTTAGAGGCACCGACGAGAGGCACATCAATAGACCGCATTAGGGCCGTCCCATACCGGCAAATGTGGTTGCACTGGAAAGTTCGATTTGGCGGCACTATGACTCGATCTCATCGATGATGGAGGGGGTTTGTTATTAAGTCATATTACTATCTTCTCCATCATCAATCATCATGCAAGCATTTTGACATGAATGCAACAATGAGCATACATCATACAAATTTAATAACATATCGAACTTCTCAAGTGAACATTTACATCATAAAGAACATGACAATACCAAGTACTAACATGTCCACGGTGCATTACCATCATCATAGCATTTTATAACAATGACATGAAAATAAAGTAGAGTAGTGACATGGCATTATCAATAACAACATTCTAACTATCATGGCAAAAGATATCATCAAACACACAAGCATGCATGATAAGCACAACGGAATAACTGCAGATGAAAACGAGAAGAAACAACTGCAACTACACACACACACAAGGTGCAAGCAAAGTCAACATGCAAGTTTAGGGCTCATGATAAGAGGTTGGCTTGCCTAGGGGTTAACAAATACTCCGAGAAGAAGTGAGAAACGACTGCGGAAAAAATTACCGGAAATAGTTCTCTCTCGGAGGGGGCTATTTACGGACAAGGGTAAGATGGTCATTTTTAGAAAGTGCAAACATGGTGAAAATGATCTCATCAGAACGGGCTGGACGAAACAAAAACGTGGGCTTTGGAATCACCTGATTTGGAGCTACGGTTGAAAAGATACGAAGGGTTGAAGTTCAGGGACCTATCGGTGAAAATTTCTCAGCAACAGGACCCTGGAGGAAAAACTGAACGCGTACTTCCCGAAATACACCTTCGATCAGGGAAAACGGCTCGTGGCGGGGCGCCTCCACTTAGATGATGTGGCGTGGACCGGTCAAAGTGGCAGCAGCGGGGCCGGGCTCCTGGGTCGCTGCCAGGTGGGGCCGCGGGGCCCGCCTGGCCAGGTCAACGCCCACCTGGCCATCTCCTTCTTCTCCCCGCTCGGGCGCACGATCGACCGAGGCAGTGGACCGCCTCGACGGCGATTGCCAGTGGCTCCAGCCACCGCAGACGACGGCCGACCCACCCACGTGCTCAAGAGCGAGAGGAGCATCCCGTGGTGGTCTCCGTTGCCGGCGACGAGCACTTGAGAGGGAGTTACATGACCTGTGGTAGAGAGGGCTTCGGCCTCCGGAGAGGTGGGGGCTACAATGAGGGAAACGGTCGGGAGAGGCAATGGGGCGGCTTGCCGGAGCATGGGGATGAGCTAGTGGTGGAAGAACAACGAGGGGATGCCCTGGTCGCCGGAATCAGAGAAGATCGGGGCGGCGGCCATGGCGATGGGGAGGGGATGGAGAGCTCCGAGGCAAGGGGGAGAGCTGCAAGGAGGGATGGTGGACTGCAAGAGGGCTCAGAGGCGCTATATATAGCCGCGGGGAGAGCTCTTGAGGGAGGGGGCGAGGTGGCACGCGACGGGCGACGTGTCCACGCGTCGGCGACGATGCAACATCGGCAGTCGCGGCCAAGGCTCACGGGGAGGGACTGGGAGGCGACGAGGAGGGTCATGACGAGCAGCAGAGGCTCACGGAGACGAGGGGCGCTCGCAGACGAGAGTAGGAAGAGGACACCGGGGAGGAAAGCGACGATGGCCACGGGAGCACTGCTCGGCCTTTGGCACGGCTCGCCAGAGAAGAAAACGGAGGGGTAGCTGGGTCCAGGCGAACGCGACAACGATGCAGAGCTACTGGACTTTCGGGGACGAGCCAAATCCAGTTGGAATAACGATGCCGAGGCCAACAGTGGCTAGACCACCGTTTTGGCTAGCTGCCCTCGTGGTCACCACTGGCATAGCGCACCCTGGAGTTTTTACTGAGGCCAAATCATGTCTACCGCATAGTCCTTCGAAGATAGATTGTTACTATGGTAAAGGTTTGGGCAGAGACAAATGGAGCTGAGTAAACCAAGCTCCACAAGTTTACTGTTGCAAACTTGGCCACACTCTAGAGATAAAACCAGAGAGGGTAAATAGTAGAATTGATATCTGGTAGGCTTAGGGTAGCAAGGACTATGGTTCTGGGAGTTTTGAGGTCATTGGGACAAGGATTTAGCATAGCTGCAGTGCAAATGCCAAATCTGGTCCAGAAAACAAAAGAGGAAGAAGCACTCACTAGGAAGGTTGGATTGAGCTATAACTTTGCAAACCCTCATGATTTGGTCATAAGTAGATGCTGTAAAAAGATCACACCAAATGGACTCACCAACTTGGTACTTGCTTCACAAGCATCACTTTTGACCAGAAACTTGGGAAAATCCTAGGAAAGTATTGGCTAAATTAAATTAGCCAAACTCTTTGGTAGGTGGGTTATATGGATAGGAGAAGGCTTGGGAATATTTTCAGCCATAATGGAGCAAGATAAAATATACTTGCTTCACAAACTGAAAATTTGGACAGAGAACAAGAATTGCTCCCGTGCTCACATAGATCAATGAAATGAGCTGAATTTGGGTGAAGGCTAATGATTTGGATAATTGAGAATATGGAAAAGTTTCATCTCAGTTGGAAACTCTATGAAGGTACTTCTTTCACAAAGTGACAATCTGATCAGAAACGTTGAAAAATTGCACATGGAGCTAGGATGATTGGATTGAGCTCATCTTTGGTACCCATAGGTTATTTATCAATATTAAACACCCTGCCAAATTGCAGCTCAATAGGAATTATGAATAAAGCACTTCCTTTGCAAAATTTCAGAGAAGGCATAAACTTGCATTGGATCATGTGCCCAATTTTTGAACTTATGAACATGAGATAATGATGGAACTAGTGATTATATAGCAAGGACAAACTCCACAATTTATCTGAGAATTTTATCTGCTATAAAAATAGTAGTTCCTTTAGAAAATGGCAGAAATGCAATAGTAGTATTAAATAGGAAAAGGCAGTTTTACTTATTTAATTATGGCCAATATGATTGCCAGAGCTTGGATTAGGCATAATTATCAAATCCACCAATTCACATGAATTTAGGAGATGGCTAGCTATGCCTTTGGATTTTATTCCTCAGAATGGCAAGAAAAGGAATAAATCACAATTCAAAATATTGCATGGGACTTGGCAATATTTTTGCATATCCAAGGTTTAGAAGGATAGAAGGGTCTCTAGGAATAGATGGGGTGATCAACAGATCAAGGAAAATGATGGCTCCTTTGTAATCACAAAGGGCACATCCAAATTCCAAAAATTTGGAATTAGGGTTTGAGAGGATTTTGGGATGATGCAACTGAGGTCTTGCCAACTGAAAAAGACTTGAGCAAGTTTTGAGAGGTTGGAAATGACAAGAAATCTCAGAGTCATCAGCAAAACTCAGGAGGAAGATTTTGAAAATGAGTGTCAGGAAGGAATAACAGCACAAAAATTGATAACCCAATTTTGGGGCTATTACAAGTGTGTGCAAAACTAGTGCACTATAAAAGTAGCAGATAGTAGGTGGCTGAAAAATAAATGACATGAGACATATGATAGCTCTACAACATTGTATGGAAAACAAAATTAGATTCTACTTTGTATGATTTTGTAATATGTGAGCACAGGAAATGTAGGTACTCCTCCAGCACACCACCACATATGGTCATATCAAGATAACAGTCGACTGAAAATAAATAGGTCAGTCGATTTTTTTATGAACTGTCCGGTCTATAAGGAACGGCCAGATGGCCTTCGTCTACCTCCCGCCAGTCACTATTGACGATCTTTCTCGAACTGCCAGCAACCACCGGCCCAGACCCCTGCCTCCGCCGCCCCACCCTTCCCTCGACCTCACACCACCGCCGTGCTTGGCAGCGCCCCCAGGCCATCCCTTTAATCCCAGCCGACCTCCAGATCAGGCGCTAGCAGCTCTAGGCCCCACACGCCCCTAAGATAAACACCGAGGCGCTGCTTCCCCGGTGTAATAGGCGTACTAGCACCTGTTACACCGGGGAATGCTTCCGTTAATTGGGAATCAACTGACCAAGAATTGAAATCCAGGGGGGCGACGGACCTCTAGCTAAGGTGAAATAGTATATGAGGAGAAACCTTGTGCATTGCGAGTTACTAGGAACATCTAGTATCAAGAAGAAGCGGTCAACTAGTGTCTTCCGTGGGATGAATACCGTGCAAGCAGACACGTAAGATTTGCAAGAATAAGGGAAGAGGAGTGCCATTTACGGTTACCAGTGTGGTCTCCTCCATATGTCGCAGCGATCTTCTTCTTTTTCCCAGGGGAACCGATGTTTTAGAGGATGGTGGAGCCTTGGATGAACCCATGGCCAAATTGTTGACTCTGTTGCCGTGGCCGTATGTCAGCAGAGGGGAAGAAGATCCGAGGTGGCGAAGGACGGCATAGCAGGAACAACTCCGGTGTGGTGGACGGTGGCGAAGTTGGAGCGGCAGCGGTGAGGCGTAGGACGGCGTGGTTGAACTGGCTCGGGTACGGACAACTCAGCCTCGGCTTCAACTACTAGCCTTGGAGGGTGTTGCAGTTGAGGTTGAGGTTGCAGTGGACGACGACGTTGGGGTATCGACTCCGGCGTGATGGAGGAGGGCGGCGGTTGAGGGGTGGGATGGGGTGGCGGACGGAGGACGCCGGGGTTTCGTGGCTGGTGGAGTGGTAGTTTTTGCGCCCATGGAGTACGAATGGGGAATCAGACGGGTGGGCGGCGTGGGGGGGGGGAGCTAAGGGAGAACCATGCTTTGGTCTGGGACACATTTGTTTTTGGCTTTTTTGAACAGATGGGACGCTCTTGTTTGAAATTTGGGGAAAGTACAAACTTTACCCCCCTCTTAAATTTCGGACCTACTGTGGGTCGGGGGTAGGATGGTAATCCCAGGTGTCCCAAATAGTGGGCGGGAGCGATTTTGGCCGCGCGCATGTGTGCTTAGGCGGCCATTGTGATTGAATGTTTTTTGGAGGCGGTTGCATGGCATCTAGATGAAGCTACAAACCTACCCCGGTTTAGACCTTTGGACGTCGGGCCGGTAGGGTTCACGGTTCAGAGTTATTAGAAAAGTAATTTCCTTGTACTACCAAACATTGGTCTCACGCGGTTTCGGCGAGTAGAGACTCTTTTGGCACTTTGTTCGAAATTTTGAAACAGAAGCACTCACGTTTAGAGTACTCTTGAACTTTGAGGACTGACCTAAATAGACAACGCTAAATTTGACCTTGTATGATTGAAAACCTCATTCAATTATCCGCTTCTTTTTGAAATTTTGACACTTTAAAATCCTATAACTACGATTATTTTGGAATGGAGGAGCTAAATCTGAATCTATTTTGTACACGACTACATATGCTATTATGTACATGTCGGTGTACAGAAGTAAGGGCACTACTTTGTACCCCTTTTTACCTATGCACGGGCAGTCAGAGCCACGCCTGCAGCCACACTTAAGCGGGGCAGGGTTAGGGAATCAAAGCCATAAGACAGTCAAAGCAACACCGAGATAGAGACACGAAGAGCAAGAGGGCGAGGTGGTTTCCCCTGGCAAAACCCTTGCCGGGGCGGCCTCCACGGCCCCGACAAGGACCTTGCCGGGGCAGCTTGCCCAACGCCAGCGGAGCACGCCACCCCTGAGCCCTAGGTTTTTCAACACCACCAACCACATTGGGACCAAGGCTCGGGAGGCGCCTCCATGATGGCATGCAGATCTTTGTGAAGATAAGAAGCACTCCAAATCAGATGAGGATTAGAAGACGACAAACCTCGGCGAGATCCCTGCCGAGGAAACCCACAAGACCTCCGGCAAGATCCTTGTCAGGGACGACCACAACGCCATGGCAAGACCCTTACCAAGGCCCCAGCAAGGCCCTTGCCAAGGACATCCGCGGGGCCACAGCCAGGCCCATGCCCGCCAAGTTTCCACCGCCGCTCCCATGCAGCTGCCAGCCCACTAGCTAGGCAGGCACCTGCGTGTCAATGTGAGGCTTCTAGGTCAACTCAGCGCGTGCCTACATGGTGGCATGCAAATATTCGTGAAGGCCCTACCACTGCGCCACCTCAGCAGCCTGCCAGCCTACATGGCACTGACTGCCTCGCTGGCCCGGGCACGTGTCGAAGCAGGGTGAGGCGGCGGTAAAGCGAGGGGACACCTCAGAGGCACATTTAATGCGTCTTGTCCTGTATTGACTAAGCGATAAGCTTAGCCTCTGTACTTTGATGCCACCTCCTGTGTGCCACTGTGGTGATCCCCTTGACTATAAAAGGAGGCCCGAGGCAACCAGGATAAGGATTCAGACCCATGGACAAGTTACGCTCATTGTAGCTAGCTCAAGAACTCCAAGGACACAGATATACACACCAAAAGCAGGACTAGGGTATTATGCATCTTCGCGGCCCGAACCTGGGTAAACGACCCGAGTGCTTGTGCTGACTGCTGATCCCGCTCTTCTCACGATCCCGCGCCCCGCAACCGTAGTAGGGATTCTTGTGATCCCATAGGTGTCGTTTCCACCGACATCTTTGGCATGCCAGGTAGGGGGCGTAGTAGTGAGAATGTGGTTTAGCAGCTAGTCGAACAGTTCTTCGTTGCCATGGCTCCCAATAGGAAGACGACCACGGCAATCGGTTCATCCGGAACTGGACTGCCTGTACCAGTGCGAGCCAGTAGCGGGCCGGTCGCGGAAAGAACCCGTGGCACAGCCCATGAACACCCACATCACCCTGGCAGTCCAGACCTAGCGAGAGGTGTCGTTCGTGCGCCAGGCGACGGGCCGCACGCCGCAAACTCCAGAGATGGAGTTGGGCCCCCTGCAGGTGGTGCGGGGCCCTCCAGGGGCATCGCCATGACGCCCGACAGCGATGCGGCGTCCTCCAAGACACCAACACCGGCACCCCGTAACGCGTTCTTCCCAAGTTGTGCGCGATGAGCAGCGCCACCCCGCTGGTGACCCTGGGTGCCGCCCTAGGAAGAGTCCCGCACGTCCTTCATGGGACGAGGAAGGCCAGCATGCACGCTGAGGTGCTGGTGAAAATGGCGGACAACTGCAGGGCGGTGATAGAGCTCCTTCTAACATAGTTAGAAGTCGAAGCGCGTCACGGTCCACGTAGCTCTCGCCGCCGCCCACACCTGCAGAAGCTCTGGCGCGCGCGCAGCTGCTCCTCGACTTTCGTCCTGCTGCGGAGAGGCTCGACGAGTGGAGGGCCACCGTCCGGAGCCTCATCGGCATCGCCAACAAAGATGAGCCGCGACCAGCGGGGCCCGTAGGCCGTCGCTCCGTCGAGCCACCGCATGCCAGCGGTGGAAGGGCCGGGGCCGATGCGGCCACGGTGCACACTCCTCCCCCACGCCAGCCACCGTGGGTGTCGATCCGTCGCGATGATGCTTACGATAATATCTCCATAGCATCGTCCGATCCGCGGACCCACCGTGACTAGCGTCAAGTTCTTCGGGAGCGAGCCCTTGAAGACGCTCGAACCACCATCGAGCGCCGGCATGATGCATGCCACCAATCAGACAGGCAGGCCGGACCCACCGTGGACCACCCGGCACCGGGAGGCTACGGTGGCCTACCCTACGAGGTGGGTTGTCTGGCCTTCACCCGTGAGCTGCGGCAGTTTCAGTAGCCCTCCCTCCGCACATTCAAGCCTGACGTTGGCGAGAAGTACAATGGCAAGACTCAGCCGTCAGAGTTCCTCAGCAT
This sequence comes from Triticum dicoccoides, assembly GCF_002162155.2. Taxonomy (NCBI): domain Eukaryota; kingdom Viridiplantae; phylum Streptophyta; class Magnoliopsida; order Poales; family Poaceae; genus Triticum; species Triticum dicoccoides. The sequence continues at coordinate 302,256,949 of NC_041391.1, read as the reverse complement.
CTACACCATCGCAATGCAAGCTGTTGGAGCCCGCAACGATAAGGTGCTTGCCAATTATTTCCCGTTGGCACTTAAGCCCAATGTCATGTCATGGTTGATGCACTTGCCGGTGGACTCCATTTCTTCTTGATCGGACCTGTGCCATGAGTTTGTTGGCGCCTTCACTGTAGGCCATCAAGCTCATGGTCAGGCAAGCGACTTGCACATCATCCCCCAGAATGAAGGAGAAAACCTGCGCAAGTACAGCCAAAGGTTCAGCCGAGTGCAGTACAACATTCCAGATGTTCATCCCGTCGCTGTGATCAGCATGTTCCACCAGAACGTGCGCAACCGCAAAATGTGTTAGGAGCTGGCGATGAACAAGGTCAAGGATGTGGTCGAGCTTTATGTTCTGGCTGATCGATGCGCTCGAGCTAAAGAGGGGAGGAAGTACCCCAACGAGGACGCCGGCGTGGAGACTGACTCCACAGATGACGACACCGCCGCCCGGGCGAAGAAGGGCCGGCGCCGTAACAGAAAGCGCAAGGGCAAGACTGTGCTTGCCGCCGAGGGATCCGACAACACCGGCACTGCCAAGAAGGCCAAGGCAAGCGGCCCCGGCAAGGAGATTGCTGGGTGTGCCGCTTGCTGGGCCTTGGCGGCTGCCGACAAGCCAGGGGGCTCCGACAAGCAGTATTGCAAGATCCACCGCACCAAAGGCCACGACCTCCAGAACTGCCGACAAGTTGAGCTGCTCGCTGAGAAGCAGAAAGCTGAGTATGAGAAGCGGGACAAGGAGAAGGGTCAAGACGGTGCCGAAGGATCCGGCAAGAAGCGTGGCGGCCAAGGAGGCCGCCGCGGCAAGGATAATCAGCAAGAGAGGCCCGCCCGAGGCTGCAACAAGAAGCAGGGAGACAATGATCATGACAAGGACGACGAGTCCAGCGACCATGAGTTTTAGAAAGCGATAGAGGCCATGTGCGTCGATGGTGGTGCCTCGCTGCACACATCTCACCGCCAGCTCAAGCATTGGGCGCGTGAGATCACCGCGGTGGAGCCATTACTCGACGCACGGAAGCCACTGAAGTGGTCCAGCACACCTATCATCTTCGACACCGAGGACCACCCTGATCGCACTACTGCGGTTGGATGTTTGCCATTGTTGGTCTCACCAAGGATCCGCAACCTCAAGGTGACAAAGATGCTAGTTGACGGCGGGGCCGGTCCAAACTTGATCTCGCCTGTTGTGATCAAAAGGCTGCAGATTCCTGATGGAGACCTCGAAGAGACATGCACATTTCAAGGGGTCAACTCAGGGAGGAGCCAGCCAAAGGGAAAGGTCACACTGCCCGTGACGTTTGGAGGCGAGTTGAACTACAGGACGGAGAGGATTGTCTTTGATGTGGCCAAGATCCCCTTGCCCTACAACGGGATCCTCGGTTGCCCAGCGCTGGCCAAGTTCATGGCGGCTTCCCATTATGCTTACAACATGCTGAAGATGCCCGGGCCAATGAACATCATTACCGTCCCCTCCGACAAGAAAGATGCGCTGATTTGCGCTGACCAACTCTACCGGGAAGCAGTTGCAGCAACTGCTACTAAGGCACTTGCTCCTGCCGTTGAAGCCCCGGGAGGGAAGAAGACCGGCGAGACCCCTTGCACCCACTCGGTAAGCGCACCTCTTCGGGGTGTTGCGCTTCCGTCGAGGACGTGCCAGAGAGCTCCACCAGCAAGAGCAAGAGATCCAGAGCTGCACCACCAGAGACCAAGAAGGTGTCCATCAAGGAGGACGGCACAGGAGGAGCTTTTACCATAAGCTCCACTCTCGATAGCAAATAGGAAGGCGAGCTCGTCACTTTCCTGCGGGCGAATGTCGATGTGTTTGCATGGCAAGCATCCGACATCCCCTGCGTTCCCAGGGAAGTGATTGAGCACCATCTTGCTGTCTGTCCTCATGCGCGGCCCGTCAAGCAGAAGGTCAGGAAGAAAGCTCTGGAGAGGCAGGAGTTCATCACAGAAGAGATGAGGAAACTAGAGGCGGCAGGCTAGGTAAGAGGGGTGCTCCATCCGATGTGGCTGGCCAATCCGGTAGTGGTGCGCAAGGCGAACGGGAAGTGGAGGCTGTGTATTGATTACACAGATATCAATAAAGCTTGCCCAAAAGATCCTTTCTCGTTGCCATGCATCGACCAGATTGTTGACTCCATAGCCGGTTGTGACCTTCTATCATTCCTCGACGCCTACTCAGGGTACCATCAGATTTTCATGACGAAAGAAGATGAACAGAAGACAACATTCATCACCCCATGTGGTACATATTGCTTTTTACGGATGCCCTTCGGGTTGAAGAGTGCTGGCTTGACTTTTGCAAGAGCAGTCCAAATTGGTTTTGAGCCTCAGCTACATAGAAATATGGAAGCTTATATGGATGACATAGTGGTCAAAACCAAGGACAAGGCAACACTTGTGCAAGATCTGGAGGAAACGTTTGCAAACCTGCACAAGATCAACCTCAAGCTGAACCCCAAGAAGTGTGTCTTCGGTGTCCCGTCCGGCAAGCTTCTCGGGTTCTTTGTGTCACAACTTGGGATTGAGGCGAATCCGAACAAGATCAAGGCCATCGGGCAGATTGAGGCACCTAAGCAGATCAAAGATGTGCACCGGCTCACTGGCTGCGTCGCCGCCTGATACGTCTCCAACGTATCTACTTTTCCAAACACTTTTGCCCTTGTTTTGGACTCTAACTTGCATGATTTGAATGAAACTAACCTGGACTGATGCTGTTTTTAGCAGAACTGCCATGATCTTGTTTTATGTGTAGAAAACAAAAGTTCTCGGAATGTCCTGAAAATCCACGGAGGCACTTTTTGGAAAATATAAAAAAATACTGGCGAAAGAATCAAGACCAGGGGGCCCACACCCTGTCCACGAGGGTGGGGGGCGCGCCCTCCCCCCTGGGCGTGCCCCCCCTGTCTCGTGGGCCCCCTGAGGCTCCGCTGACCTCAACTCCAACTCCATATATTCCGTCTCACGGAGAAAAAATTCAGAGAGAAAGTTTCATCGCGTTTTACGACATGGAGCCACCGCCAAACCCTAATCTTTCTCGGGAGGGCTGATCTAGAGTCCGTTCGGGGCTCCGAAGAGGGGGATTCGTCGCTGTCGTCATCATCAACCATACTCCATCACCAATTTCATGATGCTCACCGCCGTGCATGAGTAATTCCATCGTAGGATTGCTAGACGGTGATGGGTTGGATGATATTTACCATGTAATCAAGTTAGTTTTGTTAGGGTTTGATCCCTAGTATTGACTATGTTCTGAGATTGATGTTGCTATGACCTTGCTATGCTTAATGCTTGTCACTAGGGCCCGAGTGCCATGATTTCAGATCTGAACCTATTATGTTTTCATGAATATATGCGTGTTCTCGATACTATATTGCAAGTCTATAGTCACCTATTATGTGTTATGATCTGACAACCCCGAAGTGACAATAATCGGGATACTTCTCGGTGATGACCGTAGTTTCAGGAGTTCATGTATTCACTATGTGCTAATGCTTTGTTCCAGTTCTCTATTAAAAGGAGGCCTTAAAATCCCTTAGTTTCCACTAGGACCCCGCTGCCACGGGAGGGTAGGACAAAAGATGTCATGCAAGTTCTTTTCCATAAGCACGTATGACTATTTACGGAATACATGCCTACATTACATTGATGAACTGGAGCTAGTTCTATGTCACCCTATGTTATAGCTATTACATGAGGAATCACATCCGGCATAATTATCCATCACTGATCCATTGCCTACGAGCTTTTCACATATTGTTCTTCGCTTATTTACTTTTCTGTTGCTATTGTTACAACTACTACAAAACCCAAAAACATTACTTTTGCTACCGTTACCTTTATTATCATACCACTTTTGCTACTAAATACTTTGCTGCAGATACTAAGTTATCCAAGTGTGGTTGAATTGAAAACTCAACTACTAATACTCAAGAATATTCTTTGGCTCCCCTTGTGTCGAATCAATAAATTTGGGTTGAATACTTTACCCTCGAAAGATGTTGCGATCCCCTACACTTGTGGGTTATCAAGACTAATTTCTGGCACCGTTGTTGGGGACCATAGCTCTATTCTCTGAGTCACTTGGGATTTATATCTGTTGATCACTATGAAGAACTTGAAAGACGCGAAAACTACGATCTATCCCTCAACTACAAGGGGAGGTAAGGAACTGCCTTCTAGCTCTGCACTAGATTCTCCTTCTGTTTTGAGTAAGCTTGCGACACCTAAACCTGCTACTGCTATGAACTCTGATATGTCACATGTTATTGATGATGCCACTTCTGCTATGCATGATACTTATGATGAAACTACTTCTGTGCGTGATACTACTTTGCCATTAGGTGAATTTCTTGATGAACAACTTGCTAGGGTTAGAGGGAACACAATTATTGAAGATGCTATTATTGATGATAGTGATGATGAAAATTTTCCCAATGATTATGAATTGCCTGTTGTTCCCGAGGGTTATGTTATGAATGAAGAAGCTGCTAGAGCTATCTTTGCTTGCAATGATAGATATGATCTTAAGAAATTATTAGCTAAATGGAAGCAGCAGTCTCTTAATGCTAAAATGAAACCTGACTCTGCTTTTGCTACTTCACCTATTTGTGTTACTGATAAAGATTATGAATTCTCTGTTGATCCTGAGATTATTACTTTAGTTGAATCTGATCCTTTTTATGGCCTTGAATCTGAAACTGTTGTGGCACATCTTACCAAGTTGAATGATATAGCTACCCTGTTTACTCATGATGATAAATCTCGCTATTATTATATCCTTAAGATATTTCCGTTCTCATTAAAGGGTGATGCTAAGACTTGGTATAATTCTCTTGCTCCTGATTGTGTGCGTAGTCCCCAGGATATGATTTATTACTTCTCTGCTAAATATTTCCCTGCTCATAAGAAACAAGCTGCCTTGTAGGAAATATATAATTTTGTGCAAATCAAAGAAGAGAGTCTCCCACAAGCTTGGGGGAGGCTTCTCCGGTTACTCAATGCTTTGCCTGATCATCCTCTCAAGAAAAATGAAATACTTGATATCTTTTATAATGGACTAACCGATGCTTCCAGGGACTACTTGGATAGTTGTGCTGGTTGTGTTTTCAGGGAAAGAACAGTCGATGAAGCTGAATTACTATTGAATAATATGTTGACTAATGCAAATAATTGGACTCTTCCTGAGCCAATTCCTGAGGCAATTCCTAAAACCACTCCAAAGAAGAGAGGTGTTTTATTTCTCAGTCCCAAAGATATGCAAGAGGCAAAGAAATCAATGAAAGAAAAAGGTATTAAGCTGAAGATGTTAAGAATTTACCTCCTATTGAAGAAATACATGGTCTTAATATACCGCATGTTGAAGAATCACATTGTCTTGATAACCCGACACAGGTAGTAAAGGTAAATTCTCTCTATAGATATGATAAAGTTGAAATCCCCTCTACTAAATTTCATAGCCCATGCTTAGATGAATTTGATGACCTTATGGCTAGACAAGAAAGTTTTAATGCTTATGTTGGTAGAGAGTTAAAGAATAATGCTTTCGAGATAGGACGCGTGAGCAATAATATGGATAGAGTTAAAGGTGAACTTAAACTCATTAGCAAATATGCTTCTATGGTCGCTACTCAAGCTGAGCAAGTACTTAAAGCTCAAAATGATTTGCTTGATGAATTAAATAATAAAAATGACTTTGATGTTAGGGTGGCTACTAGAACTGGTAGAATGACTCAGGAACCTTTGTATCCTGAAGGCCACCCTAAGAGAATCGAGCAAGATTCTCAGAGAAATAATTTAGAGGCACCTAGTTCTTCTAAAAAGAAGAAAAAGAAAAATGGTAGGACTTTGCATGCTTCTAGTGAACCTACTGTAGACACACCTGAGAATCCCAATGATATTTCTATCTCTGATGCTGAAACACAATCAGGTGATGAACATGAACCTAGTGATAATGTTAATGATAATGTTCATGTTGATGCTCAACCTAGCAGAAACAATGAAGTAGAGATCGAACCTGCTGTTGATCTTGATAACCCACAATCAAAGAATCAACGTTATGATAAGAGAGATTTTGTTGCTAGAAAGCACGGTAGAGAAGGAGAACCATGGGTTCTGAAACCCATGCCCTTTCCTCCTAAACCATCCATGACAAAGGATGATGAGGATTTTGAGCGCTTTGCTGAAATGATTAGACCTATTTTCTTACGTATGCGCTTAACTGATATGCTCAAAGTAAATCCTTATGCTAAATATATGAAGGATATCATCACAAACAAAAGAAAGATACCGGAAGCTGAGATTTCCACCATGCTTGCTAATTACACTTTTAAGGGTGGAATACCAAAGAAACTTGGAGATCCGGGTGTACCAACTATACCATGCTCCATTAAAAGAAATTATGTTAGAACTGCTTTATGTGATCTTGGAGCAGGTGTTAGTGTTATGCCTCTCTCTTTATATTGTAGACTTGAATTGAATAAGTTGACACCTACTGAAATATCTTTGCAAATGGCTGATAAATCAACTGCTATACCTGTCGGTATTTGTGAGTATGTGCCTGTTGTGGTTGCAAATGTCACTATCTTAACGGACTCTTTCATTCTTGATATTCTTGAGGACGATAGTATGTCTATTATCCTTGGTAGACCTTTTTTGAATACTGCAGGGGCTGTTATTGATTGCAACAAAGGCAATGTCACTTTTCATGTTAGTGGTAATGAGCATACGGTACACTTTCCGAGGAAACAATCTCAAGTTCATAGCATCAATTCTATTGGAAAAATTCCAACTATTATTATTGGAGGTTTTGAATTTCCTCTCCCTACTGTCAAGAATAAGTATGATATTCTAATTGTTGGGGATTTTCATATCCCCGTTGAGGTAAATTTGTGTTATTCGAAATTTCTCCAGTTCCTTGTTATTCGGAATGAGTTTGTTAACAAGACTTGATCAACCTTGTTAGTGGATTCATTTTGATGATCATCAGATGGATGAAACTAGAAGGCACAACCTTCTGTACCCTCTTTTTACTTTCTATTATTTAGAATAAATAAAGCAAAAATAGAATTATTTGTCTGTTTTCTAAATTATCCGTGCATTAAAAAAATATCCCGAAAATAAAAATGCTCCAAATGCCCTGCAAATTTAGTATGATTTTTATGGAATATTTGAGGATTTTAGGCACTGAAAACACTGCAGGAGGGGCAAGCACCAGGCCACGAGAGTGGAGGGCGCGACCACCCCACCTGGGCGCGCCCCCTGTCTCGTGGGCCCCTGGTGGCCCCCCTCCACTTATGCCAGCACCCACACACTTCATCTTCTACCCAAAAAAATCCCCATCCAACTCAAGCACGAGTTCTAGCTCAGTTTGCTATGATTTTCGATCTCCTTGCTCAAAGCTCCATTCACGAAACTGCTTTGGGAGATTGTTGCTTGGTATGTGACTCCTCCATTGGTCCAATTAGTTTTTGTTCTAGTGCTTTATTCATTGCAAATTTTTGCTGCATAGGTGACCATGTTCTTGAGCTTGCATGTTGAATTTATGAGGTCCCAAGCAATTCTAATGCATGATATAGGCTCTAGGCACTTGTAGGAGTAGTTGCTACCAATCTTGTTTAGTTTTATTCACTTTTATTTTGAAGTTACTAAAATTTCAGAATTATTTCAGAAAAAGAATTATGCTTAGAATAATGTACCAAGGTGGTTCCTCGGTGAAGAAAGGGCCCAGGATTGCCATACGTGAGCAAGATGTTGAATTGCCGAGGGACGCGGATGTATGAGCTTTGAGTGGCCATCCGATAATTTTATGGTCGAAGCAGGCTTTAAGGAGGAATTTGACGCATTTGTGCGTAATGCCGAGTTGGAGGACTTCTTACAAGATAAGTGTCCTCAGTACTATCAATTGACTGATTCTTTTGTGCGGAGGTTTAAATATGACTGTGCGCGTAATTCTCCTAGTGTCATATTTGATATTTATGATACATCTTATACCATGGACTTAGAGGATTTTACAACTGCTTGCAAACTTCCGCAGTGGGGTAATATTAATGATCCTCACAAATCTGAATTTAGAGACTTCCTTGCTAGTATTACTATGGGAGAATCCAGGGACACAACACAAGCTACCATAGGGAGCATTCATTTTCCTGCCATACATTATTTTGCTCTCTTCATTGGTAGATGCATTAACGATAGGGATGAAGCATGTCACATGTGTGTCCCTGATGTGTGTGTCCTCAAGAGTGCTGTGTTAGGATATAAAGGTTAAACTTGGTGGCAATAGTTGCACGTAGGTTGTAGAATAATAGTAGAAAGGGAGATTTATTTGGAGGAATTTATGCAACCCGTGTGGCTAATTATCTTGGTATAGCCCCATGAGAGGGGGATATGTTGATACCTCCTATTTATTTGGATTATGAAGCTATGGTCAATCATCAATTTCTAAGGAGGAATGAACAATTCCTCCAATATCGACTAATCTATGACAGACGCAACGTCGTCCATGTTACTCTTCCTGCTCCCCACCTTTTTGATTATCAGGCAAAAGGAAGATATGTTGTCACCAGGGGGAAGCAGTTGAACACGAGGAGAGAGTGGAGGCAGCTCGCCAACACGCCGCAGCTCAGGAGGCGGTTGCCGCTGCATCTCAGTACGACCCCAGTTTCACTTACGGATATCAGCCAGGCGGTCCTTGGTACTAGACCAACTTAGGCCAAAAGCCTAAGCTTGGGGGAGTACGTATTTCTCACCGACTTTACATTCATGTTCACACACTAGTCGTCGGTGCTCATACTCTTTCATTGTATTATCCATGCTAGTTTAAATTTCTTTTTCTAGCTTTCTTCTTGTGTGTTTGATAAACCTTGAGAAAAACCCAGAAAAAATTAGTTAGTTTAATTTCCATGCTTGTAGTAGAATTAAGATGAAAACCCCAAAATATTTCTAGTTCTTCTTCTTACTTGTTGGGAGCTTTCCCATGTAAACAGTTTTATTTTCTTTTCTTTCCTTTGGGGGTCAAGAAGACCATATTGAAAATGTTTAGTGGCTCTCATATGCATGATTGTTTATTTAACTTAGAGCCCATATTACTTGTCTTCTCTCTTGAGTTGAATGCTTGCAGATTCCAGCTTAGTCCAATGCACGTGCGCTCTTATTATTATACACATCATTCGGTCGTGGAAGTGAAAGGCAATAATGACGATATATGATGGACTTATTGAGATGAGAAAAGCTGGTATGAACTCGACCTCTCTTGTTTTTGTAAATATGATGAGTTCATCGTTTCTGAGTCAGCCTATTATGAGGTAAACATATTTTCAATGTCATTTAGAGATTATAGTTGCTTGTGCCATGCTTGATTAGCTATGTGTTATAATGGTTTACCTTGCGTGCCAACATGCTATTAGAATGATTATGATGTGGTATGATGGGATGGTATCCTCCTTTGAATGTATTGAGTGACTCGACTTGGCACATGTTCACGCATGTAGTTGAAACAAATCAACATAGCCTTCATGATATTTATGTTCATGGTAGATTATATCCTACTCATGCTTGCACTCGGTGTAAATTAATTTTAATGCATGTTTATGATTGTTGTCGCTCTCTCAGTTGGTCGCTTCCCAGTCTTTTGCTAGCCTTCACTTGTACTAAGCGGAAATACTGCTTGTGCATCCAAACTCCATAAACCCCAAAGTTATTCCATATGAGTCCACTATACCTACCTATATGCGGTATTTACCTGCCATTCCAAGTAAATTTGTATGTGCCAAACTCCAAACCTTCAAATGAAATTCTGTTTTGTATGCTCGAGCAGCTCATGTTTCAACTAGGGCTGCCTATATCTTCCATGATAGGTGGGTTATTCTCAAGAGGAGTGGACTCCGCTCCTCATTCACGAGAAAGGGCCGGTAACCGGAATGCCTAGTCCCATGATCCAAAAAGATCAAAGCAAATCAAAATAATTAAACAAAACTCCCCCAGGGCTGTTGTTAGTTGGAGGCACTCGTTGTTTTGAGCAAGCCATGGATTGATGCTTGTTGGTGGTTGGGGGAGTATAAACCTTTACCATTCTGTTTGGGAACTGCCTATAATGCATGTAGTATGGAAGATACAACCATCTCATAGTTGTTGCGTTGACAGCAAAAGTATGCCGCTCAAAATGTTATTCAATATCTATTTTAAAATCGAGCTCTGGCACCTCTACAAATCCCCGCTTCCCTCCGCGAAGGGCCTATCTATTTAATTTTATGTTGAGTCATCATCCTTCTTATTAAAAAGCACCCACTGGAGAGCACACTGTCATTTGCATTCATTACTATTGGTTTATATTGAGTATGACTTGATTGGATCTCTTTTACCATGAATTACAATGATTAGTCAGTCCTTGATCTTTAAAGGTGCTCTGAATTTATGTTTTGCGGTCTCAGAAAGGGCTAGCGAGATACCATTTTGTTATATCATGTTATGATTGTTTTGAGAAAGTGCTGTCATCCGAGTTTTATTATAATGGCTCGCTAGCTGATTATGCTATTGATATGAGTAATTGTGAGACCTAAGTGTTACTGTGAGTATGGTTAGTTCATAATATTTGCTGAAACCTGAATGCTGGCTTTGCATGTTTACAACAACAAGAGCAAACAGAGTTTGTAAAAGTTTTTCTTTATCACTTTCAGTTTATCAACTGAATTGCTTGAGGACAAGCAAAGGTTTAAGCTTGGGGGAGTTGATACGTCTCCAACGTATCTACTTTTCCAAAGATTTTTGCCCTTGTTTTGGACTCTAACTTGCATGATTTGAATGAAACTAACCCGGACTGACGTTGTTTTCAGCAGAACTGCCATGATGTTGTTTCATGTGTAGAAAAATAAAGTTCTCGGAATGTCCTGAAAATCCACGGGGGCACTTTTTGGAAAATATAAAAAATACTGGCGAAAGAATCAAGACCAGGGGGCCCACATCGTGTCCACGAGGGTGGGGGGCGCGCACTCCCCTAGGGCGCGCCCCCTGTCTCGTGGGCCCCTTGAGGCTCCGCCGACCTCAACTCCAACTCCATATATTCCGTCTCGCGGAGAAAAAAAAATCAGAGAGAAAGTTTCATCGCGTTTTACGACACGGAGCCGCCGCCAAGCCCTAATCTCTCTCGAGAGGGCTGATCTGGAGTCCGTTTGGGGCTTCGGAGAGGGGGATTCGTCGCCGTTGTCATCATCAACCATCCTCCATCACCAATTTCATGATGCTCACCGCTGTGCGTGAGTAATTCCATCGAAGGCTTGCTGGACGGTGATGGGTTGGATGAGATTTACCATGTAATCAAGTTAGTTTTGTTAGGGTTTGATCCCTAGTATCCACTATGTTCTGAGATTGATGTTGCTATGACTTTTCTATGCTTAATGCTTGTCACTAGGGCCCGAGTGCCATGATTTCAGATCTGAACCTATTATGTTTTCATGAATATATGTGTGTTCTTGATCCTATCTTGCAAGTCTATAGTCACCTATTATGTGTTATGATCCAACAACCCCGAAGTGAAAATAATCGGGATACTTCTCGGTGATGACCGTAGTTTGAGGAGTTCATGTATTCACTATGTGCTAATGCTTTGTTCCGGTTCTCTATTAAAAGGAGGCCTTAATATCCCTTAGTTTCCACTAGGACCCCGCTGCCACGGGAGGGTAGGACAAAAGATGTCATGCAGGTTCTTTTCCATAAGCACGTATGACTATTTACGGAATACATGCCTACATTACATTGATGAGCTGGAGCTAGTTCTATGTCACCCTATGTTATAGCTATTACATGAGGAATCACATCCGGCATAATTATCCATCACTAATCCATTGCCTACGAGCTTTTCACATATTGTTCTTCTCTTATTTACTTTTCCGTTGCTATTGTTACAACTACTACAAAACCCCAAAATAGTACTTTTGCTACCGTTACCTTTATTATCATACCACTTTTGCTACTAAATACTTTGCTGCAGATACTAAGTTATCCAGGTGTGGTTGAATTGACAACTCAACTGCTAATACTCAAAAATATTCTTTGGCTCCCCTTGTGTCGAATCAATAACTTTGGGTTGAATACTTTACCCTCGAAAGCTATTGCGATCCCCTACACTTGTGGGTTATCACCACCATGAGCAGGTTCATCTCCAAGTCCGCTGAGCGTGCCCTTCCCTTTTTCAAGATCTTGAAGAAGGCTGGCCCAATGGAGTGGACCCCGGAGGCCGAGGCAGTGCTGCACGATTTGAAGAAATACCTCTCCTCCACCCCAGTGCTGGTTGCGCTCAAACCACAAGAACCGTTGCTGTTGTATCTAGCGGCAACAAATCAAGTGGTTAGCGCCGCACTGGTGGCGCAGAGGGAGGACGACGAAGAGGCAGCGGCAACGGCAGAGTTGATGGATGGCGAGCCAGAACTCTCCCCAGCAAGGCCTAGTCCCGGCAAGGCTGGCCCCCCGGCAAGATCTGACACCAGTGTGACCGGACCCATGCAACCGGGTGAAGTGGTGCAAAAGAAGAAGATGGTGCAGCACCCGGTTTATTTCGTCAGCTCACTCTTGTAGGGGGCTAGGTCAAGGTACTCCAGTGTGCAGAAATTACTCTTCGGCCTCCTTATGGCCACGAGGAAGCTGCATCATTACTTCCAAGCACACGAGATCACCGTCGTCACCCACCTCCCGCTGCAATGGATACTGCATAACCCAGATGCAATGGGGAGGATGTGGAATGGGCCTTGGAGCTGTCGAGTTTGGTTTGAAGTTCGGAAGCACCTCAATGATTCAGAGCAGAGTCTTGACAGAGTTCATTGCCGAATGGACCTCGACGCCCAACGAAGAGATCCAGGAGACCACTCTCCCCGGCAAGGAAACGAGTCACAACTGGATTATGTACTTTGACGGGGCTTTTTTGCTACAAGGCGCTGGTGCTAGTGTGCTGCTCGTCGCACCCACCGGAGAGCACCTCAAGTACGTGATCCAGATGCATTTTCCCAGGGAGATGTCTACAAACAACATTGCAGAGTACGAGGGATTGCTTGCCGGTATTAGGATCGTGGCAGACCTCGGGGTCAAAAAGCTCATCGCCAGGGGAGATTTAGAGCTTGTCGTCCAATAGATCAACAAGGATTATCAAAGCCCATTGATGGAAGCCTATGTAGATGAAGTGAGGAAACTAGAGGAGCGCTTTCACGGCATACAGGAAGAGCATGTTCCCCAAGTGGAGAATGACATTGCCGACTACCTGTCGAAGCGCGCCACCCTCAAGCTACCTGTGGAACCAGGACCTTTGTGCTTCGGTTAACTCAACCATCCATTGAACCATCAACAGATCAGAACAAGTGGAGGATGTCAGGCCCCGGCAAGTACTTCCCCACCGAGCTCCCTAGAGCCGCCAGCGAAGATGTTGCCATGGACGCCAAGCCTGCCATGGGATAACCGACTCCGGCGGGGTGGCAAGCCCCTGCCATGGAGGCGACCGCTCCCGCGGCAGAGGAAATGCCTTTGGTCCTTGCCGTCGAGCCATAGGCTCCAGCATGGGCGCAACATACCGTCCGATTCCTCCAAACAGGGGAGCTTCCTGAGGAGCAGGAAGAAGTAGAGAAAGTAGCCCGCCGGTCTGCCCTGTACCAGTTCATTGACAATGTTCTGTACAGAAAAAGACCAAATGGGGTGAAATTGAAGTGCATCCCCCGGGAGGAAGGACTGGAGCTGTTGGCGGAGATACACGGAGGCATATGCAGCTCCCACATAGGGTCGAGGGCCCTTGCCGGCAAGGCTTTCCGGCAAGGTTTCTTCTAGCCCACTGCCCTCCAGGATGCGACGACACTAGTAACCAAGTGTGAAGCATGCCAATTCCATTGAAAGAAGCTTCATCAGCCATCTCAAGCCTTGCAGACCATCCCTCACTCCTGGCCATTCTCGGTCTGTGGGCTCGACATATTGGGCCTTTTTCCCCGCGCCGTTGGGGGCTTTGAGTACTTGTATGTTGCAATCGACAAGTTCACAAAGTGGCCGGAGGTGGAAGCGGTGGGGAAGGTGACCGCACAGTCAGCCATCAAATTCTTTAAGGGGCTTGTTTGCCACTTTGGTGTGCCGAACAGAGTCATCACTGACAACGGCACACAGTTCACAAGCCACACCTTCATGAAATACATTGAAGACCTCGGCAGCAAGGTCTGTTTTGCTTCCATGGCACACCCACGAAGCAACGGCCAAGCGGAGAGAGCAAATGCTGAAGTGTTGTGTGGCCTGAGGACGAAGACTTTTGACAGGCTGCACAAGAGCAGAAGGCGCTGGATTGATGAGTTGCCGGCGGTTCTTTGGTCGATTAGAACGACGCCAAATCGAGCCACCAGCTAGACACCCTTTGCCCTGGTATACGGGGCAGAAGAAGTTCTCCCCATGGAACTCATATACGGGTCACCCCGAGTGCACGCTTATGATGAGCTTGAGCAAGACCGATTGCGGCAAGATGATGCGATGCTCCTCGAGGAAGATCGTCTTCGGGCGGCTGTGAGAGCAGCACACTACCAGCAAGCCTTGTGCCGCTATCATAGCCGCAAGGTTCATGCCCGAAGCTTTGAGGAAGGCAACCTTGTTCTTCGGCACGTTCAGTCGGCCAAGAATTCCAACAAGTTGACGCCGAAGTGGGAAGGCCCTTATCAGGTAATACGAGTCACCAGGCTCGGCACAGTCCGCCTGGAGACTGAAGATGCCATTCCAGTGAGCAACTCCTGGAACAGGGAGCATCTTCGTAAGTTTTACCCATAAGGCGCGGCTGCCGGGCCCCCCGGCAAGCCACCTTTTGTACAAGCCTTGCTGGCAAGGCATGTAACCCTCTGTACAAAGCCAGGCGCAGACCCTGAGCATAAATAAACAAAGCGCCGGCGCCCCAAGTTATAGCATGCATGCTAGGTTGAGTCTCTCCCTCGGTTAGGGTCGATAGTGCTTTGCGGCGACTAACCCCTAGCATAGAGGTCGAGTCTGCGTCTCCCTATTTCTTTTCCATCTCCTTTGGTTTGCAGGAAATGTGATCACCCTCGCCAAGCTGGATGGGAAAAGAATGGGCCAACGCCCCAGCCCTGGCAAGCCAAGCTTGCCGAGGGTTGAAGATACAAGGGTCCGCTCTCGATAAACTGAGGTGGCCGGGGGCTGCAGATTCAGATAAGTTTTTCCTTCCTCTGTTTTACATTTCCGTGTGGGTTGGGACATGTGAAACGTTGTTTTGCTCCTAGTTACCGTGCTCCCCCCTGCCCGTGCCCGAGAATTATTTTTTGGGTCGGGGTCTGGTTGTAGCCGCGGAGGCGAGGGGGCAAGCGTAGGGCTTAACCCTACTTCATCCCTGTCTCCGCCAAGAGCGCGAGTATGGTTGAATGAAGAAAGGGAGCGGCAAGGCCTGTTGCCGGGCAGCAATGTTTACATTACAAGTAACAAGGATTCGTTCCTTGGTATGGGCTTTGCTCACGCACAAAGAACCCGACAAACACCCTTTTTCATTAATACACCCCACACAAGTATAGTTCGTACGGAATATAAACATGAACAAGGGGATTACAAGTTTTAAAATTAACTAAGGCCCGTAGGCTTACAAGCTAAAAAAGATAAGGTGCCCATAATCCCTTTCTTGTCCCTCTCCCTAGGAAACGGAACAAGAAGACAAGAGGGCCGAATGAGCGCCCAGGCAAGGTACGAGCAGCAGAAGGCGCCAAGAGAACATGTCGGCGGCCGCCTGAGAGAGGGCTGGTGATGATGGTGCCAGGAGAAGAGCTGGAAGATGAGGCAGCGGTCCGTCAATACACTACGAAGGCATCGGTGCCATCGTACTCCGACTTGAGGCCCGCCACCCGCCTTCTTCAGCTTCCCCGGCCTCCCCGCGCCAGCCGCCCAAGGAGGCGACCCTGAGAAGTTCAAGGAGCCGGACCCATCGGGAGCAGGGGCCCGGTGCAGATGCTGCTGCTGCCGGCACCGCCCTGGGGCGGCAAGTCCGACACCTAGTCGGACCCGTCATCCTCTTGCCTGCTACCCTCGTCGTCGCTGCCGCTGTCCTCCTTGTCACTCTCGCTCGAGGACGAGTCTTCCTTGTCCGAGGAACTCTCCATGCAGCACTTTAGGCGAGTTCCGAAGTCGCCGAAGACCTTGACGGAGAGGAGGCCATTCTCCATTATATTGAAGTAGAGAATGAGCCCCACCGTCATGCTGTGGATGCGAGCGAAGGTTTTCCAACCGCGACGGAGATACATGACGTGAGCGGCTAGGAAATCTACATCGGCCCATGTGCCGCTATTCCCACAGCCCCTCATGTGCAGCCTCAGCGCCTGCGGTGGGTTGAGCTCCATCTCCCGAGCAAATGGAGTAGGAAGACAAAGACGACGACGTGCTGGCCGGCGCAGCCTGATGAAGAACTCGCGGGGTTGGTCCCCGACGTGGCCCTTCATTGGAGGAGGAACCGCCGGCGGAGGTAAGGCCGATGCGCCGCCCCGTCCTCCTCTTCCCCGAGCGCCACGGCAACCTCGACCTCACCCCTCCGTCTTCCCCTCACGACTGGCTCCGCCGCCACGGCTCTTGGGGAGGAGGGGCGCATTGTCGAGCAGAAACCCTCGCCGCCACCATCGAAGCATCATCACGCCCTCTCGCCATGCCAGAGGGGAGGAAGAAGCAAAGATGGGAGGAGGCAGATAGCAAAAGACTGAAGGGTGCCATCCCTCCCACTCCCTTCCTTATAAAGGGGCGGGGTCAGGGCTCGGTCGCCCCTCTCAACCAACCCAGCTCATTAAGATGACAGCGGGCGAGGCCGTCGGCCGCCCTCCCCGCCCAATTGAAGACACGCGGGTATCGACCCACGCACCCACGTCTTCCCATATTCCACGCGACCGTCACCCACCCTGCACCATGCATGCGGCGTACGTGGCGCAAGGGGCGGGCGTAGTAGGACGTTGATACGTCTCCAACGTATCTATAATTTTTGATTGCTCCATGCTACTTTATCTACTGTTTTGGACTATATTGGGCTTTATTTTCCACTTTTATATTATTTTTGGGACTAACCTATTAACCAGAGGCCCAGCCCAGAATTGCTGTTTTTTTGCCTATTTTAGTGTTTCGAAGAAACAGAATATCAAACGGAGTCCAAATGGAATGAAACCTTCGGGAACGTGATTTTCTCACCGAACGTGATCCAGGAGACATGGACCCTGCTCCAAGGAACAAAAGAGTCGGTCACGAGGGTGGGGTGCGCGCCCCCCTAGGGCGCGCCCCCCTGCCTTGTGGCCCCCCTGTTGCTCCACCGATGTACTCCTTCCTCTTATATATACCTACGTATCCCCAAACGATCAGAACAAGGAGCCAAAAACCTAACTCCACTGCCGCAACCTTCTGTATCCATGATATCCCATCTCGGGGCCTGTTCCGGAGCTCCGCTGGAGGGGGCATCCACCATGGAGGGCTTCTACATCAACACCATAGCCTCTCCGATGAAGTGTGAGTAGTTTACTTCAGACCTTCGGGTCCATAGCTAGTAGCTAGATGGCTTCTTCTCTCTTTTTGGATCTCAATACAATGTTCTCCCCCTCTCTCGTGGAGATCTACTCGATGTAATCTTCTTTTTGCGGTGTGTTTGTTGAGACCGATGAATTGTGGGTTTATGATCCAGCTTATCTATGAATAATATTTGAATCTTCTCTGCATTCTTTTATGTATGATTGAGTTATCTTTGCAAGTCTCTTCGAATTATCCGTTTGGTTTGGCCAACTAGATTGGTAGTTCTTGCAATGGGAGAAGTGCTTAGCTTTGGGTTCAATCTTGCGGTGTCCTTTCCAACTGACAGAAGGGGCAGCAAGGCACGTATTGTATTGTTGCCATCGAGGATAACAAGATGAGGTTTTTATCATATTGCATGAATTTATCCCTCTACATCATGTCATCTTGCTTAAGGCGTTACTCTGTTTTTAACTTAATACTCTAGATGCATGCTGGATAGCGGTCGATGAGTGGAGTAATAGTAGTAGATGCAGAATCGTTTCGATCTACTTGTCTTGGACGTGATGCCTATATACATGATCATACCTAGATATACTCATAACTATGCTCAATTCTATCAATTGCTCAACAATAATTTGTTCACCCACCGTAGGATATCTATGCTCTTGAGAGAAGCCACTAGTGAAACCTATGGCCCCCGGGTCTATTCTCATCATATCAATCTCCATTACTTTATTACTTGCTTTGTTTTTACTTTGCCTTTTCCTTTTCACTTTGCATCTCTATACCAAAAATACCAAAAATATTATTTATCATCTCTATCAGATCTCACTCTCGTAAGTAACCGTGAAGGGATTGACAACCCCTAATCGCGTTGGTTGTGAGGAGCTATCATTTTGTGTAGGTACGAGGGACTTGTGCGTGGTCTCCTACTGGATTGATACCTTGGTTCTCAAAAACTGAGGGAAATACTTATTCTACTTTGCTGCATCATCCTCTCCTCTTCGGGGAAATCCAACGCAATGCTCAAGAGGTAGCAAGAAGAATTTCTGGCACCGTTGCTGGGGAGGCTCACGCAAGAGCAAGTCAACCATACCAAGTACTCATCACAATCCCTATCTCTCGCATTTCATTATTTGCCATTTGCCTCTCGTTTTCCTCTCCCCCACTTCACCCTTGCCGTTTTATTCGCCCTCTCTTTCCCAATCTCCTCCTCTTTTTCCCGTTTGCCTTTTTCCTCGTCCGTTTGTTTGCTCGCGTGTTAATTTGCTTGCTTGTCGCAATGGCTCTACCTAGATTTGGTGACCTTCACCTTAAAAGGCTAGAGGAGATCGAATGCAATGTCAGAAAGTTTATGGTTTTGCAATTTGAGCATAATAATTTCTTTAGAAACGAGCTTAAGGAACTAAAAAGTTTGATGAGTTATATGAATAAAGAACTCGATGATATGTCTAAAGAATTTGATGGTATAAGAGCCCAAATTGCCCATCTTGAAAAGATGACTGCCGAAATTTCGGATATGCAAGCTACCTTAGTCAATAAGATGGCCACTAAACCGAATTCTTATGAAAATCAAGATGAAGATCTAAAAGTTATTGATGTGTCCCCCATTAAATCTTTGTTTTGCAATATGAATCTTGATGAAACTGAATATGATCTTCCTTTACCTAGAAGGCGTTCTAAGAATTCGGAGTTTCTAGATCTTGATGATGAAATTGATGAAAGTGGGATTGAAAGAAATAAAAACCTAGATGTTGCTAAACCCACTATTTTGGATCTCAAGGAATTTAATTATGAAAATTGCTCTTTAATTGATTGTATTTCCTTGTTGCAATCCGTGCTAGATTCTCCTCATGCTTATAGTCAAAATAAGGCCTTTACCGAACACATTGTTGATGCCTTGATGCAATCTTGTGAAGAAAAAATTGAGTTGAAAGTTTCTATCCCTAGAAACTCTACGATGAGTAGGGAACCTACTATTAAAATTAAAATTAAAGATTATGAGTTTCATGCTTTGTGTGATTTGGGTGCTAGTGTCTCTACTATTCCCAAAACTTTGTGTGATTTGCTAGATTTCCGTGACTTTGATGATTGCTCTCTAAACTTGCATCTTGCGGATTCCAGTATTAAAAAGCCTACAGGAAGAATTAATGATGTTCTTATTGTTGCAAATAGGAATTATGTGCCCGTAGATTTTATCGTTCTTGATATAGATTGCAATCCTTCATGTCCTATTATTCTTGGTAGACCTTTCCTTAGAACGATTGGTGCAATTATTGATATGAAGGAAGGGAATATTAGATTCCAATTTCCCTTAAAGAAGGGCATGAAACACTTCCCTAGAAATAAAATAAAATTACCATATGAATCTATCATGAGAGCCACTTATGGATTGCCTACCAAAGATGGCAATACCTAGATCTATCCTTGCTTTTATGCCTAGCTAGGGGCGTTAAATGATAGCGCTTGTTGGGAGGAAACCCAATTTTATTTTTGTTTTTTTGTTTTTGCTTCTGTTTAGGAATAAATAATCCATCTAGCCTCTGTTTGGATGTGGTTTTATGTTTTAATTAGTGTTTGTGCCAAGTAGAACCTATAGGATAACCTACGATGATAAGTTAATTTGATTCTGCTGAAAAACAGAAACTTTGCACGCACAAATATAATTTTGTTAAATCACAAGAACATGATTTTGCGTTGATTCTTTTTTCTGCTGTTCAATAAACAAATTGTCCAGGACTTCCTATTTTGGTAGGATTTTTAGAGTTCCAGAAGTTTGCGTTAGTTACAGATTGCTACGGACTGTTCTGTTTTTGACAGATTCTGTTTTGCGTGTGTTGTTTGCTTATTTTGATGACTCTATGGCTAGTAAAATAGTTTATAATCCATAGAGAAGTTGGAATACAGTAGGTTTAAATACCAATATAAATAAATAATGAGTCCATTACATTACCTTAAGTAGTCTTTTGTTTTCTTTCTCTAATGGAGCTCACGAGATTTCTGTTGAGTTTTGTGTTGTGAAGTTTTCAAGTTTTGGGTGAATTCTTTTGATGGATTATGGAAGAAGGAGTGGCAAGAGACTAAGATTGGGGATGCCCATGGCACCCCCAAGATAATCCAAGGACACCAAAACGTCAAAGCTTGGGGATGCCCTGGAAGGCATCCCCTCTTTCGTCTACTTCCATCGGTAATTTACTTGGAGCTATATTTTTATTCACCACATGATATGTGTTTTGCTTGGAGCGTCTTGTATTATTTGCGTATTTTCTTGTTAGTTTACCACAATCATCCTTGCTGTAAACACCTTTTGAGAGAGCCATACATAAATTAGAATTTGTTAGAATACTCTATGTGCTTCACTTATATCTTTTGAGCTTGATAGTTTTGCTTATAGTGCTTCACTTATATCTTTTGAGCGTGATAATTTTTGCTCTAGTACTTCACTTAGATATTTTAGAGCACGGTGGTGGATTTGTTTTAAAGAAACTATTGACCTCTCATGCTTCACTTAGATTATTTTGAGAGTCGTTAATAGCATGGTAATTTGCTTAATATTAATATACTTGGTATTCAAGATATGTGAAACTTTCTTTGGAGTGAGTTGAATACTAAGATAAGTTTGATGCTTGATAATTGTTTTGAGATATGGAGGTGATAATATCAAAGCCGTGCTAGTTGAGTAATTGTGAATTTGGGAAATGCTTGTGTTGAATTTTGCAAGTCCCGTAGCATGCACGTATGGTTAAAGTTGTGTAACAAATTTGAAACATGAAGTGTGCCTGGCTTGTGCATCCTTATGAGTGGCGGTCGGGGACGAGCGATGGTCTTTTCCTACCAATCTATCCCCCTAGGAGCATGCGCGTAGTACTTGATTTTTGATGACTTCTAAAATTTTGCAATAAGTATATGAGTTCTTTTGACTAATGTTGAGTCCATGGATTATACACACTCTCACCTTTCCGCCTTTGCTAGCCTCTTCGGTACCGAGCATTGGCCTTTCTCACCTTGAGAGTTGGTGTAAACTTCGCCGGTGCATCCAAACCCTGTGATACGATACGCTCTATCACACATAAACCTCTTTATATCTTCCTAAAAACAGCCACCATACCTACCTATCATGGCATTTCCATAGCCATTCCGAGATATATTGCCATGCAACTTCCATCATCATCATCATCATGACATACATTACTTTTGTCATATTGCCATTGCATGATCATGTAGTTGACATCGTATTTGTGGCAAAGCCACCATGCATTATTTTTCATACATGTGACTCTTGATTCATTGCACCATCCAGGTACACCGCCGGAGGCATTCATATAGAGTCATATCCTGTTCTAAGTTTCGAGTTGTAATCCTTATGTTGTGATCAATAGAAGTGTGATGATCATCATTATTAGAGCATTGCCCAAACAATAAAAATAGAAAGGCCAAAAGAAAAAAAAGAAAGGCCCAAAAATAAATAAATAAAAAAGGGCAATGCTAGTATCTCTTTTTCCACACTTGTGCTTCAAAGTAGCACCTTGTTCTTCATGTAGTGAGTCTGATATATTGTGTTTCAAAGTAGCACCTCGTTCTTCCTGTAGTGAGTCTCATAAGTTGTCTTTTTATACTAGTGGGAATTTTTCATTATAGAACTTGGCTTGTATATTCCTACGATGGGCTTCGTCAAATGCCCTAGGTCTTCATGAGCAAGCGAGTTGGATGCACACCCACTAGTTTTCTTTTGTTGAGCATTCATAGCTCTAGTGCATCCGTTGCATGGCAATCCCTACTCCTCATGTTGACATCAATTAATGGGCATCTCCATAGCCCGTTGATTATCCTCGTCAATGTGAGACTTTCTCCTTTTTTGTCTTCTCCACACATTCCCCATCATCATATTGCGTGAAGGTTGAAAAAGTTTGAGATTATTTAAGTATGAAACAATTGCTTGGCTTGTCATCGAGGGTATAGAAGTTGGGAATATCTTCATGTGACGAAAATGAAGCATAGCCTAACTATATGATTTTGTAGGGATGAACTTTCTTTTGCCATGCTATTTTGAGAAGACATGATTGCTTTGATTAGTATGCTTGAAGTATTATTATTTTTTATATCAATATGAACTTTTGTCTTGAATCTTTCGGATCCGAATATTCATGCCACAATTAAGAAGATTTACATTGAAATTATGCCAAAGTATCACTCCGCATCAAAAATTCTTTTTTATCATTTACCTACTCGAGGACGAGCATGAATTAAGCTTGGGGATGCCTGATACGTCTCCAACGTATCTATAATTTTTGATTGCTCCATGCTACTTTATCTACTGTTTTGGACTATATTGGGCTTTATTTTCCACTTTTATATTATTTTTGGGACTAACCTATTAACCAGAGGCCCAGCCCAGAATTGCTGTTTTTTTTGCCTATTTCAGTGTTTCGAAGAAACAGAATATCAAACGGAGTCCAAACGGAATGAAACCTTCGGGAACGTGATTTTCTCACCGAACGTGATCCAGGAGACTTGGACCCTGCTCCAAGGAACAAAAGAGTCGGTCACGAGGGTGGGGGGCGCGCCCCCCTGCCTTGTGCCCCCCTGTTGCTCCACCGACGTACTCCTTCCTCTTATATATACCTACGTATCCCCAAACGATGAGAACAAGGAGCCAAAAACCTAATTCCACTGCCGCAACCTTCTGTATCCATGAGATCCACTCTCGGGGCCTATTCCGGAGCTCCGCTGGAGGGGGCATCCACCATGGAGGGCTTCTACATCAACACCATAGCCTCTCCGATGAAGTGTGAGTAGTTTACTTCAGACCTTCGGGTCCATAGCTAGGAGCTAGATGGCTTCTTCTCTCTTTTTGGATCTCAATACAATGTTCTCCCCCTCTCTCGTGGAGATCTACTTGATGTAATCTTCTTTTTGCGGTGTGTTTGTTGAGACCGATGAATTGTGGGTTTATGATCCAGCTTATCTATGCATAATATTTGAATCTTCTCTGCATTCTTTTATGTATGATTGAGTTATCTTTGCAAGTCTCTTCGAATTATCCGTTTGGTTTGGCCAACTAGATTGGTAGTTCTTGCAATGGGAGAAGTGCTTAGCTTTGGGTTCAATCTTGCGGTGTCCTTTCCAACTGACAGAAGGGGCAGCAAGGCACGTATTGTATTGTTGCCATCGAGGATAACAAGATGAGGTTTTTATCATATTGCATGAATTTATCCCTCTACATCATGTCATCTTGCTTAAGGCGTTACTCTGTTTTTAACTTAATACTCTAGATGCATGCTGGATAGCGGTCGATGAGTGGAGTAATAGTAGTAGATGCAGAATTGTTTCGATCTACTAGTCTTGGACGTGATGCCTATATACATGATCATACCTAGATATACTCATAACTATGCTCAATTCTATCAATTGCTCAACAGTAATTTGTTCACCCACCGTAGGATATCTATGCTCTTGAGAGAAGCCACTAGTGAAACCTATGGCCCCCGGGTCTATTCTCATCATATCAATCTCCATTACTTTATTACTTGCTTTGTTTTTACTTTGTCGTTTACTTTTCACTTTGCATCTCTATACCAAAAATACCAAAAATATTATTTATCTTCTCTATCAGATCTCACTCTCGTAAGTGACCGTGAAGGGATTGACAACCCCTAATCGCGTTGGTTGCGAGGAGCTAATGTTTTGTGTAGGTACGGGGGACTTGTGTGTGGTCTCCTACTGGATTGATACCTTGGTTCTCAAAAACTGAGGGAAATACTTACGCTACTTTGCTGCATCATCCTCTCCTCTTCGGGGAAATCCAACGCAGTGCTCAAGAGGTAGCAGACGCGTGGAACGATGGTTCCCAGGCGGGGAGAGTAAATGAGTAGCAGCCCTGCGGTCTCAAAGGGACATGCTAGCCGCCTCTTTACTATTCACCACAGGATGATGCAAGCATGCTTCGATCACCCCCACGCACGATCCCCACGTCACGCGTTCAACGCGGATCATGGGGAAGCGCAGTGGGCAGAAAAATCACCTCAATAAAATCAACCCCGCCTGCCCACACACCGTTTTGGTCCTGGCCCAACAACGTGTTGTGCTTATGTGTGGCCCAATCCCCGGGGCTCCTGTTGGTGTACAGAAGTAAGGGCACTACTTTGTACCCCTTTTTACCTATGCACGGGCAGTCAGAGCCACGCCTGCAGCCACACTTAAGCGGGGTAGGGGCAGGTAATCAAAGCCACAAGACGGTCAAAGCAACGCCGAGACAGAGACACGAAGAGCAAGAGGGCAAGGTGGGTTCCCCTGGCAAAACCCTTGCCGGGGCGGCCTCCACGGCCCCGGCAAGGACCTTGCCGGGGTAGCTTGCCCAATGCCAGCGGAGGGCGCCACCCCTAAGCCCCAGGTTTTTCAACACCACCAACCACGTTGGGACCAAGGCTCGGGAGGCGCCTCCACGCCCGCCAAGTTTCCACCGCCGCTCCCATGCAGCTGCCAGCCCACCAGCTAGGCAGGCACCTGCATGTCGACGTGAGGCTTCCAAGCCAACTCAGCGCATGCCTATGTGGTGGCATGCAAATCTTCGTGAAGGCCCTACCACCGTGCCACCTCAGCAGCCTACCAGCCTACATGGCGCTGACTGCCTCGCTGGCCCGGGCATGTGTCGAAGCAGGGCGAGGTGGCGGTAAAGTGAGGGGACACCCAGAGGTGCATTTAATGCGTCTTGTCCCGTAATGACTAAGCAATAAGCTTAGCCTCTGTACTCCGATGCCACCTCCTATGTGCCACTGTGGCGATCCCCTTGACTATAATAGGAGGCCCGAGGCATCCAGGAGAAGGATTCGGACCCTTGGACAAGTTACGCTCATTGTAGCTAGCTCAAGAACTCCAAGAACATAGATATACACACCAAAAGCAGGACTAGGGTATTACGCATCTTCACGGCCCAAACCTGGGTAAACGACCCGAGTGCTTGTGCTGACTGCTGATCCCGCTCTTCTCACGACCCCGCGCCCCGCAATTGTAGTAAGGATTCTTGTGATCCCATAGGCGTCGTTTCCACCGACAGTACAAAATCAGAGCAAAGATTGGTGCCCCCATAATTTGGGTATATTTACAAATTCTATGATATCGAATTCAAATAATTGAACGGACTTCATGTTGAATTCGATTTTTTTAAACCACCTTAAGTTGAATTCAAATATATGCTAGTTCATAGGTAGCTAGTTATAATGTTCATTGTGTAACTTTCATATGTATAATGTGCTTTACACACACAACATGAACTATACTCACGTTTATATTTGATTGCTAAAGCGATGCATTGTATGGAGTTCAAAATACTAACTATGTGGATCAATTATGTCGAATAATAACATAGACATGCTCAAATTCGATAGAATCTAGTTGTCTGATGGATCAATGACCGTTCCTTATGCGAATTGCAAATATCACGATCCCATCCTAATATTTGGATACAATTTATATCTTTAATCAATGTGTACATCAGTCTTTTACGTGTAGTTTCACTCTCCATAGGTGGTCTCTCACACATGCTCACTCACTCTCTCCCGAGGTGTCTTTCTCATAGATATGCTCTCGATATAACCCTCCCTCCCTCTCGTAACCATTTATGACTGTTTTCACTAACCTTTATCACAAGAACTCTTCCTCTCACAAGCATACACATGCACAATCCCCATTGGCCCTTTCTATATACATAGACCTGCCTACGTGTCTCATGTACGCACATTATCTTTAGGCCTATCTCTCACACATTGTCTCACACCTCTCTTCCTAACCGACGAGTATGATTCTAGCAGAGCATTCTGTAGGATGCACCTTAAAGTTAGGTTGGATGAATAGTAATATCAGAGATAAGGGGTTACCTTAGTCCGAGAACCTAGGGTTACAAATTCAAGTCGGCTTTGTCAGTGGACACAGAGTCCTTCACAATTTTGCTATCTTTGTCTTGTATGACTAGTCATCCATGGGTCTCCCCAAATGCGTCACAGGCCGACCAATACGGCGCAAGACGGAACCGAACCAAGGGCCTCACCTCGACCCACCGGACCTCACGCGGGGACACACCCTCTGCCCCAGGTCTCATTATCTTCTCACACCCACAGATACCAACATAGATACCACACAAAAAATTCTCCTGGTGCCTCTATCCCATCCCCCTTGCATATACACACTCAAGGGAATCTCTCGCCGTGACATCATATTCGTCTCTCTCTCTCTCTCTAGACCACTCTCATTTCTCGTGCTATCTCTCCCACGCCCCCTCGCCGTCCCTCTATCCATGCCTCTCTCGAATACGTAATACACACACATACCTCTCTGGGCCCTGCCAAATACATCAACTACACATTCACACATGTTACATCATGTACCCCATTGATCTAAAAATCCCTCTCTTCACGTTTATTTCGCATACAACATTCCTTTTGAATAAAGTGTGGCCAATAATTATTTTAGAATTTCTACATATATACAACATTACAAAGTTATATGGAGGAGTATAAACGTTAATTTGCATTGCATGGTGCCCACAATGATATTTATTCCGCACTTTGAATTTGTATATTTTTATACTATATATAAAGTTAGTCATAATAAAGAGAAACGAAGAGCATCTCTCTCTCCATCGCATAGCCCCCTCTGCGCCCCTTTCACGTACGAACACAAACTATCTCCAGGTCCTCTAAAAGTAAGCCCCCCAGCACATTCACGCATATTTCATCTTTCTCTCGCGATATATACAGTGACGATCATTGTATTTGAAGCGAAAAGCATGATACGTACATTGGACTTCAGAATCCACTCATTACGATCACCATTTATGCTTTCTGGTTATTATACAGTCACGGGCTCACCGTACAGCTCTATATTTGCTCTAGACACGACTAGTTGACCAGTTAAACGCTCCACGTGGCACCTCTAGTGTTGCATCACATTATCTCACTACCATTGGGCCCACCTATCGGCTTGTATCTACTCTACACTCTTATAAAAATAGAGTTGGTGATGATGGTGTGCCTGCCATCCTGCAATATAGGCCGTCCAAACTATATCTGACGGATAGGAAGGAAACTATGGCAATTTTGCAAAAAGGTACCCACACACCTCTCCACATTTGCAAATAAGGCCTTCCCTCGTTCATCCTTTTCTCACAAGATAAACTAGTCATACAAATGCATCTTGATGTTATGTGCAACATACGGGCATCTTGCTAGTAAGAATGAAAACAAACGACAAAAAAATATTGGACAACGGTTCGAAGTCATGACCGCGGGCACAACGGACAAGTTGGCCTTGTATTGGTATGCTGAGCCGTCTATTTTAACACACAAGAGCTGGTGTGGTGATTATACACATACGCACGCATGCACACGAACTGCATGCACGCAACACTCACACGAACACAGGCAGCCACACACGCACGCAACACTCACACGTACACATGCAGCCACGCACGCACGCAACACTCACATGCACACACGCACGCATGCATGCACACACCACACGACCAACACACACTCTCACGTTCAAGTGCTCAACCTACACGTGCATGCGCACACATCAGGCCCTGACAGACACATACACAACCAAGTGATTCCCGCGCATGGGTTGGAGTCTTGTCGCACCTGCGTAAATTTGTGTTTATCTGACCTTTTTCCTATGCGAACTGATAGGTGGGATCCACAAGGAACGTGGTCAATTTAACTAGTCAACATGCTGCCACGCACACTATTTGGCCGGTCAACAGAGTGCAATCCTATGCTGAACCGTGAGCAAGTGACCATATAATCACCGCAAAATGTATATAGTGACCGTAATCAACGTATTCCTAAGTTCGGTGACCGTATTACGCTTTTCTCTCCGCAGGCCCTCCAAAACTACATCTCTACACATTCTCGCATGTTACATCTAACAACTATGCAATACAACACTACTACTACACTCTAACACAATAAATCATATGTGTTTTTAGTTTTACTAGATATCATATTGTTACTTAATTATCCAGTTTGCATACATTAAAATTGCCTTTGAAATGTATGGCCAGTATCATCTACCGCGCAGGAAAAATCCCGCCCTTTCCTATTTAATCGGGTTTGTATCGATGGATCGTGCGAAACATCAAAACTATAGTACTATACAGTAGAAGAGACAGTTCACTGGGCCGCCGTGTCATGTACTCCTCCATCGTAAGAGTGGAGCGATCGCTTTCATAAATGTTCTAGTCCCTTTCACCGACATGTGGGACATCAAGCTACCGGGTCCACGTGCCATACCGAAATACAGTGCAGAGCAGCCGGGGTGAAGCACCCCAGTCATGGCGCCAGCATAGTAATGAGCAATGAGGCATCAAATCACAAAGCTGCACCTTTCCCGCAGTTAAGTTGGAGGGGCAACGTAATAATGCTAAAAAAGAAGTTGAAGGGATGAAGCAATCATCATTTCACTCGTTGCTGAATCCGCTTCTCCCTCATCTTCTTCAAGTTAACCACATGTTGCTTCTGCCGTTGTTCTGCCTCATGTGGGACACAGATCGGCTTGGTAACGCACTGACATGTGGGACCGCATGTTAGCAAACCGCCAGGCTAATGTCCTTAAAAATAAGAAACCTCCCCCGCCATCCGCACGGAAAAATCACCTCCTTTTTACTAATCTTGATTCTATAATTTTTTAGATCAATATAATTGAGAATTGTATAGATAGCACACAGGAGCAAAACCAAGTGGTATGGTTAAGGGCATCCACAATGCGTAGCCAAATGTGAAAATAGCTTTTGGCATCGATGGGAACCATTGTGAACGGTGCTGCTAAAGCCAAAAGGATGGAACCAAAGCTCCCTGATTGATTGATTGAAGGAATAGAAAAATGCAATGCCTCTCCTCTTTCTCCCGTGCTTGGATGCATGTACAGTAAAGAGCACAGAGTCTACTCCCCTGTCCCTTCTACCACAAATCACAAAGCAGTGAGGTGTCAAATCAGAAAGGACGGACGAAGCAACCATCATTTCACTCTTTGCTGACTCCGCTTCTCCATCGCCTTCTTCAAGAAACCACCTCACCGCACTAAGCTGGACGAACGACGCTATTGTGTACTAGTAGTACTAGTATATTTACGTGTCCTTTGGTTCAACGGACTTCCTGGATGCAAATAAGGCGGTTATCTCGGCTTGCAGGCGGCACTTGCGAATGACTTACCGTGGTCTCCCTCAATGGTGTTCTCCGTCGAATGCACTTCGCCAAACCACAACTTTCGAGATATCGTCAACGTCACCGCAATGGGGAAGGAAGTCAAATATAGTTACTACCTCTATTTTTTTGTACACAAGGCCAGTATATCAAAATTAAAATTTTCAAAAGGCCACTAACACTAATCGAGGCAAAATTGATGGGGTTTGCATCGTACTAGCAACCAAGGACATTAATATACCCTTGCATGCATGCGGAAGTGAGAATGTTGGTTTGCATGGCGCTACATTAATCAAGCGATGAGGAGTCAGATGGTTAGCTCTTTGGGCTTTTTGGAGAAAAAAATACGCATTAATTGACACGTCAAACGAGGATTCGTATCGATTAATTCCGTGAAGGAAAACCCCGCCTTTCTTTTTTAACACTAGTACTCCTAGTATGTACGTACTTATCCTGTTTGGGTCTAGGCCTTGCATTGACATACTTCGCCACACATTTTTGCTAAGCTTGCCTAAAGTTTTCAAAATTAAAAGGAGGTACACTTGCGCACGGATGCCGCGGTCACACCGCACCCTCACACAATCGCTCCTGCACGCCCCAAACCCAACCAAGGGAACGCACCCTCACTGACACGTGCTACCGCATGTGAACAAACCAAACTCAGACATCCTACCGCTGACACATAATTTTCGGTCATACAGAGAAAAATGTGTTTTTTTAGTGGTCCCGAGGAGAACTAACCCAAATAAGAACCTCTTGGATGGGTTAATGTTTTTGGGTAGGTTAGATGCATCTAACCCAAACTAACCCTCCCTGTTTGGATATTTTTAGGTTAGTTGAGTCCAAACTAACCCAAACTAACTCTAACCTATGTATCCAAACATGACTAGTATGTTTATCCAACCGCATGTTGGGAGGATCCGTAAGGCCCGTGCGGTGGTCTGTCGGGGAAGAAGAAGAGGTGAGGAAGAAGAGTTAGGAGACGTAGGGTATTCATCCAACCGCCTGAAATGGTAGATTGACCCAAATGATGGAAGTCAGGCGATTTGAATAACAACATATGTTTTTACACAACAAAAGATCCCTAAAAACAACATAAAGAAAAACTATCACTGCTCGCGGAACGAGACGGCCTCGTCATCTTTGGCTACCGACATGAACCAGCTATAGCTGCCGACGTGAATCTCCGCATCGTGGTTGTCCTCGGCCTCCAGCTGCTCGTTCATGCGGAGCGTGCGGGCGCTCTGCATGGACTGTCACGCCCAATATGCGATACTATCCTAAAGAGACTCGAAGGTCCCACCAAGGATAGAACCGCATATTGATACGCTTTTGCAAGGTGGATATCATTACATCAACATTACATAATAGAGAGGGATACATACCTAAGGCATACAATGCCACACGAACACAACATCATCTTACATAAGAGCACCATCCGATTACGGATGAAAATACAAATAGAAACTCAAACGACATCCACCCTGCTAGCCCAGGATGCCGACCTGGAACCTATCCCCTAATCGAAGAAGAAGTAGAAGAAGAACTCCAAGACAAGCAATCATCGCTCTCGCGTCAAGATCATCGCATAACCTGTACCTGCAACTGTTGATGTAGTAATCTGTGAGCCACGAGGACTCAGCAATCCCATTACCATGGGTATCAAGACTAGCAAAGCTTAATGGGAAAGGAAGGGGTAAAGTGGTGAGGTTGCAGCAGCGTCTAAGCATATATGGTGGCTAACGTACGCAAATAAGAGCGAGAAGAGAGCAAATGGAACGGTCGTGAAGCTAGCAATGATCAAGAGGTGATCCTGAACTCCTACTTACGTCAAACATAACCCAAAACCGTGTTCACTTCCTGGACTCCGTCGAAAAGATACCATCACGGCTACACATGCGGTTGATGCGTTTTAATACGGATCTGATGCCAAGTTATCTACAACCGGACATTAACAAATTCCCATCTGCCACATAACTGCGGGCACGACTTTTGAAAGTTTATACCCTGCAGGGGTGTCCCAACTTAGCCCATGATAAGCTCTCGCGATCAACGAAGGATATACCTTCTCCCAGGAAGACCCGATCAGACTCGGAATCCCGGTTTACAAGACATTTCGACAATGGTAAAACAAGACCAGCAAAGCCGCCCGATGTTCCGACAAATCCCGGTAGGAGCTGCACATGTCTCGTTCTTAGGGCAACACCGGATGAGACTAGCTACGAGTAAAACCAACCCTCAAGTTGCCCCGAGGTGGCCCCGC
>NC_041391.1:302222083-302224666 GCF_002162155.2 Triticum dicoccoides | reverse complement strand
GATGACCCTCGGGCTCCGGAAACCCAAGGGAAAAAGGGCTAGGTGAGGCAAATGGTAAAACCAAGGTTGGGCCTTGCTGGAGGAGTTTTATTCAAAGCGAACTGTTAAGGGGGTCCCATAAATCACCCAACCGCGTAAGGAACGCAAAATCCGTTAACATAACACCGGTATGACGGAAACTAGGGCGGCAAGAGTGGAACAAAACACCAGGCATAAGGCCGAGTCTTCCACCCTTTACCAAGTATATAGATGCATTAATTAAATAAGAGATATTGTGATATCCCAACATAATCCTGTCCATCATGGAGCAATCTTCAACTACACCTGCAACTAACAATGCTATAAGAGGGGCTGAGCAATGCGGTAACATAGCCAAACAACGGGTTGCTAGGAAGGTGTCAAAGGTTAGAGGTTCATGGCAATTTGGGGAGGCTTGAAGAACAAGTGATAGGAAGCACAACATAACGATAGAACGAAGCAACTAGCATAGAAATGATAGTAATGAGATCCAAGGTGACAGTCATCTTGCCTGAAATCCCGCTAGGAAGAAGAACGAGTCCATGAAGAAGACGAACAGATGAAGCCGAACCAAGCGTAGACGAACGAATCCTCACGATCGCAACAAAACGGAAACTGTCGAGAAGAAGCACACAACATAGTAAACACACCACACGTATACAAGATATGATGCACAACAAGCATGATGCATGACAAAACTACATGAAGATACTCATGGCAAGAGATTGTGCATACAAGAACAACACATAAAAGCAAGTTTAAATGAGGCCGGAAACAACATACAACAATTCCGGTAAGTCCTCATATGAAAATTTAGGAATTGGTACCGAACTGAATAAACATTAGGTTGAAGTTGTTAAACAGCAAGTTTAGAGCACCAAAAGGATCTACACGAAATTCTAGTCAAGTTACATATAAAGATCATTTAGTTCGGAGCTACGACCTAGAAGATATGAGCAAAACAAGTTAAACATGGCATTGATGCAAAATGCATACAAACATCAAGCAAACACCTCAAAACAAGGATTCAACATGATAATATTAAACTACATGCAATTCTAAGCAAGTTTCATATAAAGCACACTCAAAACGGAGCAACGGTTCAACACATACACTATACAAGTTTAAAGGACAAGCTGTCCAAAACAGCAACTAGGCATCTAGCAAGCATCAAAACTATATGCTACAGCACATAAACATAAGAACAAAAGACACAGGTGTAAAGTACAGGTAAAGCATGAAAAAACATGAACACTGGGCTATCTCCAGAAAACAATATAACATGCTCAAAAGGACATGGCAAGATTGCAAATAATAACAGTTTCAGACTTGGCAGAAATAACATCAGGTTGCAATGTTTAGAGCTATCAAACAACATGTTACAGGAACTTAACATGGCAAACAAAGGAATGGCATGATTCTACTAATGGCATATAACAAAAGTCCCTTACTAGCCATAATCCAAAAGGGCACAGAAAATATGATGGCACCCATGTAAACATAGCAAGTGATATGATAGATTCATACATGGCAGGAACAACAATAAGTAGACATGTTGGTGAGCTTGTACCACTCACCACAGAGAAATACATGGTATCGAAAGGTAAGAAACAGTAATAAGACATGATTATGAAGCTAAACCTGGCAAGAGCAAGTTCATAGGGTGCATTTATCACTAGCAAAACACATGGAAACACTGAACGTAATGTTAACAGACTAATAGCAACATTATTTAGCAAGTTTGGAGCAAGATAACAACATGTTACAGCAGGACATAAATGCAACCATGGCATGAATGGATAGATCGTGACATGTGCAACATAACATCCTTAGTGAACATCTCCAGATTATGCATAGAATGACTTGTAGCAGCATGTTTACATAGCATCATAATATAACAAATTCAGCCTAGCGAAACAGCAACAGCAAGTACCCTACTTCACGAGCTCGATGCACTCACTGCAAGACTCACAAAAATACATGGATGGCACCACAGTAAAGATGACATGATGTATCACAAAATACATGTAGAGCTCATGCCCATAGAATGCATACACAAAACGCAATGAAAAAGACAAAACAGCAAGTTATAACAGTTTCAGCAGATTAACATCATATAGCACTCTTGCAACTATGATTCGGGCATCCAGATGAATTCAAACAAGCATGGCACAATGGAATGAAATGAAGAGCATCTCACAACTAACATTTTGATATATTACACGCATGAAACAGAGCTATATGCATGGAGATATGATGCGATGAACATGGAAACATATTGCTGATATCTGGGGACTTAGAGAAAAAAACAACCTCTCGGGATGACGTTGGATGAGGCGGTTCCGGGACGGAGCGGTACAGGACGGGGATGAGGGCGTTTGGTTTGGGGGAGTGGTGGATCTCGTCCACTCCCCGGATCCGGCTCAGATGAGAACTCCGGCGAGGGTCGGCGGCGCGGTGGCGGGTCCGGCGAGGTGGAGGCGCCCACCGGCGGGGTTGGAGGCGCGACGGAGGCGGAAGGCGACCGGCGGCGGGGCGCTGGCCTCCGGCGATGAGCTCGGCGGC
>NC_041391.1:302214943-302221569 GCF_002162155.2 Triticum dicoccoides | reverse complement strand
GGGCTTCGCGGGCCGCGACGGCGGGGACGGTGCGGTCAGACAGGTGGCGGGCTCCGGTTGGCTGCGGCGGCGGGGAAGGCGACGTGTCAGCGTGTGATTCTCCAGGGTGAGGTGGAGGCTGG
Organism: Triticum dicoccoides; assembly: GCF_002162155.2. Classification (NCBI taxonomy): domain Eukaryota; kingdom Viridiplantae; phylum Streptophyta; class Magnoliopsida; order Poales; family Poaceae; genus Triticum; species Triticum dicoccoides. The sequence goes on along the minus strand of NC_041391.1, from coordinate 302,221,447 downwards.
ACGTGTCCCGCGTCGGGCGGATGTGTCCGGCGCGCGGAGGAACAAGGAGGCTAGGGTTAGACCGAGAATTTCGGGGGAGGGGGAGTTTAAATAGGCATAGGGAGCTAGGAGAGTCCAAATGAGGTGCGGTTTTCGCCCACACGGTCGTGATCGAACGACCGAGAGCAAGGAGGGGGTTTGGATGGGTTATCGGGCCACTTTGGAGGGGTGTTGGGCTGCACACAAAAGAGGCCTTTACAGTTCCCCGGTGAACCGTTGGAGCATCAAACGACCTCCAAATGGCATGAAACTTGACAGGTGTTCTACCGGTGGTGTACCAAGGCCGCTTGGCAAACCTCAGTCCATTTCGAGAATGTTTAACACCCGCTCATGAAAAGAGACAAGAAGGGGACGCCGGATGACATAGGAGTGTCGGATTGCAAAACAGACAGCGGGGAAAGGGCTCGGATGTCTGAGACGAACACGTATGCAAATGTGATGCACATGACGACATGATATGAAATGCATATGATGACATGGAAAAGTGCAACACGCAAGCAAATGATACGGTAACGACGGCGAATAACTAGAAGACACCTAGCGCATCAAATCTGGGGTGTTACAACACTCCTCCACTAACAAGAGATCTCGTCCCGAGATCTTAGGACCGAGACGGAAGGGAAAAGGGATGAGGTGAAACAAGAACTCAAGAGAAGAAGGAAAGAATCGAGAGCACTCGAGAAGAAGATATTAACGAAGAGAATGACAAGAATCAAAAACTCACGGAATCAGATAGACTATGAAACCACTCCGGGTAGAACGAGATAAGAAATGAATAAGACATAATGGATTTAGGCAGCACTCCGGCTGAAACATGGAGGAATAGAACACGAGCTTGAGAGGATGGAATGATACTTGATGAAGACATGACACAAAACCTCCGGAAAGGATTGAAAGAGTTGAATGAAAAGAACGGAGAATAAAATGACAACTTGTGCCACGAACGAAATTGAAAGCATGTTTAGAAGGAAGATTTAAACGGAGTTGTTGAGAAAATCAACAATGAAAAGAATAAGCTTGTTGTGGTCTTATAGGTAACATCTCAAGATCATAAGGTGATAACCGGCCACAAACGGAAATGCTTGGATAGCTGAGAAGAACGAAGAAATGCAAAACTCCACTTCAAAAAAAATACAGAGAATTAATTGCACTTTGAGACGCGAGAAAAATAAAAGATACTTGAACTCCACCAACAAGATATTGATGAACTCTTGAAGAATGAATTAAATCATGAAGCACCACCGTGAAGAACTCCTGTAACAAAAGATGATGAGATAGGAATGAAGGATGAAAGCATAAAATTAAGCCTTGCGATGATTTAGATGGAGGTTCCGACGAAATCGCTGAGGAAATTTGAACTCCGGAAAAGAAAAGATGAAAACACTTGAAACTAGAATTTATTCAACAAGAACAGACTTCAAAGAAAAGGAATAATCACTTTGAGGAAATAAGAATAAGATTTATTGTATGCTTATCCTTCATCAAATTAAATTGATGACAAGCAATGGATTTTGCATACTACTTATTCTTCTTGAAAAGGATTGAGAGGTGACATATCGCAAACTTGAGAAGGTCTTCGCGATCCACCGGTAGGATTGAAAAGAACGAAAGGATTAAGGGGAATATAGCACAAAACTTGAGAAAGTCTTCATGAACCACCGGTAGGATTGGAAAGAACGAATGAATTAAAATGATAATCAAAGAAAAGAATCTTGAACGAACCACCATAAGAATTCGAAAATGACTGATGGAAGAGATTGAATCACCGGGAAGAATTAGAAGAACCAATATGCTAGAGGGGATTTAGATGCAAAAGAATAAAGACATCATGAGCTGATAAAGAACACTTGAGCGAAGCACCGGAAGAATATTGAGATGAACGAAGGGGCACAGATATAGAATAATTGGGGAATGAATCTGAAAACTTGGAACGAAGCAATATTCTGAAAAGATGGCCTCCGGATGACCGAGACGGCAAAAACAACTCCTAAAATACTCCGGATGGATGAAAAGAATAACTGATAAATGGAATAATTCAAGAGGATAACATAAAGCTAGAACCATGAAACTTCGAGAGAACGGGCAAGATTTAGAGGAAAAACTCTTCTTCGGTCTTCAAATGACGATGAGAAAACCACCAAAATTTGTTGAGATACTCCGGGAGAATGAAAACCAAAAAGGTTGAGCCAACAATGAAAATAATTTGAAAGCAATCTTGGGGAAGGCATGTGACTGATGGAATCCATTCTTACATCACACTTGAAAAGAATTTGAGAATAGCTCCGAGAAAATTAGAAGAGTCAGGAAAGATCTTGGGAAAAGACCTGTGGGTTAGGGACCACTAAAAAAGAAAACACCATTGGAAAGGATTGTTGAACCGATAGATGATGCACCGGAACAATTGAAAGATTTGAATGAGGTGACAACCTCGAATTAATTTGAACACAGACGAATCTCCTGAGATGTATTGAACACTCTGGAAGGATAAACTGGCGAGAGGGAAACGAGCAAGGAGAACACTTGATCCAACGAAAAGAATGTGATCAACCTTAAAAAACTTGAATTGAGTCCACCGGAAAAGAGATGAAGAATGTCAAACAAAAGAGAATTCACGGGTTGAAACAATTGTCGAAAGACTGAAGAGGCTCCACACAAATGACATTGATGCTCGAAAGAGACTCAGGCTCCGTTAAGAAGAGGGTGGGAGGGTGGTAAAAACAAAGACACTTGGAAGGGGGAACCGACAAATATCTTGAAGAGAAAGCACCGGTTGAAAGAAAACAAAGGCTTCACACGAGTAGGATGGATACTCGATTATGGACTCCGGCTCCGAGATGAAAAAGGGGTGGGTGGGTGGGAAAAAAAGAAAACAACTGAGGGTTGAACTGGGCAACGATGAAGAGGCTCGAGTCAACTTGACGAGAAATGCACCGGACAAAAGAGGATGGACAACTCACGAAACTAACCACGTGATCCTAAAGAAAAATTTGAAGGGGAAGAGGAGTAATTCAAAACACCTACGTCAAGATTCCTCACCAGAGCGACGAAGGGGCTGAGGAGTAAAAAGAATTCCTACTCTCCGATATAACTAGACTCAGAAATCAGTTTTCTTCTAGACTCAACAATGGCCAAACTACACGATCAATCAAGGGGGCTCCGAAGGTCGGTCGAGGCTCTGATACCAACTTGTCACGCCCAATACGCGATACTATCCTAAAGAGACTCGAAGGTCCTACCAAGGATAGAACCGCATATTGATACGCTTTTGCAAGGTGGACATCATTACGTCAACATTACATAATAGATAGGGATACATACCTAAGGCATACAAAGCCACACGAATACAACATCATCTTACATAAGAGCACCATCCGATTACGGATGAAAACACAAACAAAAACTCAAACGACATCCACCCTGCCAGCCCAGGATGCCGACCTAGAACCTATCCCCTGATCGAAGAAGAAGCAAAAGAAGAACTCCAAGACAAGCAATCATCGCTCTCGCGTCAAGATCATCGCATAACATGTACCTGCAACTGTTGTTGTAGTAATCTGTGAGCCACGAGGACTCAGCAATCCCATTACCATGGGTATCAAGACTAGCAAAGCTTAATGGGAAAGGAAGGGGTAAAGTGGTGAGGTTGCAGCAGCGTCTAAGCATATATGGTGGCTAACATACGCAAATAAGAGCGAGAAGAGAGCAAATGGAACGGTCGTGAAGCTAGCAATGATCAAAAGGTGATCCTGAACTCCTACTTACGTCAAACAAAACCCAAAACCGTGTTCACTTCCCGGACTCCGCTGAAAAGAGACCATCACGGCTACACACGTGGTTGATGCGTTTTAATATGGATCTGATGTCAAGTTATCTACAACCGGACATTAACAAATTCCCATCTGCCACATAACCGCGGGCACGGCTTTCGAAAGTTTATACCCTGCAGGGGTGTCCCAACTTAGCCCAAATTACCCAACCGTGTAAGGAACGCAAAATTCGGGAACATAACACCTGTATGACGGAAACTAGGGCGGCAAGAGTGGAACAAAACACCAGGCATAAGGCCGAGTCTTCCACCCTTTACCAAGTATATAGATGCATTAATTAAATAAGAGATATTGTGATATCCCAACATAATCCTGTCCATCATGGAGCAATCTTCAACTACCCCTGCAACTAACAACGCTATAAGAGGGGCTGAGCAATGCGGTAACATAGCCAAACAACGGGTTGCTAGGAAGGTGGCAAAGGTTAGAGGTTCATGGCAATTTGGGGAGGCTTGAAGAACAAGTGATATGAAGCGCAACATAGCGATAGAACGAAGCAACTAGCATAGAAATGATAGTAATGAGATCCAAGGTGACAGTAATCTTGCCTGAAATCCCGCTAGGAAGAAGAACGAGTCCATGAAGAAGACGAATGGATGAAGCCGAACCAAGCGTAGACGAACGAATCCTCACGATCGCAACGAAACGGAAACTATCGAGAAGAAGCACACAACATAGTAAACACACCACACGTATACAAGACATGATGTACAACAAGCATGATGCATGACAAAACTACATGAAGCTACTCATGGCAAGAGATGATGCATACAAGAACAACACATCAAAGCAAGTTTAATTGAGGCCGGAAACAGCATACAACAATTCCGGTAAGTCCTCATATGCAAATTTAGGAATTGGTCCAGAACTGAATAAACATTAGGTTGAAGTTTTTAAATAGCAAGTTAAGAGCACCAAAAGGATCTACACGAAATTCTAGTCAAGTTACATATAAAGATCATTTAGTTCGGAGCTACGGCCTAGAAGATATGAGCAAATCAAGTTAAACATGGCATTGATGCAAAATGCATACAAACATCAAGCAAACACCTCAAAACAATGATTCAACATGATAATATTAAACTACATGCAATTTTAAGCAAGTTTCATATAAAGCACACTCAAAACGGAGCAACGGTTCAACACATACACTATACAAGTTTAAAGGACAAGCTGTCCAAAACAGCAACTAGGCATCTAGCAAGCATGAAAACTATATGCTACAGCACATAAACATAAGAACAAAAGACATAGGCGTAAAGTACAGGTAAAGCATGAAAAAACATGAACACTGAGCTATCTCCAGAAAACAAGATAACATGCTCAAAAGGACATGGCAAGATTGCAAATAATAACAGTTTCAGACTTGGCAGAAATAACATCAGGTTGCAATGTTTAGAGCTATCAAACAACATGTTACAGGAACTTAACATGGCAAACAAAGGAATGGCATGATTCTACTAATGGCATATAACAAAAGTCCCTTACTAGCCATAATCCAAAAGGGCACAGAAAATATGATGGCACCCATGTAAACATAGCAAGTGATATGATAGATTCATACATGGCAGGAACAACAATAAGTAGACATGTTGGTGAGCTTGTACCACTCACCACAGAGAAATACATGGTATCGCAAGGTAAGAAACAGTAATAAGACATGATTATGAAGCTAAACCTGGCAAGAGCAAGTTCATAGGGTGCATTTATCACTAGCAAAACACATGGAAACACTGAACGTAATGTTAACAGACTAATAGCAACATTATTTAGCAAGTTTGGAGCAAGATAACAACATGTTACAGCAGGACATAAATGCAACCATGGCATGAATGGATAGATCGTGACATGTGCAACATAACATCCTTAGTGAACATCTCCAGATTATGCATAGAATGACTTGTAGCAGCATGTTTACATAGCATCATAATATAACAAATTCAGCCTAGCGAAACAGCAACAGCAAGTACCCTACTTCACGAGCTCGATGCACTCACTGCAAGACTCACAAAAATACATGGATGGCACCACAGTAAAGATGACATGATGTATCACAAAATACATGTAGAGCTCATGCCCATATAATGCATACACAAAATGCAATGAAAAAGACAAAACAACAAGTTATAACAATTTCAGCAGATTAACATCATATAGCACTCTTGCAACTATGATTCGGGCATCAAGATGAATTCAAACAAGCATGGCACAATGGAATGAAATGAAGAGCATCTCACAACTAACATTTTGATATATTACACGCATGAAAGAGAGCTATATGCATGGAGATATGATGTGATGAACATGGAAACATATTGCTGATATCTGGGGACTTGGAGAAAAAAACAACCTCCCGGGATGACATTGGATGAGGCGGTTCCGGGACGGAGCGGTACAGGACGGGGACGAGGGCGTTTGGTTTGGGGGAGTGGTGGATCTCGTCCACTCCCCAGATCCCGCTCAGATGAGAACTCCGGCGAGGGTCGGCGGCGCGGTGGCAGGTCGGGCGAGGTGGAGGCGCCCACCGGCGGGGCTGGAGGCGCGACGGAGGCGGAAGGCGACCGGTGGCGGGGCGCTGGCCTCCGGCGACGAGCTCGGCAGGCGGTGGCGGGTGCAGGGCGAGCACCGGTGGGAGGCG
>NC_041391.1:302201093-302214575 GCF_002162155.2 Triticum dicoccoides | reverse complement strand
GGGTCGGGCGGTGCACGGGAGGAGGAGGCAGCGGCGGATCGGGCCTGGCGGCAGCGGGATCTGGGCCCGCGCGGGCCCGCGACGGGCTCCGCGGGCCGCGGCGGCGGGGACGGCGCGGTTGGATAGGTGGCGGGCTCCGGTTGGCTACGGCGGCGGGGAAGGCGACGTGTCAGCGTGTGATTCGCCGGGGTGAGTGGAGGCTGGACGTGTCCCGCGTCGGGCGGATGTGTCCGGCGCGCGGAGGAACAAGGAGGCTAGGGTTAGACCGAGAATTTCGGGGGAGGGGGAGTTTAAATAGGCATAGGGAGCTAGGAGAGTCCAAATGAGGTGCGGTTTTCGCCCACACGATCGTGATCGAATGACCGAGAGCAAGGAGGGGGTTTGGATGGGTTATTGGGCCACTTTGGAGGGGTGTTGGGCTGCACAAAAAAGAGGCCTTTACGGTTCCCCGGTTAACCGTTGGAGCATCAAACGACCTCCAAATGTCACGAAACTTGACAGGTGGTCTACCGGTGGTGTACCAAGGCCGCTTGGCAAACCTCGGTCCATTCCGAGAATGTTTAACACCCGCTCACGAGTGGAGACAAGAAGGGGACGCCGGATGACATAGGAGTGTCGGATTGCAAAACGGACAACGGGGAAAAGGCTCGGATGTCTGAGATGAACACGTATGCAAATGCAATGCACATGACGACATGATGTGAAATGCATATGATGACATGGCAAAGTGCAACACGCAAGCAAATGACATGGCAACAACGGCGAATAACTGGAAGACACCTGGCCATCAAATCCGGGGGGTTACACGGACGAGAGCACCACCCGGTTCAAGTCGAGGATGTACGATTCCGCCTGCAGGAGGGTCTCGATGGCAGCGGCATCTGCGCGCTCCGCGTCGAGTTGAGCCTCCCCCGCCCGGTTCAAGTCCAGGACATCCGGTTCCGCCTGCAGGAGAGCCTCGATGGCAGCGGCATCTGCGTGCTCTGCGTCGAGTTGAGCCTCTACCGCCCGGTTCAAGTCCAGGACGTCCGGTTCCACCTATAGGAGGGCCTTGATGGCAGTGGCATCCGCGTGCTCCGCCTCAAGTTGAGCCTCCGCCGCCCAGTTCACATCCACGATATCCGGTTCTGCCTGCAGGAGAGCCTCGATGGCAGCGGCATGCGCGTGCTCCGCGTCGAGTTGAGCCTCTGCCTCCTGGTCCTCCTTTAGTATCGCCAGGTTGAACCGCTGGTCCGCCTGCACCATGGGGGACCCGTACACCGGCACGAAGTCAACGCCCATTGTCTCCTACCCATCAGGGGCCTTCTACGCCGCGAACTCTGCCATGAACATTGGATCGGCTTCCTCCTACTCGTAGCTTGGCTCCAGAGAACTCGGTGATTGGCCTGCCACAAAGCGAGCTTTGGAATGGAGGTCTATGGCACCGACCGCCACCGCAATTTCTGCGCGGTGCTCCAGCGTCAGCATCTTGTAGTACGTGCTCTTGCGGCGCACCATGGCTTTTCGGTGAACTAGGGGACGCTTGATGCGGGCTAGGGGATCAAAAGGTGTGGGAATGGGCTGGAGAGGAGGTGTGGTTTTGGGGTAGTGGCTGGCGTAGGCCGAGCAGCGAAGGTTCTGGTGTGAATAGTGGTTTCGGTGACCACCGGTCAATCGGTTTTGACTGTACATCGCCTTTGTCGCGTTCGCGTTGCACGACGGCATGCTGGACCCTCCACGCCGCTCACCGAATGGAACACCCTTCATCTTGCATTTTCGCTCGGTTGTGGGAACGTAGTTGAGAGCAAACCGACGTCCCTCCCCCTCCCCGCCCGAGTCATTTATACTACCACTCCCTCCATTTTATGAGGAGTAAATAAAAACAGAGGGAGTATACTGTGGATGAGGATCCCCTGACGTGGCCGAACCCATTGAGTAACTGACATGCGGGGCCTAGCAAGCATGGGCTCCGCCAGTAAGTGACCGAAAGGGAGGGTAAGGAAGGGATACCTACGTCAGACGATCCACTTCCACTACTACTCCCTCCTTCCATTTACTATACAATGCCTAATGCGTTTTTCGAGGTTAACTTTGACCAAATGTTAGAGTAATAATATATGACATGCAACTTACACAAAGCATACGATCAAATTCGTATGTGAAAGGAGCTTCCAAAGATATAATTTTCACATTATACATCTCATGTACTATTAATCTTGGCAATAGTCAAAGGCGGTTTTGAAAAACGCATTAGAGAATGGTTAATAATATAGCCAGCCGATGGCTATAAGGAACTGCCATGTCATCTATAGCCATCATCTATATGCACTCATACAGTAGTGTGGGCTATAAGGTTGGCTATTTCCCGCAAAAAAAATATAAGGTTGGCTATTGTATTAGTACTTTTTTCCATCTCCTCTCTATCTCTTTCTTCATATTTATTGTATTTAACTAGGAATGCGTATATAGATAGACTCTTGCATGAGAGCTCACTTCCCTTACTTTTTCACATCTCTCTCCTCCACATAGGCCCTATATAAATGGAAGGAGGGAGTACTATGAGCACTGCATACTACTACAGATGTTGTCATTACTCCACTAGTACTATTGGACAGGGAGCTTAAAAAAAGTTACTATTGGACTGGTTATACGTGGCGAAATCCTAGTAGGAAGAGCATGCGCGAGAACAAGCACATTCACGTGGTTGAAAACAAATTGGAAACCATCACTGTGTGAATACAAATCTAGGAGTACATACGAATCTAACAATATTGATTGGGCGTTGTTGAATGTTGATACTTTTTTCTGTAAGTTTGATCAAAGTAGAGATACTTTGACTACACATAAAACTTATATGTAAACTAGAAAGGATCGGAGGGAGTATATTGTATGTTCAAAAGCGAAACAAACATTGAATACCCTTTATATATGATTTGCGGATGCTATGATCACCGGTTCAAAACTTTGAATCCACCTTAGGTATCACACATGCCCCCACTCATTCTCCCTCAATTTCATCTCGGGGTCCGGAGATCGATTGAAAGAGGACTAGGGTGGGTACAATACTTTCGTTTCACTTATGAACGTACAATATACTCCCTCTTATCCCCACAGACCCCCGCCCACGTGGGTCATTTCTATCATAGAAACATACCAAACCTTTATCTCCTTGCATGACACACAATTGATCTCTCAACATCAATCGATCTCGTCAACACGTGTCAGGGCATGAACCGAATGGGATGTCAAAACTAAGACGAGAAGCAGCACGTAGTGGAGGCAAAGTGAAACTTTAAACGAACCGTTTGTTTGTATGCATGTCGGGCAAATTACAACATTGGAAATACAAACATGGTCTAGGCCCACATGCGAATGATACTCGATGGAATGTTCAAATGAGGCATGCGGGAGGATGGACTCGACCGGAGGGCGGCATGATCGATGAAGAAGAGGATTGGAGAGGATGAGATATAAGCAAACGCCACATGATTATACTTGAACGGCTCAAATAAACAATAAGTTGTCTCGTTTGGCCTACATAGTGAAAGGCCTAGTGCGCAATGTGGAGCACTAACGCTCGAATATGGCCGTGAAAACAGGGAAACCGACATGTGGGGCACACATGTCAGGACGACGTAGTGCAGACTAGTCCAATGGAGGAGCTGGCCCATGACCTCCTCGCCACCGGCAACCGTTCATGTGGGTTGTTGGGGCCAGCAACGTGGCGCAGCTCCAGCACCGCCTCTGGACACAGTGATTGCGGTGAGCGACACACTCATCATCGCTCGACACGGTCCGTTTCAGTGTACCAAGGGTGGCATTAGCGCTGTGGCACGACCAGCAGATCAACACCCGGCTCGTCGAGGATGCACGGGGCGCCGAAGTGCGCACACCCCACGACGCGTTCGTGGAGTGGTGTAGCACGGCCAACTGCATCCCTAGGACCTAAGACCATGCCGGGTCATCTTGCTTTCTCAATGACATGTGGGGATCACATGTGAGCAAAGAGCATCTCCAACATTGCCACGACCACAGCTGACTACCCAGGCACACCAAAAACCCTTGTCCCTCGCACCATCCGTGGTGCATTCCCAGACGGCGCCAGCTGCCCGCATTCATGCCATCCATTCGTATGCCGTTGTTAAGAGGCTCAGTGCCCGAGGAACCAACTCCGGCGACTTAATGACGCACCCGGACGCTTGGCCTCACCGGAATGCACTACTTAAAGCGGCAACACCCAGCTAACCTCCACACCATAGCGCATCGTCCTGCTACCTGGCACCACATCCGTCATGACTGCGAGCGTGAACGCTCTGCGGGAGAGCTTGTCTTCGGCGATGCAATAGTGGCGTAGCCGGACGCAGACGCGACCGCACAAGCGGTGGCCACGCTGGCGGCCGACGGCGGGAGCAATGTCAGCCACGCGTCCTACTTGCTGCTGTCCAACGTCCGGCACCACCGAGGTTGGTGACTCCTCCGAGGATGAGTTGGGCATGGGAGGCGGCAGGGCATGGTGTGCCAACTGGCCGGTCCGTATCCCGTGTTCTACTCTTCCTCGCCGGAGGCCGCACCTTCACTTCATGGGTCTTGAACCCCCGCCCCGTACATAGAGATCAAAGATGGAGGACGTCGGTCGCCACCGTAGAGTAGGTTTAGGGTCGGGTTTCTTTTATTTTTCTATCCTATAAAAGTTCGAAATGTAATGAAAATCTACCCTGTTTGCATTAATCTCTGCTGGTGTATATGAACTTTCACAATAATATAGTATATTGTAGGAGTACTAGCAAGATGCCCGTACATTACACGGAATATCAAGATCTTGTGGGAGAAATGGATGAACGAGGGAAGGCCTTTGTCGGTGTCAAAACCGGCGGATCTCGGGTAGGGGGTCCCGATCTGTGCGTCTAGGCTGATGGTAATAGGAAGCGAGGGACACAATGTTTACCCAGGTTCGGGCCCTCTCGATGGAGGTAAAACCCTACTTCTTGCTTGATTAATATTGAAGATACGAGTAGTACAAGAGTAGATCTACCACGAGATCGTAGAGGCTAAATCCTAAGAGCTAGCCTATGATGGTATGATTGTAATTGTGATCGGCCTTCTAAGAACCAATCTCTCCGGTTTATATAGACACCGGAGAGGGCTAGGGTTTACATGGAGTCGGTTACAAGGAAGGAGACACAATATCCGGATCGCCAAGCTTGTCTTCCATGCAAAGGAGAGTTCCATCCGGACACGGGCCGGAGTCTTGAGTCTTGTACCTTCATGCTTCAATAGTCCGGATGATGTATATAGTCCGGCTGTCCAAATACCCCCTAATCCAGGACTCCGTCAGTAGCCCCTGAACCGGGCTTCAATGACGATGAGCCCGGCGCGCAGTCCTGTCTTCGGCATTGCAAGGCAGGTTCCTTCTCTGAATACTCCAAAGTAAGCATCGAACACGTAGACCGTGTCCGGATCCACAAAATGATCTTGACATACCGCTGTAGAGAGAATGATATTTCACCAATGCAATCTGCTGACCACTTGACATGTCATTAAGGTCGGGTCATTATTCAAACCGTTTCCCACAACCAGCCATAGCGCAAATTGCGAGGCGGTTTCTTTGCACGTTTTGCCATAGCAGAGATCGTGTCCCCTTATTGTGGGATTCTCATCAATACGGGCATGGGCAATCTAACCGCACCGCTAATCGTGGCGAGTGGGGAACGAGCGGGTTCCACCAGGCAAGTGGAGAGGTGCAAAAAAGCTTTCACCGTCTCTATAAAGAGATAAGGTCTCTTCCTCTTTACCCACGCCTCCTCCTTTTGCTAGTCCATTCCCCTCTATTCGAGCTCTAGCGCCCAAGCATTCCTCCTCTCCATCGAAGAGAGGATTTTTCAAAGATGTACGGATCCGGAGCAGGAGGCAAATGGATGGCCTCTACCGTCCAAGAGAAGGACATCAAGAGGCTCCGAGAGGCCGGGTACCTGGGAAAGAAGATCGGCCATCGTCTTCCACCGGCAGGACAGATCGTCCCTATTCTGGAGCCCCACGAGAGAGTCGTGTTTCTTCCTCATTTTGTCCGTGGGCTCGGGTTTCCCCTTCACCCATTTGTTTGCGGAGTCATGTTTTACTATGGGATTGGTTTTCATGATCTTTCCCCTAATTCTTTCCTCAATATCTCGATGTTCATCGTCGTGTGCGAGGCTTTTCTCCGGATTTCGCCTCACTTCGGCCTATGGCTGAAGATCTTCAATGTGAAGCCCAAGGTGGTGAGTGGCGAGCATGCCAAGTGCGGCGGCGCCATGGTGGGAAAGATGCCCAAGGTCGTTTGGCCGACGGGTGCCTTCAATGACTCCGTAAAGGAGTGGCAGCAACAGTGGTTCTGTATCACCGAACCACACGGAAAAAAGTGGGTCGCAGCTCCTGAGTTCAGATTTGGAGCCCCACTGTGGCTCACGTCCTGGCCCAAGAAGGGCACGAACTAGTGCTTGTCTGATGAGCAGTCACTGCTCCAGATGCGTGTTCAGAGTATGGTCGACAAGGATGTCTAGCTCGTCGATGTAGTCCAGGTGACGTTAGTTCTCCTGGTCCTCCCTTGCCAGCGCCGAGCCTGCAATTTGTGGGAGTACGACCCAACCGAGCATCAAACCCTCCGGGAGCTCTATGATTCCTCCCACGAGGACATCTGGAAGGTGCTCTTTAAGTCCGGCAAATCATGGCCGGGCTCCGTCGAGGACCGTGGGTACCAATTATCCCATTCTGCAAGCCCGGTAAATTATGGCCACGCTCTGTCCATCCAGGCTTCAGTTGGCATGTCCTGAGAGAGAAATTTTTAGCGTGCTCTATTATGACCCCAGGGATGGATAAAAAGGGTGGAGCGGATACATTGTCCGGCCCCGCTGCCGGAGGAACCGGCCGGACCTCTTCTGACGAAGATGCTGGTCCCAGCGCCTTACGAGGCACCAAAGAAAGAGGCCTCCAAGAGGGTCAAAAAGACCCGGAGTGGCCTCCGTCATCGTGAGGCTTCAGACGCAAAATCCGAAGACTCTAGCGACGCTCCTTCTTCCGAAGACGAAGAGGAGGAAGTAGAGGAGGACGAGCCTCACTCTGGAGGTGGTAAGAAAAGGACGGCCTCCTCATCCCTGGAGGCCGAATCGCCCAAGAGGGGGAAAGGTTCCCTCCCAGAGGCATCCGCCACGGCTGCCGATAGCAGCCCGGAGTGGGATCTTAGGGCCCAACCCCTGGAAAAGTCGTAAGTATGCGAAATCTAAACACACACATGCGTCCGGGGTTGTTTGGGCATAGTAGTTTTAACTATCGCCGTATCTCGTACAGCCCGGCGAGGTCTCGCACCGGACAATCCTCATTGGAGGATTCGTTGAGCTCGGATGCCGTGGCGAGCGAGACGCCTCCGGAGGCTCCTTCTCCAAAGTCCAGGCGTGACACCAAGGTGTCGTCTCAAAGAGACCCAGAGCAGGGGGGGCATGTCACTAGAGCCGGACACATGGGGGCAGCAGCCCCACAGCGTATCGACGATGGGGGCAATCTTGGGTTCGGACCACAGCCGGATAAGGTCCAGGATCGGGCGAGCGGCCACCTTCGATGGGGGGAGGCCTGCCTGTTCTGCCGGTAACCTCTGTCCATGCAGAGCTGCCGGGCGATATATCGACAGCGTTGAAGAACGTGTCTATCATCGATGAACATCAGACCCTTATGGGTGCAGTGGTTGGAAAGATTCAGTCTGCCGAAAGCAGGCTGAATGAGTCGTGCCTTGGCCTTATAAAGGCTTTTGAAGTATGGTTTCTGAGAAACCTGTGAGGAATTATAATGATATGAGCAGTAGCCCCTGATACACTGTCCGGCGAAAGAGAGGGAGCCGGGCAGGGGATCTAATCCTGTGTTAATGACGTGTACCTCTTTGTTTGAAAACAGGCATGTGCGGAGAAGACATCCGCTCATAATGCGACAGTGTCCGAACTGAAGCAGAGCCTTGAACGGGCCGAGGAAGAACTTAGCCGTGTGAAGAAGCAATTAGAGGATAAGCAAGGTATGTTGAAACATTTTCTTGCATTAGGCACGAATGAGTAGTTGTGCCTATTGAAAAGTAATTTTTTATGCCCTAGGGGCGAGTGACGAATATGAGGCACTGAAGAACTTCGTGAAAAACGCGAGGCCAGGGTCATCACAGCCGAGCGGGAGCTCCAGGAGGCTGTGAAGAAAAGCGAGAGCTTGGAGCAGAGTCTGGTAGGGAAAGAATCCGAACTCGCCCAAGCTCTCCAAGCTGCGGAAGATGCTCGGGAAGAAGCCCGAGGTGCTGTACGTGACATTCAAGAGGCCCGGAAAGTTGCGGCTAGTAAGGCCTGTTGTAGTCATGGCCATGTTTACATGATAGCGGGGAGAACTCTAAGCGACAAGCTGAATTCTTGTTTTTACAGGGGTGTTTGCGGATCTGCCTAGTAGCATATCAGATGCCGCCCAATTTTACCAGACCGAGGAGAAGAAGTCTGCGGAGAGGAATTTTTTGTCGTAGTATTTGGCGCCGAACTATCCGGTGCCTTTTATCGATTAGCTGAAGCAGCTGGTCGAACTGCACCAGGCGGCCAAACTAGCCATGAAGGACTTGGTTGTCCGGCTGTGGCCTGCGGAGCCAATTCCAAGCAGTTACTTCAGACTCATGAAGCGGATTGTGGGCGCCTGTCCTTGGCTTGATGCTATCAAGCGATCAGTCTGTATAGATGGTGCTTGCATGGCGTTTGCCCGTGCAAAAGTGCATTGGGGGAAGCTTGACGCGGAGAAGCTGATGACTGAGGGGCCGCCGGAGGGTAAGGAGCATCGCAAGCCTGAGCTGTACTATGAAGGTGTACTGAAAGGGGCCTGCCTTGCGGCGGATAAGTGTGCCAAAGACATTATATTTTCCTGAGGGCACTCATGCCGCTTTTTGTAATATGGGATAATGACATTTTTATTATATATTGCCGGTTTTGTTTGAACATATGTTCGTCCTGTGCGGCTGTTTATTGTATGTAAATCCTGAGAGTTGGACAGTCGTCGGCTTCTGCCCCCATGAAAAAAAGAATACGGGGGGTGTTCGGGATATATCTGAACGCTCTTTATCCCATGGTTGGGTCCTTTGAAGGTGTTTCTCACCATGAACCAGGCAATCGGACTATAAGGCTTTATTACTCTCACTTAGCCATAGGAATTCGAGTATGGTCAGCGCAACCCCTAGTGTTCGGAAGGCCGAACTAGGGGCTCTATTGGTGCCTGATCAGAAGACCGATCCGTCGCACTCTGCATTTATAATGGCGTTGTGCGGAATAAATCTTTAAGGATTTTACAACCTTTCGAACAGCTGACCAGCTCTTGCTGCATCATGACAGTCGGCTTTCGGCTTTCTCTACTGAGGTGCTCGTCCGGCAGAACCGGGACACAATCGCAGTAGTTCTCCCAGCGCTACTTTAGCCGATAGAACGGAACGTAAGGTACCAAAACATGGGAGCCGGGCAAACCCAACCAATGACCCAAGACATGATTCGGAGCTGATGCATATAATGCTATAAGTTCGGGGTGCCGAGCGACCGAAAAGGTGGTCGGACTTTATTGCCGTACTGTGAAGCCCCTGGCATAACCGGGCATAACACGAAGCATGGCTGCCGTTTTTTAGCAAAGAGGCGTCGGCGATAAACAACGGCCGGTAAATGTTTTTTTAGTCTATGCATTGTAGTAGGATGATATGTCTATGCATATGAGTACGATGTATGATTATGAAAAGAGGTGTTTTTTGGCGGAATCTGTGATGGCCGGACTGGAGGGGGTTGTGAGTGGATCAGGAGTGAATCCGAACTGCCTTCTACCTGCATGTTCCTCCCATTGTGTGTCCGGGCTGATTCCACGCCGCCAATCCTGTTCTGCGTCAAAGTTAGTTTGTAAAGGCAAATGCTTGGAGGCGGCTGAACGTCCTCTTGTGGTTGGTATAAGGGTTCCTGATCGGACCCTGGTGAACCCAGCCGTTATACCGTGAAGTAGCGCGGACTCCTCAGTTGGTGACTGGATAGTTGGTTATCGTATCAAAATTTTGATAGGCATGCACGACTCGCTACTCCGGCAGCTGTATGATTTCCGCTCTGAGGACGGGGTCTGGCCTTGCCCGTGTCACACGGTGTTGGCCTAATGGTTTATTACGTGGAATCTAGTCAATGTGGCTCGTCCCGTTAGCATACGGTAAATTACCGTATGAGGGGAAGGTGCCAAAGAATTACTCTTTGGCGTGGCATTTTTTGGTGATTCAAAAACAACCGTTAGGGTGGTTGGCTAATTAACTTGGCCTTTGCACCTGGCATCCTTTAGAAGATGTTATTTGTGGTTTCGTACCCGTGGGGTTTTTGTGTGTTATGGAGCCCTCGGACTACTAGGTCTAGGGGTACGGCAATTGAATTGCTGTGGTAAGTGTGATCTGGGACAATCGGCCGTACTTTTATGTTCTGGGGGGTCTCTTGACTAGACGCCTCCCTCATTGTTTCCGACACACGACTGGTCGTTTTGTTTTGAGGATTCAACATTCTCTATTGGTATGCTTTGCCGTCCTTCTAGGAGTACCGTGAATTGCACACGGTTGATCGAGTGTGTGGCTCGGGCCGAATAGGCTTGAGCTGTTCTTTGTCCGTTGACCGGACTGAGAGTTGCTGGACTTGGCGCCGGCTTCCCTGACTTGACGTTTATGAACATTGCGCTGAGGCTTGAGGATGCCTCTTTGTGTCTCCTGCTTACTGTCTTGGACCGTAGTGATGTGTGGACGTTGGGGTGTGTGCCTTTGGTTCTCCTGCTTAGGTTGAGGTAGCCAGTTGTGCCGCGTATGCCCCTTGTTAGGGCGGTCGAGTCCATACTTTTCGGTGGCCAGGATCTTGGTCCACCTATCCACTAGCAGATCTTGGTCAGCTTTAAGCTGCTCTTGCTTCCTTTGCAGGCTCCTTGCCATGGCCATGAGCCGTCGCTTGAAGCGAACTTGTTCCACTGGATCTTCAGGCACGCCGAATTCGTCATTGCCGAGGCTTACCTCGTCTTCAGAGGGGGGTGTATAGTTGTCCCTTTCCAAGTATCCCATTGGGGCCGGTCCGGCCTGCTTGAAGGTAGGCTGACCAGGGATGTGTTCCTCTTTGGCGCCATCCGGATTGCTTTCATCTCCGGGGCCGGTGTTGATGTGGCGGGGCTTGGAGCGGCGCCGAAGATGCCCATGCTTTGTTTTTCCTCCTGAGGGGTTATCCTCCGTTGCCTCGTCGCCATTGGTTTCCTTTGGAGTGTCCACCATGTATATATCATATGAGGAGGTGGCTGTCCACCGCCCTGTGAGCGGTGGCTCCTGTAATTCTCCTGCATCGTCGTCCATACCGTCGATGTCTTCGGAGTTGAAGTCAAGCACGTCAGTTAAATCATCGACCGTGGCAATGAAGTGGGTGGTGGGTGGGCAATGAATTCCTTCGTTGCCTGCTTCCCACTCAAGCCGGACATAGTTCGGCCCAGAGCCTCCTGACAAAGAGAGAGACTTTAATGAGTTCAGCATGTCGCCAAAGGGCGAATGCTGGAAGATGTCCGCAGCAGTAAACTCCATTACGAGAGCCCTACCTGGCTCGGCTGCCTCGAGGGTATGTGGACCGGAACCAACAACCGGATACGAGTCCGGGGGCCCAGGGTTCAGGCTTCCACAGAGGTGAGACCTGTGTTCGGCTCCACCGCCGATGAGTGTGCGGCCTGTGGGGCGGGGTCCACCCCTCCGTCCTTAGGAAATGCAACTTGCTTTGGATTTAGATCTGAGGCTACTGCAGGGGTGATATCCCGAGCATTGTCCGACAACAGGTCTAAGCCGTGCTCATCATGACTGTTCGGTGCTCCTGGCGCAGGCCCGAATCTGTCGAAGATCAAGTCTCCGCAAATATCCGCTGTGTGGTTCAATTTTCCGAACCTGACCTGGTGGCCGGGGGCGTAGCTATCGATCTGCTCCAGATGGCCAAGAGAATTGGCCCGCAGTGCGAAGCCGCCGAACACGAAGATCTGTCCGGGGAGAAAAGTCTCCCCCTGGACCGTGTTGTTGACGATTGAAGGCGCCATCAAGCCCTGCGGCGACGGCACAGAGGAACTCTCAATGAAAGCCCCAATGTCGGTGTCAAAACCGGCAGATCTCGGGTAGGGGGTCCCGATCTGTGCGTCTAGGCTGATGGTAACAAGAAGCGAGGGACACAATGTTTACCTAGGTTCGGGCCCTCTCGATGGAGGTAAAACCCTACTTCCTGCTTGATTAATATTGAAGATACGAGTAGTACAAGAGTAGATCTACCACGAGATCGTAGAGGCTAAACCCTAAGAGCTAGCCTATGATGGTATGGTTGTAATTGTGATCGGCCTTCTAAGGACCAACATCCCGGTTTATATAGACACTGGAGAGGGCTAGGGTTTACATGGAGTCGGTTACAAGGAAGGAAATACAATATCCGGATCGCCAAGCTTGTCTTCCACGCAAAGGAGAGTTCCATCCGGACACGGGCCGGAGTCTTGAGTCTTGTACCTTCATGCTTCAGTAGTCCGGACGATGTATATAGTCTGGCTGTCCGGATACCCCCTAATCCAGGACTCCCTTAGCCTTATCTGCAAATGTGGAGGGGAGTGCGGGTAAATTGTCTTAGTTTCCTTCCTATCCGTTAGATATAGATCGGACGACCTATATTACAGGATGACAGGCACACCATCATCACCAACTCTGCTTTTTATTGAACTAAGACAAAGCTAACATGCGAAGTAAATAAACACATAGGGTCTACATACAAATTTATCTTAGGCACTCCAATAGTATGTCCACTACACATTCACGCATTTCACATATTTCTACATCTACGGGAACCTACGAAAGGGTTAACGTAAATTGCCTCTCTCTCCTCCCTGATTTTCATGGTGGTGGGCCCCTTCCTTCCCCCAATCTACAATGAACAGCTCACACATTTCACATTATGTTAATTATGTAACTGGGATTATGTAGGTGTAGCATTACTCTTCCTAAAAAACCCAACTAAGCCAACCTCCCAGCATATCGCATGGGAAAAGACCCGGCCACACCGTTTTAGTCGGGATTACCGGATTACTAGTAATAGTATCGATGGATCGCGTGAAGCACCAAGTTTTTTTTAGGGGGCGAAGCACCTAGTTTAAAAGGAAAAAAGGCGGTACCCTCATAGCACCCTTGTCGCGGTCGCATTGCACCCCACACACGTTCGGTCTTGCACACGGCTCACACAAACGGAACGCGGTTTGGCTTGCCTCTTCACTAACACCTGGGACTGCACTTGGAGAAACCGACCATGTGCCAAACTACCCCCGCCCACCGCGCGAAAATCCTCCCCCCCCCAAATCCCAAATTCAACCGCCCTTCAGCCAACTAGCCAATAATATTCCCCAAACCCCCTCCCCCCGTCCCCCTCCACTCCAATCGCTCCGCCAAAGCCGCCCTCCCTGCCGCGCCGATACGTCAGCACC
>NC_041391.1:302189622-302200770 GCF_002162155.2 Triticum dicoccoides | reverse complement strand
GGCCTCACCAGGCAGGCTCACGAGGAAGCGGAGAGATCAAGGCAAGGGGTACCTCGCGAGGTACCCATGACACAATCCATGACGATCAAGACCAGGCGGGCGCCAGCCTGCGCAGTGTCCTCGTTTCCTCTTTGGTGCAAAGGAGGCGAGTGCAGGCGCGGAGTACCGAGGCATCACGCAAAGGTTTCCGTATTGGTGCAACAAGGCCAAGACCATCAGAGCGGAAGGATGGAGGTCAACGTGGAGCCCAAGACGGCGTCATCACCAGCACCTTTTGCAGTCGAAGACCAGCTTTAGTCAGGATAGCTTGTACTAGCTGCCCCCTTTCAAAATGGCCGTTGTTGGATCCCTTCCCGCTCAATATTTGGGAAGAGGACCAGGGCCTCTATAAATAGGGCTAGCCACCACAGTAGAAGGCATCTGGTCTGGACGGATCGATTCCTACTCAAGCACACTAAACCACCACAAGAACACCTCTCCTCACGAGTCTGTTCTTCCTCTGTACTGTTCATCATCAGCGCAAGAGGCAATCCACCACACCACACATTGGATTAGGGTATTACACCACACCGTTGGCCCGAACCAGTATAAACCTCGTGTCTCTTGTGTTATTCATCGTGCTAGCTTAGAAATCGCGGCGAGGTTCAGGGCGTATTTCGATAGGGAGAGATCTTCGTGCGCACCCTAGAGTTCGAACCTTAAGGGTTTTGCCAGAACCTGATATCCGACATTTGGTGCGCCAGGTAGGGGTGCGCCGAAGCTCTTCCTTCCGTCAGCCCGCTCTCCACCAACACCGCGCTTCGCCCTCATGGCGGAAAACGCGCCTCCGGCTCCGGCGATCAGCGCCAGCACTGGCGCCAGGGGGCTCCGAGCCTTGGCCCCCGCCTTACGGCAGGTGCAGTGGCCGCACAAGTTCAAGCCAGAGATGCCGCCACGCTAAGACGATGCGGCGGACCCGCTGGCTTTCCTGCTGGCGTACGAGGAGGCCGTCCTCAAGGCTGGAGGCGATGACAAGGTCATCGCCAACTGGTTCCCTGGCCCTCACCGGCGTCCCACGCGCTTGGCTGCTCAACCTGCCAACATCTTCTATGGCCTCCTCGGAGGAGCTGTGCGACCTCTTCCTCACCCACTACGCAGCGCCGGTGCCCCCGGTCGTCGTAGCTCTCCTAGGCATCTCACAGGCGCCACTCTTAGACCGCCACGCCAAGGCATTCTTTCGTCAGATCGGCGCCGCCCTCGCGCGACAAGGAGCTCCCCCGGGTTGGATGACACCCATGGCCGACCTGACCTTCAACTCGGACGACCACCCCGTCAACACCGCCTGCTCGGGCGCGCTCCCAATGCTCTGCACGCCTACCATCTGCCAGGTGGGCATCACCAAAACCCTCATCAACGGCGGCGCCAGCCTCAACGTGCTCTCGGTGGAGGCGTTCAACCTCCTCCATGTACCTCTGGAACGACTCCGACCCAGCAAGCCCTTCTCGGGCGTCGGAGGCGGTTCCTCCAGATCCCTGGGGCAGATCTGTTGGGGAACATCGCAGAAAATAAAAATTTTCTACGCTTCACCAAGATCAATCTATGGAGTCATCTAGCAACGAGAGAGAGAGTGCATCTACATACCCTTGTAGATCGCGTGCGGAAGCGTTCAAGAGAACGGGGTTGAGGGAGTCGTACTCGTCGTGATCCAAATCACCGAAGATCCTTGCGGCGGACGGACGGCACCTCCGTGTTCAACACACGTACGGTTGGGAAGACGTCTCCTCCTTCTTGATCTAGCAAGGGGGAAGGAGAGGTTGAGGAAGATCCAGCAGCACGACGGCGTGGTGGTGGATGCAGCAGCGATCTCGGCTGGGCTTCGCCAAGCACTATGAGAGGGAGAGGTGTCACGGGAGGGAGAGGGAGGTGCCAGGGGCTTAGGTATGGCTGCCCTCCCTCCCCCCACTATATATAGGCCCCCTGGGGGGGCGCCAGCTGAGTCAAGCAGTTGTGCAACCCAGACATCTTGAGTATGTGCTCACTGACAGAACTATTTTCCTCCATCTTACAGCTAAAGAACTTGTCGGAGACTTCATATCTCTCGATCGGGGCATGAGCTTGGAAAACCATTTTCAGCTCTTCGAACATCTCATATGCTCCGTGTTGCTCAAAACGCTTTTGGAGCCCCGGTTCTAAGCTGTAAAGCATGCCGCACTGAACGTGTGAGTAATCATCAGCACGAGACTGCCAAGCGTTCATAACGTCATGGTTCTCTGGGATGGGTGCTTCACCTAGCGGTGCTTCTAGGACATAATCTTTTTTTGCAGCTATGAGGATGATCCTCGGGTTCCGGACCCAGTCCGTATAGTTGCTGCCATCATCTTTCAGCTTGGTTTTCTCTAGGAACGCGTTGAAGTTTAGGTTGACATGAGCGTGGGCCATTTGATCTACAAGACATTTTGCAAAGGTTTTTAGACTAAGTTCATGAAAATTAAGTTCATCTAATCAAATTATTTAATGAACTCCCACTTAGATATACATCCCTCTACTCATCTAAGTGAAACATGATCCGAGTCAACTAGGCCGTGTCTGCTCATCACGTGAGACGGACTAGTCATCATCGGTGAACATCTTCATGTTGATCGTATCTTCTATACGACGCATGCTCGACCTTTCGGTCTTCCATGTTCCGAGGCCATGTCTGTACATGCTAGGCTCGTCAAGTCAACCTAAGAGTATTGCGTGTGTAAATATGGCTTACACCCATTGTAGTCGAACATTAGGATCTATCACACCCGATCATCACGTGGTGCTTCGAAACAACGAACCTTCGCAACGGTGCATAGTTAGGTGGAACAATTTCTTGAAATTATTATGAGGGATCATCTTATTTAAGCTACCGTCGTTCTAAGCAAATAAGATGCAAAACATGATAAACATCACATGCAATCAAATAGTGACATGATATGGCCAATATCATATTGCTCCTTTGATCTCCATCTTCGGGGCGCCATGATCATCTTCGTTACCGGCATGACACCATGATCTCCATCATCGTGTCTTCATGAAGTTGTCACGCCAACGACTACTTCTACTTCTATGGCTAACACGTTTAGCAATAAAGTAAAGTAATTTACATGGCGTTTCTCAATGACACGCAGGTCATACAAAAAATAAAGAGAACTCCTATGGCTCCTGCCGGTTGTCATACTCATCGACATGCAAGTCGTGATTCCTATTACAAGAACATGATCATGTCATACATCACATATATCATTCATCACATCCTTTGGCCATATCACATCACACGACAAATGCTGCAAAAACAAGTTAGACGTCCTCTAATTGTTGTTGCAAGTTTTTACGTGGCTTCTATAGGTTTCTAGCAAGAATGTTTCTTACCTACGTAAAACCACAACGTGATATGCCAATTTCTATTTACCCTTCATAAGGACCCTTTTGATCGAATCCGCTCCAACTAAAGTGGGAGAGACAGACACCCACTAGCCACCTTATGCAACTAGTGCATGTCAGTCGGTGGAACCTGTCTCACGTAAGCGTACGTGTAAGGTCGGTCCGTGCCTCTTCATCCCACGATGCCGCCGAAGCAAGATAAGACTAGTAGTGGGAAGAAAATTGACAACATCTACGCCCACAACTGCTTTGTGTTCTACTCGTGCATAGTAACTAAGCATAGACCTAGCTCATGATGCCACTATTGGGGAACGTTGCAGAAAATAAAAATTTTCTACACTTCACCAACATCAATCTATGGAGTCATCTAGCAATGAGAGAGAGAGAGAGGAGTGCATCTACATACCCTTGTAGATCGCATGCGGAAGCGTTCAATAGAACGGGGTTGAGGGAGTCGTACTCGTCGTGATCCAAATCACCGGAGATCCTAGCGCCGAACGGACGACACCTCCGCATTCAACACACATACGGTTGGGAAGACGTCTCCTCCTTCTTGATCTAGCAAGGGGGAAGGAGAGGTTGATGAAGATCCAGCAGCACGACGGCGTGGTGGTGGATGCAGCAGCGATCTCGGCAGTGCTACGCCAAGCACACGAGAGGGAGAGGTGTCACGGGAGGGAGAGGGAGGCGCCAGGGGCTTGGGTATGGCTGCCCTCCCTCCCCCCGCTATATATAGGCCCCCTGGGGGGTGCCGTCCCTAGGAGATGGGATCTCCAAGGGGGGCGGCGGCCAAGGGGGTGGCTTGCCCCCCAAGCCAAGGGGGGCGTCCCCCACCCCTAGAGTTTCCTGCCCTAGGCGCAGGGGGATGCCCAAGGGGGGCGCACCAGCCTACCAGGGGCTGGTTCCCCTCCCCACTTCAGCCCATGGGGCCCTCCGGGATAGGTGGCCCCACCCGATGGACCCCCGGGACCCTTCCGGTGGTCCCGGTACAATATCGGTGACCCCCGAAACTTTCCCGATGGCTGAAACTTGACTTCCTATATATGAATCTTTACCTACGGACCATCCGGAAACTCCTCGTGACGTCCGGGATCTCATCTGAGACTCTGAACAACTTTCGGGATACTGCATACTAATATCTCTACAACCCTAGCGTCACCAAACCTTAAGTGTGTAGACCTACGGGTTCGGGAGACATGCAGACATGACCGAGACGCCTCTCCGGTCAATAACCAACAGCGGGGTCTGGATACCCATGTTGGCTCCCACATGCTCCTCGATGATCTCATGGAATGAACCACGATGTCAAGGATTCAATCAATCCTGTATACAATTCCCATTGTCAATCGGTTCGTTACTTGCCCAAGATTCGATCGTCGGTATCCCAATACCTCATTTAATCTCGTTACCGGCAAGTCACTTTAATCATACCGTAATGCATGATCCCGTGACCAGACACTTGATCACATTGAGCTCATTATGATGATGCATTACCGAGTGGGCCTAGAGATACCTCTCCGTCATACGGAGTGACAAATCCCAGTCTCGATTCGTGCCAACCCAACAGACACTTTCAGAGATACCTGTACTGCACCTTTATAGTCACCCAGTTACGTTGTGACGTTTGGCACACCCAAGGCACTCCTACAGTATCCGGGAGTTGCACAATCTCATGGTCTAAGGAAATGATACTTGACATTTAGAAAAGCTCTACCGAAACGAACTACACTATCTTTGGGCTATGCTTAGGATTGGGTCTTGTCCATCACATCATTCTCCTAATGATGTGATCCCATTATCAATGACATCCGATGTCCATAGTCAGGAAACCATGACTATCTGTTGATCAACAAGATAGTCAACTAGAGGCTCACTAGGGACTTGTTGTGGTCTATATATTCACACATGTATTACGATTTCCGGATAACACAATTATAGCATGAAAAATAGACAATTATCATGAACAAAGAAATATAATAATAACCATTTTATTATTGCCTCTAGGGCATATTTCCAACAGTCTCCCACTTGCACTAGAGTCAATAATCTAGTTACATTGTGATGAATCGAACACCCATTGCGTTCTGGTGTTGATCATGTTTTGCTCTAGGGAGAGGTTTAGTTAACGGATCTGCTATATTCAGGTCCGTATGTACTTTACAAATATCTATGTCTCCATCTTGAACATTTTCACGAATGGAGTTGAAGCGACGCTTGATGTGCCTGGTCTTCTTGTGAAACCTGGGCTCCTTGGCAAGTGCAATAGCTCCAGTGTTGTCACAGAAGAGTGTGATCGGCCCCGACGCATTGGGTATGACTCCTAGGTCGGTGATGAACTCCTTCACCCAGATAGCTTCATGCGCTGCCTCCGAGGCTGCCATGTACTCCGCTTCACATGTAGATCCCGCCACAACGCTCTGCTTGCAACTGCACCAGCTTACTGCCCCACCATTCAAAATATACACGTATCCGGTTTGTGGCTTAGAGTCATCCAGATCTGTGTCGAAGCTAGTGTCGACGTAACCCTTTACGAAGAGCTCTTCGTCACCTCCATATATGAGAAACATATCCTTAGTCCTTTTCAGGTACTTAAGGATGTTCTTGAGCGATGTCCAGTGTTCCATGCCGGGATTACTTTGGTATCTTCCTACCAAACTTACGGCAAGGTTTATATCAGGTCTGGTACAGGTCATGGCATACATGATAGACCCTATGGCTGAGGCATAGGGGACGGCACTCATCTTTTCTCTATCTTCTATCGTGGTCGGGCACTGAGCCGAGCTCAATTTCACACCTTGCAACACAGGCAAGAACCCTTTCTTGGACTGATCCATATTGAACTTCTTCAATATCTTATCAAGGTATGTTCTTTGTGAAAGGCCTATGAGGCGTCTTGATCTATCTCTATAGATCTTGATGCCTAATATGTAAGCAGCTTCTCCAAGGTCCTTCATTGAAAAACACTTATTCAAGTAGGCCTTAATGCTGTCCAAAAGTTCTATATCATTTCCCATCAAAAGTATGTCATCCACATATAATATGAGAAATGCTACAGAGCTCCCACTCACTTTCTTGTAAACGCAGGCTTCTCCATAAGTCTGCATAAACCCAAATGCTTTGATCATTTCATTAAAGCGAATGTTCCAACTCCGAGATGCTTGCACCAGCCCATAGATGGAGCACTGGAGCTTGCATACCTTGTTAGCATTCTTAGGATCGACAAAACCTTCCGGCTGCATCATATACAGTTCTTCTTTAAGATGGCCATTAAGGAATGCCGTTTTGACGTCCATTTGCCATATCTCATAATCATAGTATGCGGCAATTTCTAACATGATTCGGACGGACTTCAGCTTCACTACGGGTGAGAAAGTCTCATCGTAGTCAACCCCTTGAACTTGTCAATAACCCTTAGCGACAAGTCGAGCTTTACATATGGTAACATTACCATCCGCGTCCGTCTTCTTCTTAAAGATCCATTTGTTTTCTATTGCTCGCCGATCATCGGGCAAGTCTGTCAGAGTCCATACTTTGTTTTCATACATGGATCCTATCTCGGATTGCATGGCTTCAAGCCATTTGTTGGAATCTGGGACCGCCATTGCTTCTTCATAGTTCGAAGGTTCACCGTTGTCTAACAACATGATTTCCAGGACAGGGTTGCCATACCACTCTGGTGTGGAACGTGTCCTCGTGGACCTACGAAGTTTAGTAGTAACTTGATCCGAAGTACCTTGATCATCATCATTAATTTCCTCTCTAGTCGGTGCAGGCACCACAGGAACATCTTCCTGAGCTGCGCTACTCACCGGTTCAAGAGGTAGTACTTCATCAAGTTCCACTTTCCTCCCACTTACTTCTCTTGAGAGAAACTCTTTCTCCAGAAAGGACCCATTCTTGGCAACAAAGATCTTGCCCTTGGATCTTAAGTAGAAGGTATACCCAATGGTTTCCTTAGGGTATCCTATGAAGACGCATTTTTCCGACTTGGGTTCGAGCTTTTCAGGTTGAAGTTTCTTGACATAAGCATCACATCCCAAACTTTTAGAAACGACAGCTTAGGTTTCTTCCCAAACCATAATTCATACGGTGTCGTCTCAACGTATTTAGACGGTGCCCTATTTAAAGTGAATGTAGCTGTCTCTACAGCGTATCCCCAAAATGATAGTGGTAAATCGGTAAGTGACATCAAAGATCGCACCATATCCAATAGAGTGCGATTACAACATTCAGACACACTGTTACACTGAGGTGTTCCAGGCGGCGTGAGTTGTGAAACGATTCCACATTTCCTTAAGTGTGTACCAAATTCATGACTTAAATATTCACCCCCACGATCTGATCATAAGAACTTTATCTTTCAGTCACGTTGATTCTCTACCTCATTCTGAAATTCCTTGAACTTTTCAAAGGTCTCAGACTTGTGTTTCATCAAGTAGACATACCCATATCTACTCAAGTCATCAGTGAGAGTGAGAACATAACAATATCCTCCGCGAGCCTCAACGCTCATTGGATCGCACACATCAGTATGTATGATTTCCAATAAGTTGGTTGCTCGCTCCATTGTTCCGGAGAATGGAGTCTTGGTCATTTGCCCATGAGGCATGGTTTGCATGTGTCAAACGATTCATAATCTAGAGACTCTAAAAGTCCATCAGCATGGAGCTTCTTCATGCGCTTGACACCAATGTGACCAAGGCGGCAGTGCCACAAGTATGTGGGACTATCATTATCAACTTTACATCTTTTGGTATTCACACTATGAATATGTGTAACATCATGTTCGAGATTCATTAAGAATAAACCATTGACCAGCGGGGCATGACCATAAAACATATCTCTCATATAAATAGAACAACCATTATTCTCGGATTTAAATGAGTAGCCATCTCGCATTAAACAAGATCCAGATACAATGTTCATGCTCAAAGCTGGCACTAAATAACAATTGTTGAGGTTTAAAACTAATCCCGTAGGTAAATGTAGAGGTAGCGTGCCGACGACGATCACATCGACCTTGGAACCATTCCCGACGCGCATCGTCACCTCATCCTTCGCCAGTCTCCGCTTATTCCGCAGCTCCTGCTTTGAGTTACAAATATGAGCAACCGCACCGGTATCAAATACCCAGGAGCTACCACGAGTGCTGGTAAGGTACACATCAATAACATGTATATCAGATATACCTTTGGTGTTGCCGGCCTTCTTGTCCGCTAAGTACTTGGGGCAGTTCCGCTTCTAGTGACCACTTCCCTTGCAATAAAAGCACTCAGTTTCAGGCTTGGGTCCATTCTTTGACTTCTTCCCAGCAACTGGCTTACCAGGCGCGGCAACTCCCTTGCCGTCCTTCTTGAAGCTCTTCTTACCCTTGCCTTTCTTGAACTTAGTGGTTTTATTCACCATCAACACTTGATGTTCCTTTTTGATCTCTACGTCCGCTGATTTTAGCATTGAATATACCTCAGGAATGGTCTTTTCCATCCCCTGCATATTGAAGTTCATCACAAAGCTCTTGTAGCTCGGTGGGAGCGGCTGAAGGATTCTGTCAATGACCGCATCATCCGGGAGATTAACTCCCAGCTCAGTCAAGCGGTTGTGCAACCCAGACATCTTGAGTATGTGCTCACTGACAGAACTATTTTCCTCCATCTTACAGCTGAAGAACTTGTTGGAGACTTCATATCTCTCGACCCGGGCATGAGCTTGGAAAACCATTTTCAGCTCTTCTAACATCTCATATGCTCCGTGTTGCTCAAAATGCTTTTCGAGCCCCGATTCTAAGCTGTAAAGCATGCCACACTGAACGAGGGAGTAATCATCAGCACAAGACTGCCAGGCGTTCATAACGTCTTTGTTCTCTGGGATGGGTGCTTCACCTAGCGGTGCTTCTAGGACATAATATTTCTTTGCAGCTATGAGGATGATCCTTAGGTTCCGGACCCAGTCCGTATAGTTGCTGCCATCATCTTTCAGCTTGGTTTTCTCTAGGAACGCGTTGAAGTCGAGGTTGACATGAGCGTGGGACATTTGATCTACAAGACATTTTGCAAAGGTTTTTAGACTAAGTTCATGAAAATTAAGTTCATCTAATCAAATTATTTAATGAACTCCCACTTAGACAGACATCCCTCTAGTCATCTAAGTGAAACATGATCCGAGTCAACTAGGCCGTGTCTGATCATCACGTGAGACGGACTAGTCATCATTGGTGAACATCTTCATGTTGACCGTATCTTCTATACGACTCATGCTCGACCTTTCAGTCTTCCATGTTCCGAGGCCATGTCTGTACATGCTAGGCTCGTCAAGTCAACCTAAGTGTATTGCGTGTGTAAATCTGGCTTACACCCGTTGTATTCGAACATTAGGATCTATCACACCCGGTCATCACGTGGTGCTTCGAAACAACGAACCTTCGCAATGGTGCACAGTTAGGGGGAACACTTTAAATTATTACGAGGGATCATCTTATTTAAGCTACCGTCGTTCTAAGCAAATAAGATGCAAAACATGATAAACATCACATGCAATCAAATAGTGACATGATATGGCCAATATCATATTGCTCCTTTGATCTCAATCTTCGGGGCGCCATGATCATCTTCGTCAGCGGCATGACACCATGATCTCCATCATCATGATCTCCATCATCGTGTCTTCATGAAGTTGTCACGCGAACAACTGCTTCTACTTCTATGGCTAACGCGTTTAGCAATAAAGTAAAGTAATTTACATGGCGTTTCTCAATGACACACAGGTCATACAAAAAATAAAGACAACTCCTATGGCTCCTGCCAGTTGTCATACTCATCGACATGCAAGTCGTGATTCCTATTACAAGAACATGATCATCTCATACATCACATATATCATTCATCACATCCTTTGGCCATATCACATCACACGACACATGCTGCAAAAACAAGTTAGACATCCTCTAATTGTTGTTGCAAGTTTTTACGTGGCTTCTATAGGTTTCTAGCAAGAACGTTTCTTACCTACGTAAAACCACAACGTGATATGCCAATTTCTATTTACCTTCATGAGGACCCTTTTCGCCGAATCCGCTCCAACTAAAGTGGGAGAGACAGACACCCGGTAGCCACCTTATGCAACTAGTGCATGTTAGTCGCTGGAACCTGTCTCACGTAAGCGTACGTGTAAGGTTGGTCCGGACCGCTTCATCCCACGATGCCGCCGAAGCAAGATAAGACTAGTAGTGGCAAGAAAATTGACAACATCTACACCCACAACTGCTTTGTGTTCTACTCGTGCATAGTAACTATGCATAGACCTAGCTCATGATGCCACTGTTGGGGAACATTGCAGAAAATAAAAAAATTCTATGCTTCACGAAGATCAATCTATGGAGTCATCTAGCAATGAGAGAGAGGAATGCAACTACATACCCTTGTAGATCGCGTGCGGAAGCGTTCAAGAGAACGGGGTTGAGGGAGTCGTACTCGTCGTGAGCCAAATCACCGAAGATCCTAGCGCCGAACGGACAGCACCTCCGCGTTCAACACACATACGGTTGGGAAGACGTCTCCTCCTTCTTTATAAAGCAAGGGGGAAGGAGAGGTTGATGAAGATGCAGCAGCACGACGGCGTGGTGGTGGATGCAGCAGCGATCTCGGCAGGGCTTCGCCAAGCACTATGAGAGGGAGAGGTGTCACGGGAGGGAGAGGGAGGCGCCAGGGGCTTGGGTATGGCTTCCCTCCCTCCCCCCGCTATATATAGGCCCCCTGGGGGGGC
>NC_041391.1:302182753-302189250 GCF_002162155.2 Triticum dicoccoides | reverse complement strand
CCAAGGGGGTGGCTTGCCCCCCAAGCCAAGGGGGGAGACCCCCACCCCTAGGGTTTCCTGCCCTAGGCGCAGGGGGAGGCCCAAGGGGGGAGCACCAGCCCACCTGGGGCTGGTTCCCCTCCCCACTTCAGCCCATCGGGCCCTCCGGGATAGGTGGCCCCACCCGGTGGACCCCCGGGACCCTTCCGGTGGTCCCGGTACAATACCGGTGACCCCCGAAACTTTCCCGATGGCCGAAACTTGACTTCCTATATATGAATCTTTACCTCCGGACCATTCCGGAACTCCTCGTGACGTCCGGGATCTCATCCGGGACTCCGAACAACTTTCGGGTTACTGCATACTAATATCTCTACAACCCTAGCGTCACCGAACCTTAAGTGTGTAGACCCTACGGGTTCGGGAGACATGCAGACATGACCGAGACGCCTCTCCGGTCAATAACCAACAACAGGATCTGGATACCCATGTTGGTTCCCACATGCTCCTCGATGATCTCATCAGATCAACCACGATGTCAAGGATTCAATCAATCCTGTATACAATTCCCTTTGTCAATCGGTACGTTACTTGCCCGAGATTCGATCGTCGGTATCCCAATACCTCGTTTAACCTCGTTACCGGCAAGTCACTTTACTCGTACTGTAATGCATGATCCCGTGACTAGACACTTGATCACATTGAGCTCATTATGATGATGCATTACCGAGTGGGCGCAGAGATACCTCTCTGTCATACGGAGTGACAAATCCTAGTCTCGATTCATGCCAACCCAATAGACACTTTCGGAGATACCCATACTGCACCTTTATAGTCACCCAGTTACGTTGTGACGTTTGGCACACCCAAAGCACTCCTACGGTATCCGGGAGTTGCACAATCTCATGGTCTAAGGAAATGATACTTGGCATTTGGAAAAGCTCTAGCGAAATGAACTACACGATCTTTGTGCTATGCTTAGGATTGGGTCTTGTCCATCACATCATTCTCCTAATGATGTGATCCCGTTATCAATGACATCCGATGTCCATAGTCAGGAAACCATGACTATACGTTGATCAACGAGCTAGTCAACTAAAGGCTCACTAGGGACTTGTTGTGGTCTATATATTCACACATGTATTACGATTTCCGGATAACACAATTATAGCATGAATAATAGACAATTATCATGAACAAAGAAATATAATAATAACCATTTTATTATTGCCTCTAGGGCATATTTCCAACAAGATCCCCCTTCCTGTGACCTTCGGCACCCATGACAACTACCGCACGGAGCTGATCGACTTCGACATTGCCCACATCGGCCTCCCGTACAACGCCATCCTCAAATACCCTGCCTTGGCTCAGTTCATGGCAGCGACCCATCCGGCCTACAACCTCATGAAGATGCTCGGGCGCAGCAACGTCCTACCGTAGCTGGAGATACCAAGGATGCTCTACTGGCGCTCAAGCTCGCCCTCCAGACCGCCGTGGCAGCACAGCCTGTCGGCACGGCCACCTCCAAGGCCAAGGGGGCTGCACCGACCAAGAAGAAGCAACTTTTCACTCAGGACAAGGCGGAGACCAAGCATGTGCCAGTTGAGGAGGACGGGTCCTCAGGGGCCACCTTCACCATAGGTGCCAACCTCGACCCCGACCAAGAGGAGGCGCTGGTGAAGTTCCTGTGCTCGAACAAGGATGTGTTCGCGTGGGAACCCAAGCAGCTAGCGGGGGTCCTAAGGGAGGTGATTGAGCATCACCTGAATGTGTGCCCCAATGTAAGCCCCGTGAAGCAGAAAGCAAGGCGGCAGTCCACCGAGAAGTAGGCCTTCATCATCCAAGAAACCCGCAAGCTGGATGGAGCGGGTGTTATTCACGAGGTCCGCTACCCCGAATGGCTGGAAAACCCTGTTGTCGTGCCGAAAAAGGGAGGAAAGGAGCGCATGTGCGTCGACTTCACCAACCTCAACAAGGCCTGCCCTCAAGATCCATTCCTGCTCCCCTGCATCGACCAGATTGTCGACTCCACAGCCTTGGCAGATGGAGACACGCCTCATCAAGAAGACGCCCCAAGGGCTAAAGAGGTCGCGCCAGGCAACCAGGCGCTGGGGGCTCCGTCGTCTCAGGAGGCGCCTCACCCTCCGGAGGGCATAGACCTCGTCAGCACACCCACCCTCGTCGAGCATCCGATGTACTTCGTCAGCACGGTGTTGCGGGATGCAAGGGCATGATACCCCATGCCTTAGAAGCTGTTGCTCGCGCTATTGGTGGCCTCACATAAGCTGTGGCAGTACTTTCAAGGTCACCCCATCAAGGTCATCTCGGCCTACCAATTGGAAAGGATACTCAGGAGCCCCAACTTCGCTGGAAGGGTCACCGAATGGAACATCGAGCTGCAAGCGTTTTAGTTGGAGTTCAGCATAACCAGGGTCATCAAGGGAGCCACACTTGCAGATTTTGTGGCAGAATGGACAGAGGCGTCAGGGCTCAAAGCAGGCGAGGATCGGTCACTCTCCCCAGGAAGTGAGGCACTAGATGGCTGGGTCATGTACTTGGATGGAGCATTCTCGCGGCGGGGCGCGGGGGCTGGCGTAGTGCTTATATCCCCCACTTAGGACCATCTCTACTACGTCATACAACTCTGTTTCTAGCAGGGCGAGAAGGTCTCCAACAACATAGCTGAATATGAGGGCCTCATAGTAGGCCTGAAAACTGCAGCAGCACTGGGAATAAAGCGCCTCATCATCAAGGGCGATTCACAACTCCTCGTCAACTTCTCCAACAAGGTGTACGAGCCAAGGGACGAGCACATGGAGGCGTATCTTGCGGAAGTGCGCAGGATGGAGAAGCAGTTTTGGGGGCTGGAGTTGTAGCATGCGCCCCGCGGCACCAACCAAGAGGCTGATGACATTGCCAAAAGGGCGTCCAGGCGGCTGCCTCAGGAGCTTGGCGTTTTCGAGGAACCACTCTTCAAGCCATCGGCGGCACCGTCACTTTCAAGCATAGCACAGCCTCGGGGGGAACTCCCTCAGCCACCTGCCATAGGAGCCCCGGCCTGTGGCCTGACCTCAGGAGCACGCTTACTCTTGCGCTGGAGCCTCAGGAGGGATGCTAGACCACAGAATTCAAGGACTACCTGATGCAAGGGACGCTGCCACAGAAAGAGGAGGACGCGGAACACATGGCCCGGCAGGCCACAACCTACTGCATCCAAGACGGTGAGTTATACCGGAAGCGGCCAAATGGCGTTTCCCTATGTTGCATCTCCAGGGTACAGGTAAAGGAGCTGCTGGCTAACATACATGGTGGAGATTGCGGACACCACTCATCATCACGGACCCTTGTCGGCAAGGCGTTTCATAGCGGGTTCTACTGGCCTACGGCACTCAACGACGCGAACGAGCTGGTGAAGTCCTGTGAAGCCTGCCAATTCCATGCCGAGAAGATTCATCAGCCAGCTCAGTCCTGCAGACCATCCCGCTCTCATGGCCGTTCGTGGTCTGGTGGCTGGATATCTTGGGCCCGTTTCCTCGAGCGCCTGGAGGCTACCGCTACCTCTACGTCGCCATCGACAAGTTCACCAAGTGGGCAGAGGTGGAAGCCGTCCACACCATCCCAGCCGGTTCCGTAGTCAAGTTCATCAAGGGCCTCGTGAGCCGGTTCGGGGTCCCTAATCGCATCATCACCGACAACGGTTCGCAGTTCACCAGCAATCTCTTCAAAACGTATTGTGCTAACATTGGAACGCAGATATGCTACGCTTCGGTGGCACACCCCCGGAGTAACGGCCAGGCCGAACGCGCTAACACGGAGGTGCTGAGGGGCCTCAAGACCAGGACCTTCAAGAAGAAGCCGGAGGCCTGCGGCAGGGGCTGGTACGACAAGCTCCAGTCTGTGCTGTGGTCCATCTGCACTACCGCCACCAAGCCAATTGGCGAGACCCCATTCTTCCTCGTCTATGGAGCAGAGGCGGTCCTCCCTCACGAGGTCAGGCATCGCTCCACTTGGGTCCTAGCATTTGATGAGGCGCAATAGCACGCCATGCGGGGGATGGACCTCGTGCTGGGGGAGGAGCGCCATCGTGAAGCCACACTGCGAGCAGCAAGATACCAACGGTGCTGCGGCGGTATCATTGTCGCAACATCCACCCCAGGACTCTTGAGGTAGGTGACCTCGTACTCAGGCGGGTGCTCTCCTGGGAAGGGCTGCATAAGCTCTCGCCAATGTGGGAGGGCCCGTTCAAGGTTGTCCATGTTTCCAGGCCTGGTGTCGTGCGCCTAGAGACTTAGGAGGGAGTACCCATCCCAAATGCCTGGAACATCCAGCATCTTCGGAAGTTTTACCCCTGAAGAAAGGCCCAATGCATGTGAAGAATGCCCGGTGCCTGTGAAGCTCGTCGCCCGAAGAAAGGCCCGGTGCCTGTGAAGAAGGCCCAGTGCCTGTGAAGCTCGCCGCCCGTGACACTCTCACATAATAATGAGTTGGGGCTGTACATGCCCCAGAGTCTCTGCAGTGCCGCCCTCGGGCCTCGGGGGCTCCCGCCCACGCCAAGTGGTAGCACTTAGCTCCGCGCTGGTGAGAAGATGTCGAAGACTAGACTAGGTGCCAGACGTGGCTTTTCATTTGCTTTCCACAGTTGGCTTGTTCTCCCTTGTTTGGACCTTTATTGAAGTTGCTTCTAGTGTTATTTGCCGGTTCTACCCGCCGTGTTCTGCCCCTGTTCTCTGTTTTCAGCTTTTGTCTGACTCGCTCTCTCTCTCTCTCTCTCTCTCTCTCTCTCTCTCTCTCTCTCTCTCGCAAACCTCGCGAGAGGGCTGCGCGGGCGCCCTCGTGAGCCCTTCCTCTCCTGATTTTCATGAGGCTCTCTCGTTTGAGTTTGCAGCGGGAGCACCCCTCCAAGTCCATGCCCCTCAGGAATTGCGACACAAAGCTCTCACGAGGTTCGAAAATGATTCTCCCAACAGATTTTTTGCAGCTCTTAAGGCGCCCGACGAGGCCTCAAGCAGGCACCTCACGATGCGGAAACTACTGCAAACGTCCCGAGCTAAGTTGTTCCTACGCACAGACACATAATAGCAACACCATAACATGGCGCTGGAACAATAAATGCAGTATCATAATCAGGGGATCATAGTCTGTTGCACGCCCCCACATGGCCCCATACTTCTCTCTCTCGATGCAAGAAAAGGATGGAAAACAAAATAAAAGCAACACGCGCCTTGCAACAGCTCGCGAGGAGGTATCTGCGTCGACCTCTCGAGCTCAATCAGACTCCGGCTCACGCTTCACCGGAGCGCGGCGACGGGATGACCCGCTACCGCCCTCGAAGCGGGCGCGGCGACATGGTGGCTGATCGCAGCCACCGCTGGAGGAGCTGTCGCCGGAGGAGGAGCCGCTGAAACTCGACGAGTTGCGGTCACTGCCAGGAGCGGGTTCGCCTCACCCTCGTCACGGCCGTCGCTAAGGCCGAGCACCTCGTCGCCATCATCGTCTTCAGGGCAGCACCCAACACGGCGGCCATCTTCTCCGAACACCCTCACGTAGAGGGTCGCGTCGCCGTCATACTTGAAGTGGACGGTGCACCGCCGGCCCAGGCCATGCGCGCGGGCAAACGTCTGCCAGCCCCG
This sequence comes from Triticum dicoccoides, assembly GCF_002162155.2. Classification (NCBI taxonomy): domain Eukaryota; kingdom Viridiplantae; phylum Streptophyta; class Magnoliopsida; order Poales; family Poaceae; genus Triticum; species Triticum dicoccoides. Next base: position 302,183,638 of record NC_041391.1, on the reverse strand, counting down.
GGTCAGGGCTACATTGCCAGCGACGGAGATCTCAACCGTGACCCAGGAGGCCCTGCTGCAGCAGCCGTCCGCCTGCAACCAAAGCCCGCCGGGGCCAGCGCCGGCAGTTCACCGACGAAGAAGCAATGGAGCTGGAGCTAGTTGCCGGCCGGGTTGTCTGACCACACAACGAACTCTGGCAGCACCTCTACCGAATGGAAGCGCGGCCGGGGAGGCTGCGCAGCCACAGCACGCCTTCCCCCACCAACTGGGCTGCCTCGACATTGGCGGCCACCACCACATGAAGGGCCACCACTTCGACCACAGGAAGCCACGGCAGGGGTCGCGGGATGCTTGCGAGGACCACCGCGGCCGCGCTTGGGCGGAGGAGAGCCAGGCCCTTCCTGGCGAGCCTTCCCCTTCTCCGCGGCCGAGAACCTCTTCACGGGCGCCATGGGGTGCTGCAAGCAACAGGAGCGAGGAGGGAGAAGACACATGCGGAGCAAGAGGAGTTGGGCAATGGGGGCTTTCGCCCCTCCCCATTTATAGCCCAAGGGAGGCCAACCGTCAACCACCACGATCACAGGTAATGATGACACTTTTTGCATGCAGTAGGGACTCATCAAATCGGGCGGTTGTCGAGGCAGCGTGGGGAAGCGGAGACGCCCACGTCCAATCAGTCGCCATGCATCGACCAAGGTAGAAGGCTGTTGGGGCCCATGGTGCTCCGCACTTGCCCTTTGGCTTCACTGCTAAGCCAAGTCTGAGCACGCCTTGGGCCTGGGGGCTACTGTCGGCGTTCTGGGAACAGGGGTCCCCAGACTTGCCTGCCTGCGGCCTGCAGCGTGGCTCCACCAGTGGCCCAGTATGGCCCGTCTTCATCAACCAACACTCAAGACCCTCGCG
>NC_041391.1:302159395-302182374 GCF_002162155.2 Triticum dicoccoides | reverse complement strand
CAGGAGGCGGAGAGATCAAGGCAAGGGGTATCTCGCGAGGTGCCCATGACGCAAGCCATGATGATCAAGACCAGGCGGGCGCTAGCCTGCACAGTGTCCTCGTTTCCTCTTTGGTGCAAAAGAGGCAAGCACAAGCATGGAGTACCAAGGCATCAGGCAAAGGTTTCCGTATCGGTGCAACGAGACCAAGACCAGCAGAGCGGCAGGACGGAGGTCACCATGGAGCCCAAGACGACGTCATCACCAGCACCTTTGGCAGTCGAAGACCACCTTTAGTCAGGATAGCTTGTACTAGCTGTCCCCTTTCAAAATGGCCGTTGTTGGCTCCCTTCCCGCTCAATATTTGGTAAGAGGACCAGGGCCTCTATAAATAGGGCTAGCCACAATAGTAGAAGGCATCTGGTCTGGACGGCTCGATTCCTACTCAAGCACACTACACCACCACAAGAACACCTCTCCTCGTGAGGCTGTTCTTCCTCTGTACTGTTCATCATCAGCCCAAGAGGCAATCCACCACACCACACACTGGATTAGGGTATTACACCACAACGGTGGCCCGAACCAGTATAAACCTCGTGTCTCTTGTGTTATTCATCGTGCTAGCTTAGAAATCACAGCGAGGTTGTGGGCGTGTTTCGGTAGGGAGAGATCTTCGTGCGCACCCCAGAGTTCGAACCTTAAGGGTTTTGTCGGAACCCGATATTCGACAAGGCCCCTTGCATGTTGGTGTAGTGCTGAATGTTAGCTGATAGACACTATTAATCTCACTATTTGCTAAAGTAGTTTACAGTCAATATGTTCTGCTTAAGAAGCTTCCTTGCCCTGGTCTGCACTCAATCTGCTTAGCTGAGATGGCATGCCAAGGCCGATTAGTTGCTAAAATATCCTGCCATATAATTATTGTGATGTAGATTGCCATGGTCTAGTAGCCAATCTGTTAGGTGAAATAGCTCTACACCATTTTATACTCGATCTTTGTTGCTGCGATGGCCTTTGATAGTTCGATGGCTGTGTGCTCGACCTCATTAACTTCTGAAATAGCCTGCCATAATTTAGCACTAAAATATGTTTGTTGAACTAGCTTTACATATATTTCGTTACTTAGATCTGCTCCCAAATATCTTGCCATAGCTTTAGACATCGACCTAGGTATTTTTTTCTGGACTTCATAAAAAAGAATATATGTTTTTCCTATAATATCTAGTAGAAGAACTAATTTGTATGTGTAATCGATGGACATGACTTGGATAACTTCAGCTCAAAGATTCTTCACTGCATATGTCGAGGGGGTTGAGAACTTCATGAACTTTATCAGAGCTGAGTACGGTGGTCCAAAATCAGATGTGCTCTGCCCGTGTAGCAGTTGTATGAATTCAGTTACAAGACCCCAGTCAACTGTGCAAAATAATCTACACTTGTATGGGATGTTGGTCACATATACTAGGTGGGTTCATCATGGTGAAGCTGTGAACGTCAATGTTATTGACTACATGGAAGCAGCAGATTACCATCTTGATCTGCCTAATGCTCAGGTGGAAGAGGAGGAGGAGGTGGTGGTGGCGGAGCCAGTGAGTTTTACCAACATTGAAACAATGCTACGAAATGCTCGTGCATTTCGTGAACTTTCACCTACAGAAGAAAAATGGTGGGCCCGCATGTTGGAACAATGCAACGTGGTTGTCTCCCCAGGAAATAAACTGAAAGTGTTGTCAACTATGGTCACCTTTCTTTAGGTGAAGTCATCTGAGCGGATGACCAACAAATCATTCGATGCGATGTTGGCTGCTTTCCGCAAATCTTTCCCAGATGCGTCTGAGCTTCCACACACCTACAGTAAAATGAAGATTTTCCTTCGTGTAGTTGGAATTGGATATGATATGATCCATGTTTGTAAGAATAATTGTGTTCTGTTGCGAAAGGATTATGCCAACTTAAGTGAATGCCCGAAATGCAAATCATCAAGATGGAAAGATGGTGATGCTGTGAAGAGGATTCCTCATAATGTTCTAAGACATTTTCCAATTATACCAAGATTGCATTGTATGTTTCATGATGCTGAAACAAGAGAGGATGTATTGTGGCATTCTAGGAACCAGGAGTACAAAGATCAGATTGTAATGAGCCATCCATCTCATGGTAGTGAGTGGAAAAGCTTCAATCATAAACACAAAAAGTTTGCCGCTAACCCGAGAAACATTAGACTTGGCTTAGCTTCAGATGGATTTAACCCATTTGGTCACCAAAGCGCCACATATAGCATGTGGCCAATGCTTGTTATCCCTTACAACATGCCTCCAAATTTCTGCACCAAAGAATCAAACTACATGATGGCCTTGCTCATCCCAGGTCCAAAAAGTCCTGGAAAGGGTTTTGATTTATTCATGGAGCCTCTTGTGGAGGAACTTCAACAGCTATGGAGGGGTGTTCTCACTCGAGACCTATATAGCAGCCCACCAACTGATTTCTTTCTGCGTGCTGTTATAATTTGGTGCATCCATGATTATCCGGCTTTGGGCACTATATATGTCAGGGCGAACGACACATGGTTACAATGCATGTGTTCGCTGTGACAGGAATACGCTGTCGTACACAATACTTAGCAAGATCTGTTACATTGGACATCACTGTTTCCTTGCTAAGGACAAGCCACATCCTAGAAAATACCGAAGACATGTGTTCAATGCAAAGCATGAAAACCATGATGCACCAAAGAGGCTCACCGCCGATGAGTTGCAAGTGGAATTAGAGAAGGTCAGGCGTATTACACCAGGAAACCATCCTGGTAATGGTAGCGGGAAAAGGAAGCATGGCAGGGCAGAAGAGATATTATTGTTTACCCATAGGTCCACTTTGTGGCACTTGGAGTATTGGAAAGATTTGGATCTGCGGCATAATCTTGATGTGATGCACATCGATAAGAATATATGTGACAACATTATCGGCACACTCCTTAATATTGAAGGCAAGACGAAAGATACCTTAAAGTCTAGGATTGATTTGACACACTTGGGTATCAGACAGGATTTGCAGGTGCAAGATGAAGGTAAACCACGGGATATGGCACCAGCTGTGTACGTCTTGGACAAGGTAAAAAGAAAAGAATTCTGCAAAGTCCTGTCATGTGTGAGATTCCCACATGGATTTGCTTCCAACCCTGAAAGGAGAGTCAGTGCAGATGGAAAGAAGGTACAAGGTTTGAAAACTCATGACTGCCACGTCCTACTTCCAAGGGTTTTACCTATTATCCTTAGAGGATTGGGCCGCCCTGACTTATATAGAGAAGTTGCAGTGTTGGGAAAATTCTTTAGGGAACTCTGTAGTAGAAATATCAGGATAGATGCTTTGGAGCATCTTAGAGACAAGATACCAAATATCCTATGCGACCTTGATAAGATATATCCTCCAGCCTTCTTTGATGTGATGGTGCATTTGTCTGTTCACCTACCTGATGAGGCACTACTTAGAGGTCCAGTATAGTATGGCTGGATGTACCCTATTGAAAGGCAGCTAGGCACTTTCAAGGGCTATGTTAGGAACAGAGCTAGACCCAAGGGTTCCATTGTAGAGGCCTACATTGCTATAGAAGCATTGACATTCTGCTCAAAATACATTGAAACAACTGATCAACTTAGAAAAGAGGTGGGTGAAGACAATCCCGAGCTTAATGTTTTCAATTATTCTGTTCGAGTTACAGGGAAGAGTCGACAAGAGGACAAACCTAAAGATTTTGACAAAATGGTTTGGTATGTGTTAACTGTCCTGAGATACTACCTTATATCAAGTAAGTGCTAAGTACTGCAGCTTATACATCATAATCTACTAAACTTGCAGCACATTCTTATATATTTAGATGTTTGACGCGATCACTATGTTGTGTAGCATCTACAAAAAGGAGTTGCTGCCATGAAATCCAAGAAACATTGACAAACTGGTTATGGCAGGTTTGTGAAATGGTTCAAGAGCCATGTAAGGTTTTGAATTGCACTGTCAGTTTTTTTAATATATTGAATACATAAGATGATCTGCTTGTCTATTTTCTAACCATAGGTTAAGAAGATGCAGGAGGATGGGCAAGCCAGGATGATGCCCTTTACTCACTAGCAATGGGTCCTAATACTCGGGTAAGACATTATGAATCTTGCGTTGTTGGAGATGTGCGCTACAACACCCTTGCACGCGACAAAGGCAGGAAGACACAACACAGTGCCATCATGAGCACAGATACGTATGACAAAGAGACAACTGAAATGTATGCTAACATAACAGACATTGTTCAGTTGTAGTATATCTCCAGTTCCGAGGATCATCGGTGTGTGGTTCTGTTGTGCTCTCGTTGGTATAACCTGTTTTCCTGGATCGCAAAACCCAGAGCTGATGATTATTTCAAATCCATCAATGTCAAGGCGGCATAACAGATCAACAAGCCTTTTATTTTGGCAAATCAAGCAACACAGATATTTTTCTTGGAAGACACATTTGCACATAGCGATGACTGGAGAGTATTGCAAAGGTTTAAGCAGAGGAATTCGTTTAATGAAGTTGCACAACAAGATGATGCTTACATTGCTCCTGATGTATGATACGTATCCAACGTATCTATAATTTTTGATTGTTCCATGCTATTATATTACCCCTTTTGGATGTTTATGGGCTTTATTTTACACATTTATATCATTTTTGGGACTAACCTACTAACTGGAGGCCCAACCCGTATTGCTGTTTTTTTGCCTATTTCAGTATTTCGAAGAAAAGGAATATCAAACGGAGTCCAAACGGAATGAAACCTTCGGGAGCATGATTTTTGGAACGAACGTGATCCAGAGGACTTGGAGTGCAAGTCAAGAAGCAGCCGAGGCCTCCACGAGATAGGAGAGCGCCGCCCCTATAGGGCGCGCCCCTGTCTCGTGGGCGCCTCGGGCGTCCACCGACGTACTTCTTCCTCCTATATAAGCCTATGTACCCCGAAAACATCCAGGGATCCAACGAAACACAATTTTCACCACCGTAACCTTCTGTATCCGCGAGATCTCATCTTGCAGCCTTCGCCGGTGCTATGCCGGAGGGGGAATCGACCACGGAGGGCTTCTACATCAACATCCTTGCCCCTCCGATGAGTTGTGAGTAGTTTACCACAGACCTTCGGGTCCATAGTTATTAGCTAGATGGCTTCTTCTCTCTTTTTGGATCTCAATACAATGTTCTCCCCCTCTCTTGTGGAGATCTATTCGATGTAAACTCTTTTTGCGGTGTGTTTGTCGAGATCCGATGAATTGTGGGTTTATGATCAAGTTTATCTATGAATAATATTTGAATCTTCTCTGAATTCTTTTATGTATGATTGAGTTATCTTTGCAAGTCTCTTCAAACTATCAGTTTGGTTTGGCCTACTAGATTGATCTTTTGTGACACTCCAAAATTTTAATTTGGTTTTTTATCACAAACCTTGTGGTTTTCTTTGAAAAGAGGCCATTTAAATTTTCTTTCAGAAAACCTTCCTCTTAAAAACATCCTTTGCTTTGGGAAGGATTTTATTTTTCAAACTTTGGTGTTTGAATCTTTTGAAACTTCTTCTCTGTTGGTTCCCTCTCCAATTTATTTTTGGGAGTTTAAATCTTTTTCTTTTAAAATGAAACTCTATGAAAAACTTGGGATTTTCATATCTTGAAAACCACCCATGACTTGGCATTTTTGCCCATGTGGTAAAAACCCCTCCAAAAGCTCCCCTCCTCCTTGTGATAAACCTAAGTTCTCTGTCCCAACTAATCCAAACAAGTTTTGGATTTTATTCTAATTATTTTTCCTCTCAAATCAATTCTGAAAATTATTTGGAGCCTGAGTGATTTTCAAAGCAAGTACCCTATTGCATTTGAGTTTTGACCTCAAACCAACTCTCCTGGATAGTCCTTTGTACCCACAACTCAGAACCATCTTGATCCACTCCTACTCTTTTCAAATTTTTCAAAATTCAGTCTCTGCAAGTTTGGACCAGATTTGCCAAATTTGATGAAATTCATATCTACACTCCTCCAAAAATTCCACCAAAATTCAGGAAGCCTACTGGAGCAATGAGTAGCCACTCCACCAAAAATCAGCTCAAGGAAAAATCACCAGAGACCAAATTCATTCTGTCGAACACCTTGCATGCACTGCTGCTGTTCAAAATTCAGAAAATTTAGTTTCAGTGTCGTTTTCGTCCGTCAGTTTCTATCACGCGTAGACAGTGCGCTTGGCTCGATGCTCGTAGCCCCTCCCTCTTGTCCGGAGCTTCACACGCGTGCGTGGAGCCTTCCTGGCATCGGTGGCGCGCTGCCCGCCCTCGCCGGCGTCTTCTGCGGCGTCGGGACCTCCCGTGCTGGCCGACAGAAGGCACACCACGGCAGAACGCCGTTCAGCGCCGCCCAAAGCCCCTCGGCTCTCTGCGTGTCCCTGCCGTGCCAGCGCATGCCCGTGGCACCGTCGCCGTGGCCTGGCAAGCACAGAACGTGCTCCCTGCCGCCGACGGGCCGCGCCACCCCCGTTCCGTCGAGCTCACCCATAGCACCAAACCCCGGCCCGTTTAGCGCCTAAATGGGATCGGTGGACCTCAACGGCAATGCCCAAACCCCTAATCCCCCTGCACATCCACGACACCGCCGTAATCACTCGCCGGAGATCCCCGTTCACGGCAACCACCTCGGGCCGCCTATAAAAAGGGCCCCCGAGCTCACCCTCGTGCACGCAGCATCACCACTCCTCACCAACGCCACGCCAGGCCACTAGGGGGACCCCGAGGAGGTCTCCTCCCCCAACTCCGGCCGCCCCGATCCGCCTCGGCCTCCACCACGATTCGCTCCGGTGAGGCCATCTCCGGCGCCCAAACCCCGTCCGTTACCCCCTGTAGCTACCAGGAACATAACCCCCTCTTCAATTTGACCTCTGCAGCCCTCTCCGACGAGTCCCTCGACCACCCGAGCCGCCGTCCGCCGGAGCTAAGCTCGCGGTCGACGTGGTACTCGCCGGCGACCACCACCATCACCATCCGACGCGGAATGGCGCCCTGAGCACGGAGGTACCCTCCGATCCCCCTTCCTCGCCGTGGGTCGCCGCCGGCGACCACCGCGGCTCTCGGGCGCCGACGAGCTTCGTTCCCCTTTTTTTTGAAGTTCAAACCTGACAGGTGGGACCCCACCGTCAGCCTCTCTGCTCTCTCTATTGAAACGTTTTCTGGAAGCGCCTTCGGGCAAAGTACGTTTTCCCTTTGGGCTGGCATAGTTTCTGCCGAAGCGTCTCTGTTTTTATAAGCTAGCCCCTGGAAACTTTCTGTTCCATTACAGATGAGTCCCTGGGCAAAAACCCTTATAACTTTTAAACAGAAAAGTATTTTTGATTGATTCTTTTTCTGTTCTCTTTAAAATTTTGTCTAGTTTTTTATCAGATTTATTTTAAAAATATTTGAAATACTTTCTGTGCACTCCTTGGTATTTACGTTAGCGCATATATTTTCTTTATACTGTAGATATCGAAGGAGGTGACGGAGCCGCGAACTTCACCGAGCTAGGCTCCGACTACTCTGAACCAGGCAAGCATGTTTGAACTTTTGATATGATGAGTGTCTTGGCATGTTTTGCATTTAGTTAGTTTCATAGCATGCTGAGAAGCATATCGATGAACGTTATTTTATGTGACAATGAGGTAAGTGAGTTCGATGATCCATATGTGAATGGATGTGAGGATGAATGGCCATGTGTTGGCATGAGTATGGGTGAGATGGCAGTGTCGTAGCATGCCAGTCTTACGCCAGACTATGTGACTTCAGTGTCAAACCGTATCGGTCCAATTCCTCTCATTTCCTTCCCTGTACTACCACATGTTTTCCGCAAGGAATATGGTTTAGTAAGTTGTAAACCGCTTTTCTGGTACACACCAAAAGGAGAGGCCCTGATGATGGTTCCATGGCCCTGGATTAAAGCCAGTCATCCAGTCAGGGGGCATGGGTGTTTCCGGTTGGGACCGAGAGGGGGGCACCCCTTAGAGCGCGCGTATATAAATTTGATCCCATGCTATTCGAGATTGTGATCTCCCCGTCTCAAAAGTTTTTCTTGGACGATGTCTAGGGTGATTCCTAGCATCGAGAGGTAGGATGGGTGTGTACTGGTTAGCTGTGTTTTCTTCCGAAATACCGTAAACGGAACTAGTCCTTCGTGACTACGGAAATCCGTTGGCTGTGGGAAAAATTTTGTATAAACTCTGCAGAGTCTTATATTCCTCCAAATCATCTATTCCCTGTCCCAGATCGATATTATCTTATCCTAATCAAATGTCGGTTTTGATGGCAGAGACTCCGGTGATTCGCTTGAGTGCTAATTCCGGTTAAATGATTATCCCTGTGGATGGACTAACCCATTTATTCTTATGAATTAAATGTTTATTATGAGTATTATTTACCTGTGAATAAAAACCCTTTCTGTGATGTCGCCCCGACGTCCGACTGTGGCATTTCTTTTAAAGCCCTTTCTGTGATGTCGCCCCGACGTCCGACTGTGGCATTTCTTTTAAAGCCCTTTCTGTGATGTCGCCCCGACATCCGACTGTGGCATTTCTTTTAAAGCCCTCTCTGTGATGTCGCCCCGACGTCCGACTGTGGCATTTCTTTTAAAGCCCTTTCTGTGATGTCGCCCCGACGTCCGACTGTGGCATTTCTTTTAAAGCCCTTTATGTGGCGTCGCTAAGACGCCCGACTGTGGCATCATTTCCTTTTATTTATTTATTAACCTTTCGAGGCGTCGCTTCAGACACCCGATCGGTATTCATTTGTGTTTTATTGGGATTTCAGGCGGACTACCACCGTTTCCCTTTTACTTACCTTGTTATGCTAATTTTTGAATGTACCTTGGTGAATTATTCATGACGCATCCATGCATGCATTTGTTATATCTTACGTCCGAACTATCTTGCGAGTACTTTCAAAGTACTCACTGGCTTGTTGATTTGGCCAGATGCTGACGAAGGCGATCTAATGGATGAAGAGTATGATAGCGAGTCCGACACCTAGAGGAGTCCCAGTCAGTCTTGTGCGACCCTGGATTTGGTCACTGTTTTATATCCGCTTCCGCTACCAAATAAATTCATCGAGCCTCACCTCGACGCTCGATGAGATGACAGACTTAGAGTCTTGTATTTCTCTCCCCACTGTGTTTTTCCACCACTGCCCTATCCTCGAGTCAGTAGTATGCCTCCACACCACTGTGTCATGTCCGCCATTATGTATAATTATTGGTGTGCTTGTAATAATTTGGTTGAGCCACCGTAGTTCGACCCTGTAATATATTTTATGCTACTGGCTTATTGTATCAAGAATTTGTCTACCAGTGAGGAGGATTTCTCTCATACTGGACTCAAAAGATTGGTTTCTCAATAAATATTTTTATTGGAAAACCGGTCGTGACAAGCTTGGTACCAGAGCCAGGCTGACTGTAGGAAGCCGCTAGGTGCGATCGCTAATTGGTTATTAGCATGATAGAGCTAATTTATATTTTTCCAATTGTAGTCATTTTCTGTCAGTCAGCATAAATTTATGATCTGACCCTGCAGAATTTTTGCCTACTTTTGTAGATGGCCGACAACAGCTGCGAGTCTCAGACCTTCGCCAACGTGCCCGATGGGTTCGTCAAGCTTCTTTCTTTCATCGTTCAAGTCGCGATGGGGCCATCCGTGCGCCCAGTCTTCACACTCTGCCAGCACCGAGTCAACGACAGTCTGACCATGCACCAGGCCGCGGTGCAGTTCAAGGGAGGGCGTGGTGAGTTACGCCGCTTCCGGTTCGTGGGAAGAGCCATGCCTACGGAGAGGCATGCTATGCAGATGGCAGCCCGTGAGGTGATAGCTCGTCTCAGGGATGTCCTTCCCGTGATGAAGACTCGTCGTTACCGTTATCTTCCGTGCCATGTGCCTTACACCCGTCACTACGCATACTCCTGCCCCAGAGGAGAGCGAGACGAGGCTTTTGAGATGCTCATTGAGTATCTCCGGGCCCTGGAGGCAGCCTTCGACAACCTGGTGGACGACTTCGTAGCTACCCGCATGGACTCAGTTCATGGCTGTGCTGCCAACATGAGGGAGCTCCTACCCATCGCACCGCCACTGACTTTTGTCTCGTCATCAGCATCTTTCACGCCTACTCGTCGCCTGCCTTCTACCGAAGAATTCAACCAAGTCATTGCACCCTCTTCAGCGCGCACTGCACCACCCTTCGCGCCCACTCCTGTACGTGTTGCTCCGCCCCTGGCAACCGCTCCGTCCACTCTGCGCAACACTAAACGTATGGAGCCCATTAGCGAGGAGGAAGTTGAGTCCCCAACCTCGCTACGCCTCGCCCTCGGCAGGGCAAAGGAGGTCGTCAACATCTTCGCCTGAATACGCCTAGCTGCCATGTAATGTACCGCTTTGTAAGATATGTACGTAGGTTGTGAGAAGTAGCCTGTTTGCGCATCATGTAGGATCTGGAGAAGTGCACTAGCCTAAATAACATGTCAGGATTATGTACGCATATCCTGAGTGATGTATTGTATAATTACCGCCCACGTGTAAGATATGTAATGAGCAGTCCTTCTCCGTGCGCAAGTCGATTTGTTTTTTTTGAGTAAGCTGAGTTATTTAGTTTTATTTGCCAGCTTTATACATTTATGGATTTGTTTTTGCGACTCTTTCCGCTTTTCTTATGGATCTTACAAATATATCCCCAGAGTGAAAAATGTCTCGTCCTTGGACTCGCTCCATGCCAACTCCATCAGAGGAAAATTATGATGCACAACCCAGCAACGAGTTCACTCAGGGACAGTCAAGCCAACAGGGCAGTGAATCGGCACTTTCATAGATGTGCCGCCTTTATGAACAGAGTCAGCAACAACATCGTGAAATGATGAACCAAGTCATCAACATGGGAAATCACCATGGACAGTATCAGTAGCATTCCAAGTTATCTGGGCTACAGAAGACACGTCCTCAAACATTTTCTCACACTGACAAACCCCTTGAAGCCGAGGACTGGCTTCGAGATATGGAGAGAAAATTAATTATTGCAAAATGTTCAGACCCCGAGAAGGTATTATATGCTCCGCACTATCTCACAGGAGCAGCCGCATCGTGGTGGGAGAATTTTCTGCACATGCATCCCAACGAAAATGACATAACCTGGGATGATTTCGAGGAAGGTTTCCGTGGTGCACACATTCCTAAGAGTATTATGAAAATCAAGAAGAGAGAATTCGATGACCTCAAACAAAGGAACATGATGGTGTCAGATTACAACAGTCAATTTACTCTATTATCCCGCTACGCCAATGAAGAGCGTATGACTGAAATCAAGAAGATGGAGAAATTCCTTGACGGTCTGGCGCCCGCGCTTAAATGCCAACTGGTCGTGCACACTTTTCCTGATTTTAAAACACTGGTGGACAAAGCCATTACTCTGGAAAATGAGAGATGCAGTCTGGAAGATATCCGCAAGCGGAAAAGGGACCAGACTAACCATGCTCGTAATCACCGAAGCAGGACAGATTTTCAAAAGGGTGGGACACACAAATCCTCATCCAATGTCTCACGCCCAATCAAGAATTTTCAGGCAAGGGACAAGGAATTCACCTATCGCCCCGGCGTTACTTGTTACGCTTGTGGAGAAGAAGGGCACTATGCCAAACAGTGCCCCAAGCCAAGGAATTCAACCCCAAAGCCAAACAATGGCGGCAACAATTCCGCGCCCAAGCGAAACAATTTCAATCCCAACAATAACCACAGGAAGGGTCATCTGAACCACGTAACCAAAGAGGAGGCACAAAATGCTCCGGATATCGTACTCGGTACGTTTCCTGTCAACACAATACCTGCAATGGTTTTGTTTGATTCTGGAGCTTCTCACTCTTTCATTTTGAAAAGTTTTGCTTTGCAAAATAATTTTTCGATGCTTCCCCTGGAGAAATCCATGACCATCAAGTCCCCTGGGATTCAGCAAGTTACTCAGAATTACTGTCAGAATGTGGTCATTGAGTTCGAAGGATTGGAGTTTCACGCAAATCTTATTGTGTTGGAAAATAAAGGACTGGATGTCATCCTAGGGATGGATTGGCTAACCACCAATAAAGGTTTTATCGACTGTTTCAACAGGACCGTAATTCTCACACACCACCAAGGGAAGACAATAAGAGTATCAGCCAAGGAAGGAAAAATACCCCGGCAACCGAGATTAAATAAGGTGGACATTTCTGAGCTAAACAAGGTTCCAGTAGTGAGTGAATTTCCAGATGTATTCCCTGAAGAACTACCAGGCATGCCACCAGACCGGGAAATAGAATTCCGCATTGAGCTAGCAGCAGGAACCACCCCCATATACAAGAAACCATACAGAATGGCACCATCCGAGTTGATCGAGTTGAAGAAGCAAATAAAGGAATTACTGGAAAAAGGATACATTCGAGCCAGCTCCTCACCTTGGGGATCACCAATTTTATTTGCCAAAAAGAAGGATGGAACGCTGAGATTGTGTATTGACTATCGAGCACTTAACATGGTCACAGTCAAAAACAAATACCCGATGCCAAGGATAAACGATTTGTTTGATCAACTCGCTCAGGGCAAGGTATTCTCAAAAATTGACTTAAGGTCAGGATACCATCAATTGAAGGTACGAACGAAAGATATCCCCAAAACAGCCTTCACCTCCAGATATGGACTGTACGAGTTCACAGTGATGCCATTTGGATTAACTAACGCCCCAACATATTTTGTTCACCTCATGAACAAAGTATTTATGAAGTTTATGGACAAGTTCGTCATGGTATTCATCGACGATATACTGGTATACTCCAAGACACCAGAAGAGCACGCAGAACATCTCAGGATTGTGCTAGGAGAGCTAAGAAAACACCAATTGTATGCCAAGTTCAGCAAGTGCGAATTTTGGCTAAGACAAGTAGGCTTTCTAGGCCACGTACTGACCCAAGACGGTATCGCAGTGGACCCAGAGAAAGTCAAGGCCGTACTTGGCTGGAAGTCACCAGCCAGCGTTACAGACATACGGAGTTTCTTGGGAATGACAGGATATTACCGCAGATTTATTGAAGGATTTTCCACCATAGCCAAGCCTATGAGACAGTTGCTCAAGAAAGATAAGAAGTTTGAATGGACAGAAGCCTGCGAGAAAAGTTTCCAAGAGCTAAAGCGGAAGTTAACGACAGCACCGGTATTAATTGTACCCGACATACACAAGAATTTTGAAGTATATTGTGACGCGTCCAGAAAGGGTCTCGATGCGTATTGATGCAGGAAGGCAAGGTTGTCGCCTACGCTTCAAGGCAACTTCGCAAGCATGAGGAAAATTATCCCACTCATGACTTAGAAATGGCAGCAGTTATTCATGCACTCAAGGAATGGAGGCATTTCTTACTTGGGAATCGATGTGAAATATATACGGATCACAAAAGTCTCAAATATATTTTCACGCAGCCAGAACTAAATTTACGGCAACGATGTTGGTTGGAGTTGGTAAAGGATTATGATGTTGGTATCCATTATCATCCAGGGAAAGCAAATGTAGTGGCGGATGCCCTTAGTCGGAACCCCAGCTCCGACGAAAACAATCTGCACAGCTTGAGGCCCGAATTCCAACAAGAATTTGCCAAGCTCAACTTGATAATGGTGGCAGAAGGCACCATATCAAACTTGGAAATACAACCCAACCTTGTGGAGAAAATTAAAGAAGCTCAGCCCGGTCACACCAGCATCGAAGGCATCAAAGGAAAGTTGAGTATGGGCAAGGCCTCGGAATTCGTAATAGACAATGAAGGAATATTATGGTACGGAGAAAGGCTCTGCGTGCCAAACATAGAAGACCTTAAGCAGCAAATTTTAGCTGAAGCACACACCACTCCATATTCGATCCACCCTGGAGGAACCAAAATGTATAAGGATATTCAGGAAAGATTTTGGTGGCACGGTATGAAGAGGGACATAGCCGCCTTCATTGCATGTTGTGACTCATGTCAACACATAAAAGCTGAGCATCAGAGACCAGCCGGACTACTGCAACCGAACAAAATACCTGAGTGGAAATGGGATGAAATAGGGATGGATTTTATTGTCGGACTACCTCGGTCATGACACGGGAATGATGCCATATGGGTCATTACTGACAGGTTGACCAAAGTGGCACACTTTATTCCAGTGAAGACGACCTACAACACTCAGAGGCTTGCCAGGATTTATCTTTCCCGCATAGTTTGTCTGCACGGTGTCCCGAAGACTATAATATCCGACAGAGGCACCCAGTTCGTCTCAAGATTTTTGGAGCATTTACAACAGGCTCTGGGAACCCAACTAGCCTTCAGTACCGCATACCACCCACAGACTGATGGGGAAACAGAACGCGTAAACCAGGTTTTAGAAGACATGCTGAGAGCATGTGTCCTCACATATGGAACCAGTTGGGAAGAAAGCCTGCCATACGCCGAGTTCGCGTATAACAATAGCTGCTAGGCCAGCCTACAAATGGCACCATTTGAGGCTTTATACGGACGAAGATGTCGTACCCCGTTAAATTGGTCAGAGACCGGAGACAGCCACATCTTCGGACCAGACATGCTCAGAGAAGCCGAGGAAAAGGTCAAGCTAATCAGAGACCGACTTAAGACCGCTCAAAGTCGACAGAAGAGTTATTATGATCAGAAACATCGTAGGGCCAGCTTTGAACCCGGTGAGTTCGCATACCTGAGTGTGTCCCCTATGAGAGGATTGCAACGGTTTAAGATTAAAGGAAAGTTAGCACCAAGATTCATTGGACCATTCTGCATAGTGGCACGAAGAGGCACCGTAGCCTACCAGCTAGACTTACCCGAAGACTTGTCCGACATTCACGACGTGTTCCACGTCTCTCAATTAAGGAAGTGCGTAAGCAACCCAGAGAAACAAGTATCCCATGAAAACATTGACGTGCAGCCAGACCTCACTTATCGGGAACGTCCCGTAAGAATATTAGAGGATTCTGAAAGGAGGACCCGACAGAAGACCATCAAGTTTTTCAAAGTCCAGTGGAGCAATCACACCGACAGTGAAGCAACTTGGGAAAGCGAGGATTTTCTTCGGACAGAGCATCCACACTTATTTAAGGATCAGCTGAAATCTCGGGGACGAGATTTTTCCTAAGGGGGTAGGTGTTGTGACACTCCAAAATTTTAATTTGGTTTTTTATCACAAACCTTGTGGTTTTCTTTGAAAAGAGGCCATTTAAATTTTCTTTCAGAAAACCTTCCTCTTAAAAACATCCTTTGCTTTGGCAAGGATTTTATTTTTCAAACTTTGGTGTTTGAATCTTTTGAAACTTCTTCTCTGTTGGTTCCCTCTCAAATTTATTTTTGGGAGTTTAAATCTTTTTCTTTTAAAATGAAACTCTATGAAAAACTTGGGATTTTCATATGTTGAAAACCACCCATGACTTGGCATTTTTGCCCATGTGGTAAAAACCCCTCCAAAACCTCCCCTCCTCCTTGTGATCAACCTAAGTTCTCTGTCCCAACTAATCCAAAGAAGTTTTGGATTTTATTCTAATTATTTTTCCTCTCAAATCAATTCTGAAAATTATTTGGAGCATGAGTAATTTTCAAAGCAAGTACCCTATTGCATTTGAGTTTTGACCTCAAACCAACTCTCCTGGATAGTCCTTTGTACCCACAACTCAGAACCATCTTGATCCACTCCTACTCTTTTCAAATTTTTCAAAATTCAGTCTCTGCAAGTTTGGACCAGATTTGCCAAATTTGATTTAATTCATATCTACACTCCTCCAAAAATTCCACCAAAATTCAGGAAGCCTACTGGAGCAATGAGTAGCCACTCCACCAAAAATCAGCTCAAGGAAAAATCACCAGAGACCAAATTCATTCTGTCGAACACCTTGCATGCACTGCTGTTGTTCAAAATTCAGAAAATTCAGTTTCAGTGTCGTTTTCGTCCGTCAGTTTCTATCACGCGTAGACAGTGCGCTTGGCTCGATGCTCGTAGCCCCTCCCTCTTGTCCGGAGCTTCACACGCATGCGTGGAGCCTTCCTGGCGTCGGTGGCGCGCTGGCCCGCCCTCGCCAGCGTCTTCTGCGGTGTCGGGACCTCCCGTGGCGGCCGACAGAAGGCACACCACGGCAGAACGCCGTTCAGCGCCGCCCAAAGCCCCTCAGCTCTCCGCGTGTCCCTGCCGTGCCAGCGCACGCCCGTGGCACCGTCGCCGTGGCCCGGCAAGCACGGAACGTGCTCCCTGCCGCCGACGGGCCGCGCCACCCCTGTTCTATCGAGCTCACCCATAGCACCAAACCCCGGCCCGTTTAGCGCCTAAATGGGATCGGTGGACCTCAACGGCAATGCCCAAACCCCTAATCCCCCTGCACATCCACGGCACCGCCATAATCACTCACCGGAGATCCCCGTTCACGGCAACCGCCTCGGGCCGCCTATAAAAAGGGCCCCCGAGCTCACCCTCGTGCACGCAGCATCACCACTCCTCACCAACGCCACGCCAGGCCACTAGGGGGACCCCGAGGAGGTCTCCTCCCCCAACTCCGGCCGCCCCGATCCGCCTCGGCCTCCACCACGATTCGCTCCGGTGAGGCCATCTCCGGCGCCCAAACCCCGTCCGTTACCCCCTCTAGCTACCAGGAACATAACCCCCTCTTCAATTTGACCTCTGCAGCCCTCTCCGACGAGTCCCTCGACCACCCGAGCCGCCGTCCGCCGGAGCAAAGCTCGCCGTCGACGTGGTACTCGCCGGCGACCACCACCACCACCATCCGACGCGGAATGGCGCCCTGAGCATGGAGGTACCCTCTGATCCCCCTGCCTCGCCGTGGATCGCCGCCGGTGACCACCGCGGCTCTCGGGCGCCGACGAGCTTCGTTCCCCTTTTTTTTAAAGTTCAAACCTGACAGGTGGGACCCCACCGTCAGCCTCTCTGCTCTCTCTATTGAAACGTTTTCTGGAAGCGCCTTCGGGCAAAGTATGTTTTCCCTTTGGGCTGGCGTAGTTTCTGCCGAAGCGTCTCTGTTTTTATAAGCTAGCCCCTGGAAACTTTCCGTTTCATTACAGATGAGTCCCTGGGCAAAAACCCTTATAACTTTTAAATAGAAAAGTATTTTTGATTGATTCTTTTTCTGTTCTCTTTAAAATTTTGTCTAGTTTTTTATCAGATTTATTTTAAAAATATTTGAAATACTTTCTGGGCACTCCTTGGTATTTACGATAGCGCATATATTTTCTTTATACCGTAGATACCGAAGGAGGTGACGGAGCCGCGAACTTCACCGAGCTAGGCTCCGACTACTCTGAACCAGGCAAGCATGTTTGAACTTTTGATATGATGAGTGTCTTGGCATGTTTTGCATTTAGTTAGTTTCATAGCATGCTGAGAAGCATATCGATGAACGTTATTTTATGTGACAATGAGGTAAGTGAGTTCGATGATCCATATGTGAATGGATGTGAGGATGAATGGCCATGTGTTGGCATGAGTATGGGTGAGATGGCAGTGTCGTAGCATGCCAGTCTTACGCCAGACTATGTGACTTCAGTGTCAAACCGTATCGGTCCAATTCCTCTCATTTCCTTCCCTGTACTACCACATGTTTTCCGCAAGGAATATGGTTTAGTAAGTTGTAAACCGCTTTTCTGGTACACACCAAAAGGAGAGGCCGTGATGATGGTTCCATGGCCCTGGATTAAAGCCAGTCATCCGGTCAGGGGGCATGGGTGTTTCCGGTTGGGACCGAGAGGGGGGCACCCCTTAGAGCGCGCGTATATAAATTTGATCCCATGCTATTCGAGATTGTGATCTCCCCGTCTCAAAAGTTTTTCTTGGACGATGTCTAGGGTGATTCCTAGCATCGAGAGGTAGGATGGGTGTGTACTGGTTAGCTGTGTTTTCTTCCGAAATACCGTAAACGGAACTAGTCCTTCGTGACTACGGAAATCCGTTGGCTGTGGGAAAATTTTTGTACAAACTCTGCAGAGTCTTATATTCCTCCAAATCATCTATTCCCTGTCCCAGATCGATATTATCTTATCCTAATCAAATGTCGGTTTTGATGGCAGAGACTCCGGTGATTCGCTTGAGTGCTAATTCCGGTTAAATGATTATCCCTGTGGATGGACTAACCCATTTATTCTTATGAATTAATTGTTTATTATGAGTATTATTTACCTGTGAATAAAATCCCTCTCTGTGATGTCGCCCCGACGTCCGACTGTGGCATTTCTTTTAAAGCCCTTTCTGTGATGTCGCCCCGACGTCCGACTGTGGCATTTCTTTTAAAGCCCTTTCTGTGATGTCGCCCCGACGTCCGACTGTGGCATTTCTTTTAAAGCCCTCTCTGTGATGTCGCCCCGACATCTGACTGTGGCATTTCTTTTAAAGCCCTTTCTGTGATGTCGCCCCGACGTCCGACTGTGGCATTTCTTTTAAAGCCCTTTCTGTGATGTCGCCCCGACGTCCGACTGTGGCATTTCTTTTAAAGCCCTTTATGTGGCATCGCTAAGACGCCCGACTGTGGCATCATTTCCTTTTATTTATTTATTAACCTTTCGAGGCGTCGCTTCAGACACCCGATCGGTATTCATTTGTGTTTTATTGGGATTTCAGGCGGACTACCGCCGTTTCCCTTTTACTTACCTTGTTATGCTAATTTTTAAATGTACCTTGGTGAATTATTCATGACGCATCCATGCATGCATTTGTTATATCTTACGTCCGAACTGTCTTGCGAGTACTTTCAAAGTACTCACTAGCTTGTTGATTTGGCCAGATGTTGACGAAGGCGATCTCATGGATGAAGAGTATGATAGCGAGTCCGACACCTAGAGGAGTCCCAGTCAGTCTCGTGCGACCCTGGATTTGGTCACTGTTTTATATCCGCTTCCGCTACCAAATAAATTCATCGAGCCTCACCTCGACGCTCGATGAGATGACAGACTTAGAGTCTTGTATTTCTCTCCCCGGACTACTAGGAAAAGGGCTATAGATGGAAATGATACTAATGGCGCACCAGACTTGTGGTGCGCCATTAGTATATACTAATGGCGCACCACCTTCTGATGCGCCATTAGTGTTGAAACTACTAATGGCGCACCCTGCCCACGGTGCGCCATTAGTACCAATTTTTTTTTTGAACTAGTGCGCCTGTCCAAACATACTAATGGCGCATCCACTGGTGGTGCGCCATTACTAGTTGTAACTAGTAATGGCGCACCAGCCAGAAGGTGCGCCACTAATGTTATTTTTTATTATTGTTTTTATTCCTTTTTTGCAAAAGTACTAATGGCGCACCACCAGGGGGTGCGCCATTAGTAACCTGGATTACTAATGGCGCATTTGTTGCTGGTGCGCCATTAGTAAGTGGGCAGCAACAAGATATTTTGGACAGCCTCTCCTCCCACACTCACTTTCTCCCCACTTCATTCTCTCCACCGCCTCCTCCTTGTCTCGGGTGCCTACTCTTTTTCACCTCATTTCCACCATAGATTCATTCAAATTAAGTGGTTAAGTTACCTTATTTTGCTAGGTAAGTAAGGGGGGAAGCTATATTTATGTTGTTCTCCCTACAACAATGTGCACATGCACTTTTTATGGCCTAGCTAGATCTATGTATGTTCGTGGTGTTGCATATGTTTGTGGTGTTGCATATGTGTTTGTGTTTGGAGGTGTACCGGTATTTGAAATGCGATAGTTGCCAATATTTTGCCGGAATGTTGATTCATTTCCGTTTCGGCGAGAATTTTGGCATTAAGCATTCTTTTTGGTCCTATTTTTAGGGAAAGTCATGCCAAATTTTTTCTTGGTTCTAAAATATCATTTTGCTCTACCCCGCAGGCGACCATGGTCCGCACGATGACCGAAGGCATCGTGAATAGGTTTTTGAGGTCCGCGAAGGCCGAGGTGCTTCAAAAGAACGAGACGGAGATAAGATGTCCGTGTCGAAGATGCAAGCTGAATAGCCTTATTGCGGACCCGGATTCCGGGCAGGTGCGGGACCACCTGCTCTTGCGTGGTTTCATGGATGGCTATCGGTGGCAAGGTGATGAAGATGACTACGAAGTCGTCCATGGGGGCCGGGCAAGAAATGAGGAAGGGCAGCAAGACAACCACCGCGGCTCGGGGGGGCGAGAAGACGAAGAATCCCCAGGAGACGATCACGACGGTGATGCTGTACACAGTCATCATGTAGAAGATGCAGGAGATGATGATGATGCCGGCGGAGCAGACGACGCTGGACCATCGATGGGCTGGGTGCAGGACCGTCATATTCAAGAGCTGCTTCTCAAGTAGACGGATAACGCAAGAGCTGCCGCCCGAGAGAAAGCCAAGATGGATCAACTTGAGTTAGATGCGGTTACTCCATTGTATGAAGGATGCAGGCCCGAGGATACCCGCCTGAAAGTAACGCTCATGGCTCTGGAGATGAAGGTAAAACACAAAATGACCGACGCATGCTTCGACGAGAACATGTCATTCTGGCACAAACGTCTTCCCAAGGGGAACAAGTGCCCGACCAGTTTGGAGGAGGCGAAGAAAATCGTGTGTCCTCTGGATTTACCGCACGTGAAATACCATGTGTGCATGAACAATTGCATCATTTATCGGGACGAGCACGCGGAGTCTACCATATGTCCGGTGTGCGGTGTCACTCGATACAAGAAGAGGAAGAAAGCTCCTCGAAAAGTGGTGTGGTACTTTCCGATCACTCCTCGTCTGCAGCGGTATTTCGCAGACCCTAAGGTAGCAAAGCTCCTGCGTTGGCACGCGGATAGGGAGGAGAAGAAGCGAGAAGATGACGCAAATGATCCGGAGATAGATAAAAAAGACAAGATGCTGAGTCACCCTAAGGATGCGAGCCAGTGGCAAGCGTTGAACTTCGAATACCCAGAATTTGGGAACGATCCAAGGAACATCATGCTGGGCGCGAGCACCGATGGAGTCAATCCGTTTGGCAGCCAGAGAAGCACACATAGCACCTGGCCTGTGTTCGTGTGGATGTACAACCTTCCCCCCTGGTTGTGCATGAAGAGGAAGTACATTCACATGAGTATGCTAATTGAAGGGCCAAAACAACCAGGGAACGACATCAATCTGTATCTGGGGCTGCTGAAAGAGGAGATTGACACGCTGTGGAAAACGCCAGCCAATACGTGGGACGCCGCAGAGAAAGAATATTTCCCTATGAGAGCCACACTGCTCACGACGATGCACGACTATCTCGGTTACGGATATCTTGCGGGGCAGGTAGTCCACGGATTTCTGGATGCGTAAGGTGCATGGATGACACAACGTATCGCCAGCTAGATAGAGATCCCGGGTCTTCGAAAACCGTGTTCATGGGACATCGAAGGTGGCTTCGCGACGATGACCCGTGGAGGAAACGCAAGGATCTGTTCGATGGTGAAACCGAACCCCGAAAACGCCCATGTACGAGGAGCGGCGAGGAAATAGACAAGCTGTTGACAAATTGGAAAGACTGCCCACTGCCGGGAAAGAAGCAAAAGGCGCCAGAGCCGCTGCTGAAGGTATGGAAAACAAGGTCTGTTTTCTGGGACTTGCCGTACTGGAAGATCCACCGTGTGCCTCACAGCCTTGATGTCATGCATATCACGAAGAACATGTGCGAGAGTCTGCTTGGTACCCTGCTCAACATGCCAGAGAGGACCAAAGATGGGCCGAAAGCAAGGGCAGACTTGAAATCAATGGGCATCAGGCAGGAGCTTCACGCTATATATGATGATGATGATGATGATGATGATGATGAGGCGAAGCAGGACACAGAAAGTCGTCGCAAAGGCAAAAAGGCCAAGAAGACCGGAAATGACTACCCTCCCGCGTGCTTCACTCTAAGTCAGGAGGAGATCGAGCAGTTTTCACCTGCCTCCTAGGAGTAAAACTTCCTTACGGTTACGCGGGGAAGATAAGCAGATACCTAGACCCAGCGAAGCAGAAGTTCAGCGGGATGAAGTCTCACGACTGTCACGTGCTGATGACACAGATACTTCCAGTTGCAATCCGTGGGATCATGGACGCGCACGTCCGTGAAACGCTATTTGGCCTATGCAACTTCTTCGACATCATCTCTCGGAAGTCGATTGGCGTGAGGCAACTCAGAAGGCTACAGGAAGAGATCGTGGTGATACTATGCGAGCTTGAGATGTACTTCCCGTCCGCATTCTTCGACGTTATGGTGCATCTGCTGGTCCATATAGTGGAGGATATCATCCAACTCGGGCCGACGTTCCTGCACAGCATGATGCCGTTCGAAAGAATGAATGGTGTCATCAAAGGATACGTTCGCAACATGTCACGTCCAGAAGGAAGCATAGCCAGGGGCTTTCTGACCGAAGAGTGCATCTCCTACTGCACGAATTATCTAGGCATCGAGAACCCCGTTGGTCTACCCGTCAACAGGCACCTCGGCAGGCTCACTGGATGGGGTCACCGTGAGGGTCGCCGCGAAATGCATGTCGACTTCGAGGGTCAACTCGCCGACTTTGAAAGAGCAAACCTAGTCGCGCTACAACACATAGACGTGATCGATCCTTGGGTGGTAGAGCACAAAACCTTTATTAAGAAGACGTACAATGACCGAGGCCAACAGAGGACGGACGGAGATATACTCAAAGAGCACAACTCATGTTTCACGCGTTGGTTCAAGCAGAAGCTTCTGTCGTACCCTTTACATGAGGATTCTTCCGCAGAAGAACAACTCATATTCGCCTTGTCACAGGGCGCCGAGCACAACCTGATGACCTATGAGGCATACGATATCAACGGCTACACATTCTACACCGAGGCCAAGGACATGAAGAGCGATGGTTATCAGAACTCTGGGGTAACGATGGAATCCTACACCGGTAACGACAAGGACAGATACTACGGAAGGATCGAGGAGATCTGGGAGCTGAGCTACGCTGGAGAGAAGGTCCCGATGTTCC
>NC_041391.1:302142366-302157767 GCF_002162155.2 Triticum dicoccoides | reverse complement strand
CGCCTCGACGCGACCCCGCCGCCCGGACGCCGCCCCGTCCACACCACCGCCGCCCGGACATCGCCGGAGCACCACCACCACCACTCCCCGGCATCCTTATCCTCTCCGACCGCCTCCTCCACCCCGGCCCGCTCCTCCAAGGTAAGCTACCGCCCCGACCCCTATCCCCTTCCCTCCTCCCATCCCATCTCCATATGAGCATGATAATTTGCATGAATAGCCTAGTTCATAACAGCCTAGTTCATCATATTATACTACCCATATTCGGATCGGAGAGAGTGTCATTTGGTTTCAATTGTGGGAGAGTTTCTTGCTCTGTACCAGTTGCGACCGTCTATGGTTTGATTAACCTAATGTAGTATCTTTATTATTAGGTTATAATGAGTTAGATATCCTGAGAGTTAGATTATCCTCTTCAAAACCAGAGTAGTAGAATAATATACAGCATAATGTTATATTTTAGTTTGTAGTAAAATATACAAACTGTCTTGGTTTTGCTTATCCTCTTCAAAACCAACCGGGCCATAATATACATATAGTCTTGGTTTTGCTTGTAGTAAAATATACATCATAATGTTACTGCATATTGATACTTACAACATCAGGACTTGTAGTATATTTTAGTAGTACAATGTTTAGAAAGGATATGCAGTTCTGTGATGACTATCTTCAAATACTGTTCTGTGAAGACTGTCTTTGTATAATGTTGTAGTATAATATTTGAAGACTGTCTTTGTATACAATTCTAGTATAAAATTATACAGTTCCATGGCTGCTGTTGTTGTGATATTATATTTTAGTATAATGTTACTGCATATAAAATAATTACATAAGCAAGCTGCGTGTTTAGTTTGATAAAGTGCAAGTTTTCTTTTGAAAATACAGTGGCAATGTGACATATATATGGGGTACTGTAGGATTGTTATTTTGATAAATATAAGCCTGATTTAACCGAAATTCAGTAGATCAATTAGTTTATCATGTCGGGTGGACTGGTTGAAAATGACTGACATAGCTAGCCTGATTCCTTTCGTGATTGAGGTGTTTACCGGCAGATATAATGATTTGTAGCTAATGTGGTTATGTTGTTATATTTTACATTTCTAGTACTTTGGTTCACTTGTAGAGTGCTTGTGCAGTAAAAGATATAGTCTGATATTTCTGTTTCTTTTTTGTCAATATGATCTACCTGCTGTTATTCTGGAGCCAAAGTGAAATTGCTTAGTCCATGTGGATGTGGAAACTTAGTTTCCTATGTTTGAATACATGCTTACATTACCCATGAGTCAATATTTTGGCCCTGAAATCATTGTCTGCACCGAGAATCTTAAATTCTCGGAGTGACATGTTTGATTGAATTTTCCATTTTCACTTGTTTAGTAGATGCAGAGAAAAGGAATATGCATCTCATCTTTCTTTAGACCACAGCTTGAGCATGATTTGCCTATGTGAATAGTATTTTGCCTACTCTCTTTGCCTGTTGGAACTTGGAAGGGTGAACTGTGGCAACTATATATTTATTTTTCTTCCCAAACAGCTCTTTTGAACCAGTAGAGAGAGAGGTCTGTGCTACAGGGCTAGGGCTCTTCCTCTCCCTCCATTACCTGTGAACAGAATGTATATGCGCTTTTGGAGCAGAGTTTTCCTCTAGGTGTTAGTTTCCAGCAAGAAGATCCCTCGCCGCTGGTTCGAATGTATAATAGGAGTCTGTTTCATTATGCTAGCGGTGTCAACGAGGTTGATGTTGCATAATTAAATTCCCCATGACATTGTCTGCCTTTTTTCTTCTTCATTTTTAGTAAAGTGATGCTGCTGTACTACTTGTCAAGTGATGCTGCTGCTGCTATCTGCGAGTTGCTGCTGCTAGTTGTGATTTTGTCAAGTGATGCTGCTGCTACTTGTGATCTTCTAAAATGACCCCTTTCTCCTGAAACGTTGATTAATTTCCGTTTCGGTTGAGAAATGGGGCACTCCAAGGTCAAGAAAATTAGGAAAGGTCATGCCCAATTTTCTTGACCTAGAAGGTGCCCGATTCTCAACCGAAATAAAAATTAATTTGCTTTAGTGGTTGGATTAGTTTAGTATTTTTTTCACACACTCAGACACCCTTGCTTGCCATGTGTGTGAGAGAGATAGTGAGAGGAGACAAGAAGAAGGGGGTTAGGAAGATGTTGCCTGCTCATCAAAGCTAACCATCTCCCCCTTTTCACCCCTTTTCCTTTGTCTTTTGTGGGTTGCAAGGAAGCTACTGTCTTAGCTAGCTTAGCTTGTGCACAAATCCCAGTGTTACAATCTAGAAAATTAGCCTGCAAAGATGAGGTCCCATGCTGGCTGTACCACTGCATCATGCAACAGTGCCTTCAAGATCGATCCAAGGCAATATCACAAACATCATAGGCAATTTGACCAAACTCACAACCTTGTATCTTTGCAGCAACCAACTTTCTAGACACACCCCTCAAGAACTAGGTTACCCTGAGAACGTGGACTTGGACCTTAGCAACAACACACTAACAGGTTCTATCCCAAAACACCTAGGCAATATCACAAACATCTCTCAATTGTTCCTTGACAATAACCAACTTTTTGGCAACATTCCTCGAGAATTAGGTTATTTGGTCAACTTAGAGATCTTGTTCCTTGACAATAACCAACTTTTTGACCAAACTTTGTTTCTATTTAGAGAGAAACATGGCCCACAACGATGAGGCCGGGGGTTCGGGCGGCAAGGCATTCTGGGAGCTGTCCCAGGAGATGGAGGAACAACCTCACTTGTATGAGACCGCCGCCTTCCCCACCGATCCTGAGACCACGGATGGTGCCGCCGAGGATGACCACACTGATGCCACCACTGATGGTGCCGCCGAGGATGCCACCACTGATGATGGCGGCGCACGCACAGATGGCAGCCAACCGAAGAGGCAACGGAAGGACCGGCGCCCGATCGTGCTCCGCACCCTCAAGGAGGAAGTTACTGAAGTGGACTCCAACGGGAATCCAACGGCGCCCGAACGAATAGTCAAGGGGTACTCGCTTCAGCTCGGGTGCATTGTCCGGAGCACCGTCTCGATCAACACCGAGAACCTGAGGCGTCCTGACTGAGGGAATTTGCGCAACCTCCTCTTCACGAAGCTGCACGACCGATACAAGTTCCCCGCTGAATTTGAAAACACAAGCCTCAAAGGGAATAAAGTGAACAATGCTTCCCTCACGAAGATGAGCAAGGCCCTGTCTACTTGGAAAAGCAATGTGAAGAGAATGATCGAGAAAGGTGAGAGTTATCAGAAGATCAAGGAGAAAAATCCTTCGATCACCGAAGATGACTACAACGACTTCAAGATCAATTGCTCGAGCACCGCAAGCTCCCAATCAAGTGAGTGGGGGAAACAAATGCGGGAGCTGAACATAGGGGAACACACACTCGGTCCCGGCGGTTACAGAGTGGCGGAGCCTATATGGGACAAGGAGGACGCGGACCGTGCCGAGCAAGGCCTACCGCCCCGCTTCGAGAAATACAGCGGTAACAAGCAGACTAGGAACTATGTCAGGGCCCGGTACAAGGAGGACCGATAACAAAGGAGCTTACCACGGATCCGAAGACCAGGGCGCTTGAGCTTGTTCTGGTAAGGAATACACCCCCGCGTAATTAGCTCCATATGGTTGCATTCTAATTAATGAAGCCAAATTTCTAAATGGTTCACATTCCTTCCGCAGGCGACTGAAAGCAGTAGCGCGGAGTCGACTAAGAGCAACCCTTGGGACACCACTCTAAATAGGGGGTTGAATGTAATGAAGAACAAGGATAAGCTCAGTAAGCCGACGTTAGCTGGTCGTGTGGCCGGCAAAGGCTTGTCGACAAAATGGGGGTCATACTATATCGCTGGTGTGCGGAAGGAGAAAAAGACCAGCTTGGAAAGCCAGGCGCGAGAGGTTCAAGAACTCAAGGCACAGGTGGCGCGGATTCCGGAGATTGTCCAAGAGCAAGTGGACCAACGACTCGGAGCGACGATCACCACCCTTGTGCCTACCTTGATCTCGGGGTTGAGTGCGTGGATTGCGGGCGGCCAACAGGGGCCGCCCCCGATTCCTAGCTTCACGGCCAGCAACTCGCATAATGCGATGGCGGGGCCATTGGTGCCTCCAGCGGAGGCGGCATTGGTGTCTCCGACGCTGGCACGGGAGCTTAATGCACCCGGGTGTACGCCGGACGGCACCTCTTCAGCAAGTGGCCCCTCCGTCAACTGCACGCCCGCCATTGGCGGTGCCTCGACATTAGCCGAGCTCGACGCCATCATCACGGTAACTAATTAAGCCTCTCTCGGCCGAGGACTTCATCTCCTTGCCTTTGACTGGGCATCCCTGACGCCCTACATGTTTTCGCAGGGCGCCGCCGACATTCCGTGCACTCTCCTCCACTTCGTGAACAACGAGTTGGTCGATGTCGCCAAGGGCAAAATCGTTCAACCGGGCAACCCCTTGTTCCACGGTACCCAGATGCCACCCAACTTGTTTAGGGTTCAACTGGTTCAGGTGCTGCCAGGCTGCGACGACTTGTTACCTCCGATTCGACCCGTCAGGGCCGACGATGAAGACGTGATGACCCTCAGCGCCTGCCTGAGCTGGCCCCTGCTTTGGCCGAAGAGCCAGATTCGTTTGGGGGCGGGGGACACCACCCCAAAGACAACACCGCCAGTCATGCCGGCGCCAAGTCGGCCCCATGGCAAGACCGCCGTAACGGTGCCGGACATCCCTATGCCACTGGATCCAAACATGCATATGGCACAGGATCAGAACGACGACGACGACGATGATGATACATTTGGCAACGTCGATCAGTACTTTGCCAAGCATGGGTACGATGGCGACTTCATGGGGCCTCCTTCTCAAGAACCAAACCCAACAAAAGACGTGTGCGATCTAGCTCGTACCGCGGAGAAGCCAAGTTGCAACAGGCGCCGTCTGGCGTTCAGCTCTCAGGAGACGCCTCCAGCTGCCGACTTCACCGAGCCTCAGATAGGCGAGGTGCGAAATATTATCAGCCCCAACACACTCAAGAAGGCGGTCTGTGAGCAGAACTCGGTCCCATTACAGGAGAAGAAGAAGGCACGCAAAAGAAAGACTAAGAAGGGTGCGAGCCAGCCGGCACCGAGTACGATCCGTGCTCAGGACGGGCCACCTTCACCGCAGGATATCTCGAGGAGGGTGCATGTGGCGGGTAGGGCGATGCTACCGACAAATATGCTCAAGGCTGCAACCGGTGCTATGCGGAGTCTGCATGACAGTGTTCTTGCTTTGGAGAAGCGGCGTCTCAGAGAGAAGGATGTGGCATACCCGGTTTTCGCTGCCAAGGTGCCAGAGGGCAAGGGCTTTGTGGATAACTCCATCGGGCGTACGATCGTCCTGCGTTTTGATGACATCCACGCTATGTTGAACCTTCATCCGCTGCACTACACCTTCGTTTGGCTATTTTCGCTGAGTATGGAGATGCGGATCATTCGCGACAAGACCCCGGACATCGTGATAGTCGACCCCTTCTACATGCGTGCCAAGATCTTGGGCAGCGCTGGGGACCGGCAAGTCGCGAGTTCTTACCTCGAAGGCGTCATTCTGGCAAACCAAGATAAGGATAACTTCCTCGTGCCTTACTTTCCCGAGTAAGTCCTCCCCTCAACCGGCCCGTAACATATGAATTCTTACATTTCGATCGTTTTTCTTTTAACATTCCGTGTTTTCTGCAGTGACACACGTTGCACGCTCATCCTCCTAAGCCCCAAATATTCCATGGCCACGTATTTCGACCCGGACCGTCAGTCGAACGTAGACTACACAAATGTCAAGAAGGTTCTTGATGATGTTCTCCCCGGCTACGCCCAATCTGGAGGCACCTTCACCAGGCCTATTCGTAAGTACGGCAAGCACGTGTTCTCCCACAATACGACGTCCTGCTGCGTCAAGCAGCCGCCTGGCGGTCAGAAGGGTGCGTACTACGCCAACCATCACATGCGGGCGATCGTACGGGACCATCATCAACTTCTGCTACCGAGTAAACTCAAAGATTGGGCCGCGAGCGTGTCGGAAATCCAGGACGCGGACCTCCGACAAGAATTCTTTCGCATCCAGTTGGAGTTTGCGGAAATCATCCATCAAGATGTCCTTCGTACCTCGGGGCAGTTCTACCTCAGAAATCAACCGTCCAACAGTGACATCGACACAATGCTACAAATGCAGGCTGACAATGACTATTATTTCATGACTCCCACGATAGACGGCGGCTTCATCCACGCTCCGGTCCCTTGAGTCGAGTCGAAAGCAGTGATGCTGTGTCTAGTTCTGAAACATCGATTGGCTCATGTTGTAATTAAACTTTAATGAACTTGTAGTATGTCTCTTTGGTTTCGAGAGTCGTTCAACTTAGATGTAATCAATGCTATTAATGTCTTGCTTTTCTCTTCCGATTGTTCTGTTGCATAATTATATATTGCTTATGTATTGTCTGTGAATTGGTACTAACGTTTCGTTTGGCTAGTGCATAGCGATGCCGACGTATGTCGTGTACAAGGGTAAGGTTCCCGGAGTCTACGATGACTGGGAGGAGTGTCGGAGACAGGTTCACCGATTCAGCGGTAACAGTTACAAAGGGTACACCACTAGGGCCGAGGCCGAATCTAGATACGCCCGCTATCTAGCGGGAGAGGGGAGGGAGCGTTGGAGGAACCGGATGACGATGAGTTTCATCGTGATGATGCTCATCGTGATGACCGCAGCTCTCTTCTATGTGATGGTAGTTTAGATGATCGATATCGACTTGTAATGTGAAGACAAACTCGCTACTCGCGGTCTCGAGACTTGTAATATAATGTTCTATCTTTGTTCGGTCTTTTCAATTCGGAGACTAATATGATGAATTGTATTCGGAGACTAATATGATGAATTGTATTCAAAGACTAATCTTCTATTGTATTCGATGAATCTGTTGTTGATGTGTGCTGTCTATATTTTGTCAAATTATACATTTTGTAACCTGTGCAAAAAACAGAAAATAAAAAAATAAAAAAAACCTAATATTCATACTAATGGCGCATCACATGATAGTGCGCCATTAGTATGACAAAGCATACTAATGGCACATCACTGGTAAGTGCGCCATTAATATGCCATGGTTACTAATGGCGCATCCAGTGGTGGTGCGCCATTAGCATGCCAAAGCACCTGGATATACATGGCCCCTGGGAGGCATACTAATGGCGCACCCTGGCCTATACTAATGGCGCACCCGCGGTGCGCCATTAGTATACCAGATACTAATGGCGCACCAGGTGGTGCGCCATTAGTAAAAATTAATAATGGCGTGCTGTTAATGGCGCACCACAGATGCGCCATTAATAGCCATATTAGGTGCGCCATTAGTAGGGGTTTTTCTAGTAGTGCCGCTGTGTTTTTCCACCACCGCCCTATCCTCGAGTCAGTAGTATGCCTCCACACCACCGTGTCATGTCCGCCATTATGTATAATTATTGGTGTGCTTGTAATAATTTGGTTGAGCCACCGTAGTTCGACCCTGTAATATATTTTATGCTACTGGCTTATTGTATCAAGAATTTGTCTACCAGTGAGGAGGATTTCTCTCATACTGGACTCAAAAGATTGGTTTCTCAATAAATATTTTTATTGGAAAACCGGTCGTGACATCTTTCTTGCCATGGGAGAAGTTCTTAGCTTTGGGTTCAATCTTGCGGTGTCCTTACCCAGTGACAGAAAGGGTTGCAAGGCACGTATTGTATTGTTGCCATCGAGGATAAAAATATGGGGTTTATATCATATTGCTTGAGTTTATCCCTCTACATCATGTCATCTTGCTTAAGGCATTACTCTGTTCTTATGAACTTAATACTCTAGATGTAGGCAGGAGTCGGTTGATGTGTGGAGTAATAGTAGTAGATGCAGGAAGGAGTCGATCTACTTGTTGCGGACGTGATGCCTATATACATGATCATGCCTAGATAATCTCATAATTATTCGCTTTTCTATCAATTGCTTGACAGTAATTTGTTCACCCACTGTAATACTTATGCTATCTTGAGAGAAGCCACTAGTGAAACCTATGCCCCCCGGGTCTATCTCTTATCATATTTGCTTCCAATCTACTTTTATTTGAATCTTTACTTTTTGCATCTATATTATAAAATACCAAAAATATATTTATCTTATCATACTATCTCTATTAGATCTCACTTTCGCAAGTGGCCGTGAAGGGATTGACAACCCCTTTATTGCGTTGGTTGCAAGTTCTTTGTTTTTTTGTGTAGGTGCGTGGGACTTTTTAGGAGCCTCCTACTGGATTGATACCTTGGTTCCCAAAAACTGAGGGAAATAATTATGCTACTATTGCTGCATCACCCTTTCCTCTTCAAGGAAAACCAACGCAAGATCAAGACGTAGCAATGTACAAGATTCCACAGATGTTCCTAATATCTTTGAGAACCATCACGTCAATGACACTGGCGAAAAGATTGCCTATCGTGTTGTGGACATACAAGAGTTTATCAAGAAGAAGCCAACGTTCGAGGACATTGAGGATGAAGAATAAGATGACACTGTGGGGAATTACGATTAAGACTGATACACATGGCGAAGATGTTGATGCTGCTCTGTGGATGATGATTAGATTGCTTTTGTTGTGTTTTCCTGTCAGAAGACGCTTTTTTATCTACTATGTGAAATTGTGTATGCTATGACAACTGAAACCTGATGAACGTGTTGTTTAGTATTTTGCTGTGAGAACATCACTTGTTATGTATGCTGATTTGTGTTTGGTGATTGTATGACGACTAAAACATGATAACATTATTGTTTAGTTGTACTCATATTTGGCTGTGAAACTTGAATTTGATGACATAGTTTTCTGTCGGACTGCAATTTGCTCGACATCTTCGAATGGGAACAAAGCTGACCCGACAGGGCCTCTGCTAATTTATTTATTTATTACTAAATGGGCCTCTGCTATTTATTTATTTATGCGCAAAAGGGGATACCCCCCAATTTACGTTAATAGAAATCATTAGATGTTCACAAGACCACGCCCAACCTACTACACATGTTTCATTCATTACTAGTTTCAGCAAAGTGCTCATGTCATAGCCACTGAATACATCATGAGTGGTACATACACTACAAATAAAGAGACAATCATCCTGCAGAGCACATCGATTTTGCCCATTATCTTCACAAGCTCTTTCATCTCCTCATTGCTGTCAAGGCTGTTCAGCAGCTGTTGCTTGGCCATGATCATAGGAACTACATCTTTAACCTTCTGCTCTGCATCTTCCTCTTCTACCATTCCTTCAGTTACTTGTCCAACACCCCAACCTGCTAGTATTGGGATTCCTCGGGTAACCAAATAATCAGCGTAGTTGCATTCCCCCACATCAGCAACTTCCCAGAAATACAAATCACACGAATCTTCCCTTTTCTGCACATATCAAATTGAAAGATCATCAACCAAACTATTAAAAAAATTAGCAACTAAAAGCAGCAGAACAACACTTAAACATATTATTACCCCATGATTCAGGCATTTGTAGAAGACTCGGCCAGGGTTGAGTATTGTGGTTGAGACGCGACGGATGACTGCGTGATTTGCAGCAATGGCACCACACCAATGGCAGTGGGTTGCAATGAGCAACCGGCTGCGGTGCGTGTGCCGGCGGGGGTGTGATGAGACCCACAGGCGATGGTATGGGTGGCGACTTGGCGCATATCTGGTTGTTGCCTGCTGAAGATCAGGTGGACGAGCAGCCAATGGACATGGTTGCTGCGGCTAGAGCTTCTGATGCTAGGCAGAGTAAGTAGAGAAGAGGAGAAGCGAACGTTGGATATGTCAGTTTCATTACTTGCAGAGTAGCATAGCACCATATATAGTCATAGTCTAGGTTTGGAGTCGAACCAGCTACAGGAGCACGTCTCTTTTTTTCTAAAACTCAGCAACATCTCTTTACTAGTACACTAGCTTGTTCTGTATGCCTACTCAAGTCTTTGATTTTCTTTCTTTTTTTTGTGAGGAAGGAAGAGGACAAAATTGAGAGTTCCTCAGACTTGAACCCAAGACCTCTCAGTTGAAAACCAAGGGTGCTAGTCACTTATGTGGCGAACCTTCCCTGGGAGGAGGACGACAGACGAACGCATTTTCCTCGCAATTTTAGTTGCGACACAAGATCGAACGGTCGCAGTTTTAGGAATGTTATCAGGCGAACGAGCCCAGTTTTTCTTTTCTTCCTATATATAAAAAAGTATGCTACTTGGTGTCGGTTAGTCAACAAATGATTGTGCCAACCTTGACCATTGGGTTGACATTCAACGTATGTTGTGTTTCTTCAGTCTCTTCTTCCTCCAGCCGCCAAAGCCAAACCAGCGCCAGCGGGACCGCCTGCTCCCGCCTCCCACGGCTGGCTGTGCTGCCACGCACGCATCATGGCCACATCGCACCCTAAAACCCTACACATCTTCCCCGACTCCTGTTCGTTCCTGTCCGAGGCCTCACCATCGTCCTTCGCCTTGGTTCGCTCGCCGCGGCGCCGCCCTCTGGTGTTGTCAACATGGTCAACAACCAAGAGGAATAAGGAGATGACTATACATGGTGAGGATGATAGTAGGGACCCAGCAGTGCGCGTGGTAATTTTGTTTTTTTGGGACGGAGAAGGGTATCAACTGGTTTGTGCGGGAGTTGTGGCCCGTCTAGCCCAGGATTTTATTTCATATGTTTAGCACATGACCAAACCAGTTTGTTTTTTTCCTTTCTGAAAATGGCTAGCCAGCTATTTTGTTTTTTGCAGAATAACCAACGTAGGCCTACTTGCTTTTCTACACCCTGCTGGGCAAGAAATCTTTCAAGACGAGGATGGATGCATTTTGCCCAGAAAATGGGCTATAAGTAATAAGAAATGGGCTATAAGTAATAATAAATGGGCTATAAAATGAAAAATACAGCAAGCAGGCAATTAATTCCAAAATACTTTTTTCTTTTGGATTTTGATATTTTAAATTCCATTGTTTTTGTGCGGGTAAAATTTCATTGAATTTAAATGAAGGTATATTTAGTTTTAAAATTAATTTTTATCTGGCTAGAAATTTTGGGCTATATGCTGTTTGGGACAGATTTGGAGGCTGACTTGTGCGTCTACTAGGTTGACGTGTACGAAAGGCTTTGTCAACTTAGTCCACAAACGATTCTAGCAGCAGTGGCTGTTGGATGTTAATCCAACGGCCGTGCTACTTCTTCAACATCTGATCTTCTTGCTCCTACCGCCAAAACTAGCGCAGGTGGGACTGCGTGCTCCCGCCTCCCGTGGCCGGCTGTGCTGCCGCACAGGCCGCACCGTCCCACCCTACTCCATTGCTGGCCAGGCCATTCCTCTACTCACCCACACCTCCTGTTATTTTTCGGTGACGGCAGCCGGACCAGTAAACCCTCGTACTCCCCACTGCGTGGGCAACCACTGCCGAGTCTTCCCCGGCTCCGTGTCGTTCCCTTCCTAGGCCTCGTCGTCGTCCCCCGCCATGGTACTCTTGGCGCGGCCTGGTCAACATGGTCAACGGACGACATCCATCGGACGTGGACTGTACGTGGAGAGGCTGACAGCTGGGTCCATGGCCACACACAAGGAAATGCCTCCTTATTACGCGCAAAATAATGATTCCTCCACCTGACATCTGGGACCCACCGGAAGGGCCTCTGTATTTCGCGAAAAAAAAACGTTCCTCCCGCATATAGGTCGGACCCACCAGCTATATCTTCGCACGCAAGGTAGTGCCTCCTTATTACACACACAAAAAAAGAATACTCCCCCTGCTAGCTGGGACCCAGCATAGTGGGAGGCTGACTTGTGGGCCTACTAAGTTGACGGGGCCGGAGGGCTTTGTCAACTTAGTCAATATGAACGATTCTAGCTCCAGTGACCGTACGATGTTCATCCAACAGCCGTAGTGCTTCTTCAACCTCTGGTCTTCTTGCTCTAGCCGCCCAAACCAGCACCGGTCGTGCGGCGTGCTCCTGCCTCTCGTGGCCGGCTGTGATGCTGCGGAGGCCTCACCGCCCCTGCTACTCCCACCGCTGGCCAGGCCATCCCTCTACTCACCCACACCCCCTGTTATTCTGCGGCGACGACAACCTCACATCGCAGCCGAACCAGTGAACCCTCATAGTCCTCTTCGTGTGGGCATCCACTGCCACATCTTGCCTGGCTCCGCGTTGTCCCATTCCTAGGCCTCGCCGTCGTCCACCGCCTTGGTGCTCTTGGCGTGGCGTGGTCAATGTGGTCAACGACCGACTTCCATCGGAAGAGTACTGTACGTGGAGAGGCTGACAGCTGGGTCCATGGCCACAACAAGGAAGTGCCTCCTTATTACGCGGAAAATAATGATTCCTCCACCTGACAGCAGGGACCCACTGGACGGGCCACCGTATTCCGTGAAAAAACATTCCCCCCTGACTGCTGGGACCTACCAGCTACATCTTTGCATGCAAGGAAGTGCGTCCATATTACGGGCAAAAAAATGATTCGCCCACTGACTGCTGGGACCCACCAGCTACATCTTCGCATGCAAGGAAGTCCTTGACAGTCAGGATCCACCTGGTCGAAGTGTACGTAGCGTTGTCATTCTGGTCGTGAACATGTACGTACATACTGGTCGATGTAGAGGCGCGCACGTGTTGTAGTAGAGGCGCGCACGTAGCATGTACACGTACGTATAGCGGCCAGGGTGCAAGAAAGAAAATATGGCCATGTACGTACATACGGGCGGGGTCTCGAATGCCTACTCGTGCATACTTGCAGCCAAGGCTCATGTACATGGCTGAGTCGGAACGGAGAAACTGCATCGTCGTCGTGTTCATGGGGAGGCAACGGAATGCGTTGTGTTCATCGGGAGGCAATGGAACGCGTGCTGTTCATCGGGAGCCAACCGGCTTGGACGGAACAACCGATGGAAACGAGGCTTGACGTACCGCAGAACGATGGAAACGGCCTTGTGTTCGACCGGCCATGGTCGAAACGGGATCCTGTTCATCGGGAGGGGTCTGGCTTACCGCAAAACGGAGGAAACAGACTTCTGTTGGACCTCCTACGGTCGAAATGGGGTCCTGTTGATCGGGAGGGGTGTGCCGTACCGCAAAACGGAGGAAATGGACTTGTGTTGGAGCGCTACGGTCAAAACGGGGGTCCTGTTCATGTGGAGGGGTGTGGCGTACCACAAAACGGGACTCCACATGATACTGTTCATTTCCACGATCGACCTCCTCCAGCCTCCACGGGCTACTGTTCATCCACCGTCGACCTCCTCCAGCCTCCACCTGCTCCTGTTCATCCACAGCTCCTGTTCATCCAGTCTCCACCATGCGCTCCTTCACCGGCTACTGTTCAACCAGCCCTCTCCACAGGGTCCTGTTCAACCACCCCTCCATGGGCTACTGTTCATCCAGCCCTCCACCGACTACTGTTCAACCAGCCCTCCACCAGCTACTATTCAACCTTCTCTCCATGGGGTCCTATTCATCCAGCCCTCCACGGGGTCATGTACATCCATGCCCAACCCTCGATCGATCGGGGTCCTGTTCATCAAGCGGCAACACCAAGGGTTCCTGTTCATCCAACCCCCCACCGGGAATTGTTCATCCAACCCCCCAACAATGCTCACTGTTCATCAAGGGAAGGAGGCAGTAGGTTCGATCGACTTTAGTTAGCAGCAGTAGCGAACGAAGGAATCGCTCGATCGGGTTCAGTAACGTGTAGCCTGCAGTGCAATCGCTCGGGTTCAGCAGGCGAACGCCTCGCTCGGGTTTAGTTAGAGCCCAACGCCTTGCACCCACGCGCGTACATGTACGAGAGAAATGCGCATCGCTCGGCCCCCGACCACCCACCGTAACCGGGAACTCCCCGATATAATCCTCACCCTTGCTTCTACTATGATTTTTTTCCGTCATGCACGGCCCAAAGAATGTCATGCAGCTGCGTCTCCGGCCCGCCCAGGACGAAAAGCCCATTTTCTGTCATGATTTTTTTTCATAGAAGTAGGAGCCCACCACATCTATGATGATACCGGGTTTTGTCACAATTATCATCATAGAAGTGTCATAAGTATGACAGAAAAAAATCCGTTCGGCCCAAAATGTCACGGATGTGTCTTTTTTTTGTAGTGACACAATGACATCAACGTACTGCAATGCTCCCCTATCTTTGCCAAGCTTGTTGAAGGCCATTCTCTTTCAGTGCATTTCGAGGTCAATGGGCGGCACTACAACAAGGGATACTACCTAGCAGATGGCATCTATCTGAGATGGTCCACATTTGTGAAGACTATCTCAAGCCCTGTGCCAGGAGGCAAGAACTCCCACTTGGCCAAGTGTCAGGAGGCTTGCAGGAAGGACGTTGAGAGGTCATTTGGTGTGCTCCAATCTCGATTTGCTGTTGTCCGGTACCCGGCTCAGACTTGGTCGAAAGATCAAATGTGGGAGGTCATGACTTGTTGTGTCATCTTGCACAACATGATCATTGAGAGTGAGCAGGAAGAGCAGTGAACCATATTACAGGCAGGGTCGTCTTGCCAAAGTTGACCACCAGCTACCAGCAACCTGGACTGCCTTCCTCAATATTGGTCAGGAGATTCGAGACCCACAGGTGCATCAATAACTGCAGCAGGATCTAGTGGAGCACCTATTGTAACGCCCCAGATCCGATGCGCCAGGTGTCCGCCAGTTATTTGCCATTCGTTGCCATGTCATGTGCTTGCGTGTTGCATTTTATCATGTCATCATGTTCATTGCATTGCATACGTGTCCGTCTCATGCATCCGAGCATTTTTCCCGTTGTCCGTTTTGCAATCCGGTGCTCCTATGTCCTCCGGCGTTCCCCTCTTGTCTCTTTTCGTGAGTGGGAGTTAAACTTTCTCAGAATGGCCCGAGGTTTGCCACGCGGCCTTGGTATAGCACCGGTAGACCGCCTGTCAAGTTTCGTGCCATTTGGAGTTCGTTTGATACTCCAACGGTTAACCGGGTAACCGTAAAGCCCCTTTCTCTTTGCATCCCAACACCCCTTCCAAAGTGGCCCAAAACCCAGAAAACTCCCCTCCATGCTCTCGGTCGTTCGATCACGATCGTGTGGGCGAAAACCGCACCCCATTTGGACTCTCCTAGCTCCCAGAATATATATATATATATATATATATATATATATATATATATATATATATATATATATATATATGCCTCTCCCCCCGAAAATCCCGGTGCAAACCCTAGCCCACATCTTCCTCCGCGCGCCGGACACGTCCGCCCGGCGCCGGACGCGTCCGCCGCTGCCGCCCGACGAATCCGGGACCGCCATGTGGCACCTCCGCCGCCACCTGTCGCC
>NC_041391.1:302135953-302142014 GCF_002162155.2 Triticum dicoccoides | reverse complement strand
GATCCGCCCCGTGCCCCGCCGCCGCAGCTCGCCTCCGGTCGCGCTCTGCGCCGTCCCGGACCTCGCCGGCCCCCGGATCCGGCGCCCTGACCCCTCTCCGGCCACCTCCCTCGACTCCGGCCGCCTCCCCTCACGAGCTCCGGCAACTACTCCGGCGAGCCCGTTTCAGATCCAGATGAGGTTGACCCCGTTTTTTCGTCTAAGTCCCGAAATATTGCTGTTAATCTGCTGAAACTCTTATAACTTGCTCTTTTGTCATTTTTGCCATGATTGATGTGTGCATCTTATGAACCTGAGCCCTACATATGTTTTGAACTATGCCATGCCATCTTTACAGGGGTGTATGCCATGTATTTTTGTGATCAATGTGGTGACTATAACAAGCATGTAAACTTGGCCTCGTGATGTTGCTGATTTCAGTCCCTGTTCTGCTGTTATTTTTATGCCATTTAAACTTGATGCTACAGAGAGATCCATGCTTATTTTGAGATACTTCAGTAAGGATGTTTTGTACATATGGTTATGAGCTATCCATCCATGCCCCTGGTTGCATTTATAGCTTGCTGTAGTTTGTTCATATATCCTGCTCCAAAGTTGCTAAATGATGTTGCTGTCAGCCTGTTAACATGAAGTTCAATGTTGCCATGATTGTTGCTAGTGGTCCATGCACCCTATGAACTTGCTATTGCCATGCTTAGCTTCATAAACATGTATTCTTACTGTTGGTTGCCTTGTCATGCCATGTATTGCTCTATGGTGAGTGGTTCAAGCTCACCAACATGCCTACTTATTGTTGTTCCTGCCATGTATGAATCTGTCATATAACTTGCCATGTTTACATGGGTGCCATCATATTTTCTGTGCCCTTTTGGCTCTTGGTCAGTAAGGGACTTTTGTTCTATGCAATTAGTAGATTCATGCCATGCCTTTGTTTGCCATGATAAGTTCCTGTAACACGTTGTTTGATAGCTCTAAACATTGCAACTTGATGTTATTTCTGCTAAAGTCTGAAACTGTTATTATTTGCAATCTTGCCATGTGTGTTTGAGCATGTTCTAGTGATTTTTGGAGATAGCTCAGTGTTCATGTTTTGTTATGATTTACCTGTACTTCATGCCCATGCCTTTTGTTACCATGTTGAGCTGCTGTAGCATATTGTTTTGATGCTTGCAAGATGCCTAGTTGCTGTTTTGGACAGATTGTTGCTATATCTTGTATAGTGTGTGTGTGTGTTGAACCGTTGCTCCGTTTTGAGTGTGCTCTATATGAAACTTGCTTAGAATTGCATGTAGTTTCATATTATCATGTTGCATCCTTGTTTTGAGGTGTTTGCTTGATGTTTGTATGCATTTTGCATCAATGCCATGTTTAACTTGTTTTGCTCATATCTTTTCGGCCGTAGCTCCGAACTAAATGAACTTTACCCGTAACTTGACTAGAATTTCGTGTAGGTCATCTTGATGCATATTAACTTGCTGTTTAACAACTTGAACATAAGGTTTATTCAGATCTGGACCAATTTCGAAATTTGCATATGAGGACTTACTGGAATTGTTATATGTTGTTCCCGACCTCATTTAAACTTGCCTTGATGTGTTGCTTTTGTTTGCATCGTCTCTTGCCATGAGTAGCTTCATGTAGCCTTGTCATGCATCATGCTTGGTTGTGCATCTTGTCATGTTTATGTGTGGTGTGTTTACCATGTTGTGTGCTTCTTTTCGATAGTTCCTGTTTCGTTGCGCTCATGAGGATCCGTTCGTCTACGCTTGGTTCATCTTCGTGGCTTCATCCGTTCGTCTTCTTCATGGACTCGTTCTTCTTCCTAGCGGGATTTCAGGCAAGATGACCGCTACCCTGGATCTCACTACTATCTTTGCTATGCTAGTTGCTTCGTTCTATTGCTTTGCTGCGCTACCTATCATTTGTTCTTCAAGCCTCCCCAAATTGCCATGAACCTCTAACCTTTGACACCCTTCCTAGCAAACTGTTGCTTGGCTATGTTACCGCTTTGCTCAGCCCCTCTTATAGCGTTGTTAGTTGCAGGTGAAGTTGAAGATTGCTCTATGGTAGACAGGATTTTGGTTGGGATATCACAATATCTCTTATATTATTTAATGCATCTATATATTTGGTAAAGGGTGGAAGACTCGGCCTTTTGCCTGGTGTTTTGTTCCACTCTTGCCGCCCTAGTTTCCATCATACCGGTGTTATGTTCCCGGATTTTGCTTTCCTTACGCGGTTGGGTGATTTATGGGACCCCCTTGACAGTTCGCTTTGAATAAAACTCCTCCAGCAAGGCCCAACCTTGGTTTTACCATTTGCCTCACCTAGCCTTTTTTTCCCTTGGGAGTCGCGCTCTCGAGGGTCATCTTTATTTTACCCCCCGGGCCAGTGCTCGTCATGAGTGTTGGTCCAACCTATCAACCGCCGGTGGCCACCAGGGGCAACTCTGGGTTGGCCTACCGGAAGTTTGGACAATCCGGTGTGCCCTGAGAACGAGAAATATGCAGCTCCTATCGGGATTTGTCGGCACATCCGGGCGGCTTTGCTGGTCTTGTTTTACCATTGTCGAAATGTCTTGTAGACCGGGATTCCGAGTCTGATCGGGTCTTCCTGGGAGAAGGAATATCCTTCGTTGATCGCGAGAGCTTATCATGGGCTAAGTTGGGACACCCCTGCAGGGTTTAAACTTTTGAAAGCCGTGCCCGCGGTTATGGGCAGATGGGAATTTGTTAATGTCCGGTTGTAGATAACTTGACACCAGATCCGAATTAAAACGCATCAACCGTGTGTGTAGCCGTGATGGTCTCTTCTCGGCGGAGTCCGGGAAGTGAACACGGTTTCTTGGGTTATGTTTGACGTAAGTAGGAGTTCAGGATCACCTCTTCATCATTGCTAGATTCACGACCGTTCCTTCGCTTCTCTTCTCGCTCTTATTTGCGTATGTTAGCCACCATATCATGCTTAGTCGCTGCTGCAACCTCACCACTTTACCCATTCCTTTCCCATTAAGCTTTGCAAGTCTTGATACCCATGGTAATGGGATTGCTGAGTCCTCGTGGCTCGCAGATTAATACAACAACAGTTGCAGGTACAGGTTTCACGATGATCTTGACGCGAGGGCGATGTTTGCTTGTCTTGGAGTTCTTGTTCTGCTTCTTCTTCGATCAGGGGATAGGTTCCAGGTCGGCAGCCTGGGCTAGCAGGGTGGATGTCGTTTGAGTTTCTATTTATGTTTCATCCATAGTCGGATGGCGATCTTATGTATTGTGATGTTGTATTCGTGTGGCATTCTATGCCTCTTGTATGTATCTCCATCTATTATGTAATGTTGATGTAATGATATCCACCTTGCAAAAGCGTTTCAATATGCGGGTCTATCCTTGGTGGGACCTTCGAGTTCCTTTTGGATAGGGTCGCATATTGGGCGTGACAAGTTGGTATCAAAGCCTCGACCGACCCTAGGAGCCCCCTTGATTGATCGTGTAGTTTGGCCGTTGTTGAGTCTAGAACAAAACTGTTTTCTGAGTCTAGTTATATCGGAGAGTAGGAATTCTTTTTACTCCTCAGCCCCTTCGTCGCTCTAGTAAGGAATCTTGACGTAGGTGTTTTGAATTACTTCTCTTCCCCTTCAAATTTTTCTTTAGAATCACGCAGTTGGTTTTCCGATCGTTGGTTCTCAGCTCTTTTCATCCGGTGCATTTCTCATCAAGTCGACTCGAGCATCTTCATCTTTGAGTTCAATCCTCAGTTGTTTTCTTTTCCCACCCGCCCACCCTTTTTCTCCTTGGAACCGGAGTTCGTAATCGAGTATCCATCCTACTCGTGCGAAGTCTTTGCTTTCTTTCCTCAATGATTTCAACCGATGTTTTCTCTTCAAGATATTCGTTGGTTCTCCCTTCCAGGTGCCTTTGTTTTCCCGCCCTCCCACCCCTTTTCTTCCCGGAGTCTGAGCATCTATTCGAGAAGCTATTTCATTTGTGCGGAGCCTCTTCAGTCTTTCGTCAATTGTTTCAACCGGTGAATTCTCGTCTCGTTCGTCATTCTTCATCTCTTTCTTTTGCGGTGGATTCAATTCTAGTTTTTCGGTAGTGATTATATTCTTTCCCTCGGCTCAAGTGTTTTCCCTGCTCGTTCGCCTCTCGCCAGTTTATCCTTTAGGAGTGCTCAAGAAATCTCAGGAGATTCGTTTGTGTTCGAATTAATTCGAGGTTGTCACCTCATTCAAATATTTCAATTGTTCCGGTGCATCATCTATCTGTTCAACTTCCTTTCCAACGTTGTTTTTCTCTTTAGTGGGCCCTAACCCACATGTCTTTTTCCAGGATCTTACCT
The DNA here is from genome assembly GCF_002162155.2 of Triticum dicoccoides. Classification (NCBI taxonomy): domain Eukaryota; kingdom Viridiplantae; phylum Streptophyta; class Magnoliopsida; order Poales; family Poaceae; genus Triticum; species Triticum dicoccoides. Next base: position 302,137,679 of record NC_041391.1, on the reverse strand, counting down.
GACTCTTCTAATTTCCCCGGAATTTTTCTCAATTCTTTTCAAGTGTGACGTAAGAATGGATTTCATCAGTCACCTGCCTTCTCCAAGATCGCTTTCAAATTCTTTTCATTTTTGGTTCAACCCTTCTTCTCTTTAATTCTTCTAGAGTATGTCAGGAGTTGTTTTTTCCATTCCTTTTCACTGGAGGCCATCATTCCAGCTATCGTTCTATATTTATCCCGGTGCTTCGTTCAAGTGTTTTTAATCAGCTCATGATCTCTTTGTTCTTTTGCATCTAAATCCCCTCAAGCATATTTATTCTTCTAATTCTTCCAGGTGATTCATTCTCTTTCATCAGTCATTTTGAATTCTTGCGGTGGTTCGTTCAAGATTCTTTTTCCTTGTTTATCATATTAATTCATCCGTTCTTTTCAATCCTACCGGTGGTTCATGAAGACCTTCTCAAGTTTGCGATATGTCACTTCTCAATCCTTTTCAAGAAGAATAAGTAATATGCTAAATCCATTGCTTGTCATCAATTTAATTTTATGAAGGATAAGCATACAATAAATCTTATTCTTATTTCATCCAAGCGAGTAATCCCTTCCTTTGGAGTTTGTTGTTGTTGAATAAATTCTAGTTCCAAGTGTTTTCATCTTTTATTTTCCGGAGTCCAAATTTTCCTCTGCCATTTCGTCGGAACCTCCATCTAAATCATCGTAAGATTTAATCTTATTCTTTCATCCTTCATTCTATCTCACCATCCTTTTGTTAACGGAGTTCTTCATGGTGGTTCTTCGTGATTCAATTCATTCTGCAAGAGTTCATCAAGTTTCATTCCATCTTCTTAAGTTCATGTTCTAATCCTTCCATTTTCAGCAGGAGTGCTGCCAAAATCCTTTCAGTCTTATTCGTTTCTTATCTCATTCTAACCGGAGTGGTTTCATAGTCTATCTGATTCCGTAAGTTTTCGATTCTCGTGATTCCCGTCGTTCCTCTCTTCTTCTCAAGTGCTCTCGATTCTTTGCTTCTTCTCTTGAGTTCTTGTTTCACATCATCCCTTTTCCCTTCCGTCTCGGTCCTAAGATCTCGGGACGAGATCTCTTGTTAGTGGAGGAGTGTTGTAATGCCCCGGATCCGATGCGCCAAGTGTTCGCCAGTTATTTGCCGTTTGTTGCCATGTCATGTGCTTGCGTGTTGCATTTTATCATGTCATCATGTTCATTGCATTGCATACGTGTCCGTCTCATGCATCCGAGCATTTTCCCGTTGTCCGTTTTGCAATCCGGTGCTCCTATTTCCTCCGGCGTTCCGCTCTTGTCTCTTTTCGTGAGTGGGTGTTAAACTTTCTCGGAATGGCCCGAGGTTTGCAAAGCGGCCTTGGTATAGCACTGGTAGACCGCCTGTCAAGTTTCGTGCCATTTGGAGTTCGTTTGATACTCCAACGGTTAACCGGGTAACCGTAAAGCCACTTTCTCTTTGCAGCCCAACAACCCTTCCAGAATGGCCCAAAACCCAGCAAACTCCCCTCCATGCTCTCGGTCGTTCGATCACGATCGTGTGGGCGAAAACCGCACCCCATTTGGACTCTCCTAGCTCCCAGAATCTATATATATGCCTCTCCCCCCGAAAATCCCGGTGCAAACCCTAGCCCACATCTTCCTCCGCGCGTCGGACACGTCCGCCCGGCGCCGGACGCGTCCGCCGCCGCCGCCCGACGAATCCGGGACCGCCACGTGGCACCTCC
>NC_041391.1:301951326-302135403 GCF_002162155.2 Triticum dicoccoides | reverse complement strand
GCCTCCGCCTCTCCCGCCTCCGGTGCGGCCCCGCGCCGCCGGGTCGCTCCGCCCCGGCCGCCCCCGACCGGCGCCGCCCCGACCGGATCTGCCCCGCGCCCCGCCGCCGCAGCTCGCCTCCGGCCGCCCTCCGCGCCATCCCGGACCTCGCCGGCCCCCGGATTCGGTGCCCTGACCCCTCTCCGGCCATCTCCCTCGACTCCGGCCGCCTCCCGTCGCGAGCTCCGGCAACTACTCCGGCGAGCCCGTTTCAGATCCAGATGAGGTTAACCCCGTTTTTTCTTCTGAGTCCCGAAATATTTTGCATAATCATGCCATGTTCATCGCATCATAACTCTGCATCCATGGCTCCGTTTTGGGCGTGTAATATGCCAAATTGTTCGCCTCAACGAGTACTTCATTTCATTCCATTGCATCATGTTCATTTGAGTTCATCTTGATGCCCGAATCATTGTTGCAAGAGTGCATGTTGCTGTTAATCTGCTGAAACTGTTATAACTTGCTCTTTTGTCATTTTTGCCATGATTGATGTGTGCATCTTATGAACCTGAGCCCTACATATGTTTTGAACTATGCCATGCCATCTTTACAGGAGTGTATGCCATGTATTTTTGTGATCAATGTGGTGACTAGAATAAGCATGTAAACTGGGCCTCGTGATGTTGCTGATTTCAGTCCCTGTTCTGATGTTATTTTTATGCCATGTAAACTTGATGCTACAGAGAGATCCATGCTTATTTTGAGATACTTCAGTAAGGATATTTTGTACATATGGTTATGAGCTATCCATCCATGCCCCTGGTTGCATTTATAGCTTGCTGTAGTTTGTTCATATCTTGCTCCGAAGTTGCTAAATGATGTTGCTATCATCCTGTTAACATGAAGTTCAATGTTGCCATGATTGTTGCTAGTGATCCATGGACCCTATGAACTTGCTCTTGCCATGCTTATCTTCATAAACATGTATTATTACTTTTGGTTGCCTTGTCATGCCATGTATTGCTCTGTGGTTAGTGGTTCAAGCTCACCAACATGCCTACTTATTGTTGTTCCTGCCATGTATGAATCTGTCATATAACTTGCCATGTTTACATGGGTGCCATCATATTTTCTGTGCCCTTTTGGCTCTTGGTCAGTAAGGGACTTTTGTTCTATGCAATTAGTAGATTCATGCCATGCCTTTGTTTGCCATGATAAGTTCCTGTAACATGTTGTTTGATAGCTCTAAACATTGCAACCTGATGTTATTTCTGCTAAAGTCTGAAACTATTATTATTTGCAATCTTGCCATGTGTGTTTGAGCATGTTCTAGTGATTTCTGGAGATAGCTCAGTGTTCATGTTTTGTTATGATTTACCTGTACTTCATGTCCATGCCTTTCGTTATCATGTTGAGCTGCTGTAGCATATTGTTTTGATGCTTGCAAGATACCTAGTTGCTGTTTTGGACATATTGTTGCTATATCTTGTATAGTGTGTGTGTGTTAAACCGTTGCTCCGTTTTGAGTGTGCTCTATATGAAACTTGCTTAGAATTGCATGTAGTTTCATATTATCATGTTGCATCCTTGTTTTGAGGTGTTTGCTTGATGTTTATATGCATTTTGCATCAATGCCATGTTTAACTTGTTTTGCTCATATCTTTTAGGCCGTAGCTCCGAACTAAATGAACTTTATGTGTAACTTGACTAGAATTTTGTGTAGATTATCTTGGTGCATCTTAACTTGGTGTTTAACAACTTGAACATAAGGTTTATTCAGATCTGGACCAATTTCGAAATTTGCATATGAGGACTTACCGGAATTGTTATATGTTGTTCCCGGCCTCATTTAAACTTGCCTTGATGTGTTGCTCTTGTTTGCATCGTCTCTTGCCATGAGTAGCTTCATGTAGCCTCGTCATGCATCATGCTTGGTTGTGCATCTTGTCATGTTTATGTGTGGTGTGTTTACCATGTTGTGTGCTTCTTTTTGATAGTTCCTGTTTCGTTGCGATCGTGAGGATCCGTTCGTCTACGCTTGGTTCATCTTCGTGGCTTCATCCGTTCGTCTTCTTCATGGACTCATTCTTCTTCCTAGCGGGATTTCAGGCAAGATGACCGCTACCCTGGATCTCACTACTATCTTTGCTATGCTAGTTGCTTCGTTCTATTGCTTTGCTGCGCTACCTATCATTTGTTCTTCAAGCCTCCCCAAATTGCCATGAACCTCTAACCTTTGACACCCTTCCTAGCAAACCGTTGCTTGGCTATGTTACCGCTTTGCTCAGCCCCTCTTATAGCATTGTTAGTTGCAGGTGAAGTTGAAGATTGCTCTATGGTAGACAGGATTTTGGTTGGGATATCACAATATCTCTTATATTATTTAATGCATCTATATATTTGGTAAAGGGTGGAAGACTCGGCCTTTTGCCTGGTGTTTTGTTCCACTCTTGCCACCCTAGTTTCTGTCATACCGGTGTTATGTTCCCGGATTTTGCGTTCCTTACGCGGTTGGGTGATTTATGGGACCCCCTTGACAGTTCGCTTTGAATAAAACTCCTCCAGCAAGGCCCAACCTTGGTTTTACCATTTGCCTCACCTAGCCTTTTTTTCCCTTGGGAGTCGCGCTCTCGAGGGTCATCTTTATTTTACCCCCCCGGGCCAGTGCTCGTCGTGAGTGTTGGTCCAACCTGTCAACCGCCGGTGGCCACCAGGGGCAACCCTGGGTTGGCCTACCAGAAGTTTGGACAAACCGGTGTGCCCTGAGAACGAGAAATGTGCAGCTCCTATCGGGATTTGTCAGCACATCCGGGCGGCTTTGCTGGTCTTGTTTTACCATTGTCGAAATGTCTTGTAGACCGGGATTCCGAGTCTAATCGGGTCTTCCTGGGAGAAGGAATATCCTTCGTTGATCGCGAGAGCTTATCATGGGCTAAGTTGGGACACCCCTGCAGGGTTTAAACTTTCGAAAGCCGTGCCCGCGGTTATGGGCAGATGGGAATTTGTTAATGTCCGGTTGTAGATAACTTGACACCAGATCCGAATTAAAATGCATCAACCGTGTGTGTAGCCGTGATGGTCTCTTCTCGGTGGAGTCCGGGAAGTGAACACGGTTTCTTGGGTTATATTTGACGTAAGTAGGAGTTCAGGATCACCTCTTGATCATTGCTAGATTCACGACCGTTCCTTTGCTTCTCTTCTCGCTCTTATTTGCGTATGTTAGCCACCATATCATGCTTAGTCGCTGCTGCAACCTCACCACTTTACCCATTCCTTTCCCATTAAGCTTTGCTAGTCTTGATACCCATGGTAATGGGATTGCTGAGTCCTCGTGGCTCACAGATTACTACAACAACAGTTGCAGGTACAGGTTTCGCGATGATCTTGACGCCAGAGCGATGTTTGCTTGTCTTGGAGTTCTTCTTCTACTTCTTCTTCGATCAGGGGATAGGTTCCAGGTCGGCAGCCTGGGCTAGCAGGGTGGATGTCGTTTGAGTTTCTATTTATGTTTCATCCATAGTCGGATGGCGATCTTATGTATTGTGATGTTGTATTCGTGTGGCATTCTATGCCTCTTGTATGTATCCCCATCTATTATGTAATGTTGATGTAATGATATCCACCTTGCAAAAGTGTTTCAATATGCGGGTCTATCCTTGGTGGGACCTTCGAGTTCCTTTTGGATAGGGTCGCATATTGGGCGTGACACCTATAGAGGCTCAAGGGCAACGCCTAGCTCGACATGTGATGAAATATGAGTTACTACAGTGCTCCCCTGTGTTTGCCAAGCTTGTTGAAGGTCATTCTCTTTTAGTGAACTTCGAGGTCAGTGGGCGGCACAACAACAAGGGGTACTACCTAGCAGATGGCATCTATCCGAGATGGTCCACATTTGTGAAGACTATCTCAAACCCTGTGCCAGGAGGCAAGAACTACCACTTGGCCAAGTGTCAGGAGGCTTGCAGGAAGGATGTCGAGCGGGCATTTGGTGTGCTCCAATCTCGATTTGCTGTTGTCCGGTACCCGCTCAGACTTGGTCAAAAGATCAAATGTGGGAGGTCATGACTTGTTGTGTCATCTTCCACAACATGATCATTGAGAGTGAGAGGGAAGAGCCAGTGTTTGACAGTGAACCATGATATGCCTTCGTCGTATCTATAATTTTTGATTGTTCCATGCCAATATTATTCAACTTTCATATACTTTTGGCAACTTTTTATATTATTTTTGGGACTAACATATTGATCCAGTGTCCAGTGCTAGTTCTTGTCTGTTGCATGTTTTATGTTTCGCAGAAACTCCATATCAAACAGAGTCGAAACGGGATAAAAACGGAGATGGTGCCCGAGGTGTCCACGAGACAGGGGCCCACGCCCACTCAAGGTGGGCACGCCCCCACCCTCCTGGGCACCCCGTAAGGCGGTTGGTGCCCTTCTTTGGCCGCGAGAAAGCTATTTTTTGGAAAAAGATCTGGGCAAAGGTTCCAATCCAATCTCCGGATATAAAAGAAATGGTGCCAGGGCAGAATCCCAGAACGCAGAAACAGAGAGATAGATCCAATCTCGGAGGGGCTCTCTCCCATCCCACGCCATGGGAGCCAAGGACTAGAGGGGAAACCCTTCTCCCATCTGGGGAGAAGGTCAAGGAAGAAGAAGAAGCAGAAGAAGGGGGGCTGTCTCCCCCTTGTTTCCGGTGGCGCCGGAACACCGCCGGGGGCCATCCTCATCACCGCGATCTTCACCAACACCACCATCATCTTCACCAACATCTCCATCACCTTCCGCCATCTATATTTAGTGGTCCACTCTCCCACAACCCGTTGTACCCTCTACTTGAACATGGTGCTTTATGCTTCACATTATTATCCAATGATGGGTTGCCATCCTATGATGTCTGAGTAAATTTTCGTTGTCCTATTGGTGGTTGATGAATTGCTATGATTGATTTAATTTGCTTGTGGTTATGTTGCTGTACTTTGGTGCCCATCATATGAGCGCGCGCGTGGATCACACCATAGGGTTAGTTGTATGTTGATAGGACTATATATTGGAGGGCAAGAGTGATAGAAGCTTCAACCTAGCATAGAAATTGATGCATACGGGAATGAAGGGGGACCAATATATCTTAATGCTATGGTTGGGTTTTACCTTAATGAACGTTAGTAGTTGCGGATGCTTGCTAATAGTTCCAATCATAAGTGCATAGAATACCAAGTCAGGGATGACATGCTAGCAGTGGCCTCTCCCACATAAAACTTTCTATCGGTCTAGTAAAGTAGTCAATTGCTTAGGGACAATTCCGCAACTCCTACCACCACTTTTACACACTCGCTATATTTACTATATTGTTTATTTATCTAAACAGCCCCCATTTTTTATTTACGCGTTCTTTACTATCTTGCAAACCTATCCAACAACACCTACAAAGTACTTCTAGTTTCATACTTGTTCCAGGTAAAGCGAACGTCAAGCGTGCGTAGAGTCGTATCAGTGGCAGATAGGACTTGAGAGAGTATTTGTTCTACCTTTAGCTCATCGTTGGGTTTGACACTCTTACTTATCGAAAGAGTCTACAACTATCCCGTATACTTGCGGGTCAGCAAGACCTTTTCTGGCGCCGTTGCCAAGGAGGCATAGCGTGGGGTGAATATTCTCGTGTGTGCTTGTTTGCTTTATCACTAAGTAAATTTTATTTTCTGTTCTAAGTTGTTATCTATCTTTAGTTGTGGATATGGTACACGAAATACCAAAAAATTAGGTGTACTTGCTACTCATGGAGATGGGGAACCTCCTAAAACCCTCGATGCTCGTTATGTGACAGAAATTTTGTACACTTTGATAATCATGAGAAAAACCCATTCAACTTTGTTATGGGAGACACATTGAATCAACGTGAATACTTTACGGATTATCGCTTGGCACAAAAAGGGAAACTGGATCAAATTCATATGTTACGTTGGTATGCTCGTCAACTATGCTTGATACATGATTATACTTGCTTCTCTAGGATGAAGGCTCCACACCTTCCCTTTTCATGCAAACTTAATGATAATAAAACCTTAGCTTCTTATGCTAATGGTGTATATGATTACTATGATGTGGAACAAATAGAAGAATTTGTTGCTTTTATGGGTGCTTATGAGATTGAATCTATGTTTAAAGAGTTTGATGATTTTGATGATTCAGTTTATAGACCTGAAAATTTTGCTATACTTAGATATTGTTATAAGAATTATGAATACAATTACAATATTGATGCATTTATTGAGAAAGTCTCTGCTGTCCAAGAAGAGACTAATATTTTGCAGGAAGCTATGGAAGAAGAAATTGATGAAACTGTGAGCTCATTGGATGAAAAAGATGACGATGAGAGCGAAGAACAAAAGGAGGAAGAGCGGATTAGCTACCAGTGCCCACCTTCTAATGAGAGTAACTCTTCAACCCATACATTGTTTAATTCCCCTTCGTGCTTACCGAAGGATGATTGCTATGATGGTTGTTATGATCCCGTTGATTCTCTTGAAATATCCCTTTTTGATGCTGCTTGTGGCCAAGATGCCAATATGAATTGTGCTTATGGAGATGAACTTGCTATAGTTCCTTATGTTAAACATGAAATTGTTGCTATTGCACCCACGCATGATAGTCCTATTATCCTTCTGAATTCACCAAACTACACTATATCGGAGAAGTTTGTGCTTATTAAGGATTATGTTGATTGGTTGCCTTTCACTACTTCGCACGATGATTTTGATAGTTATAATATGCATGTGCTTGCTGCTCCTACTTGGAATTATTATGAGAGAGGAACTATATCTCCACCTCTGTATGTTTCCAATATGATAAAATTGCAAGAAACTTCTTATACTATGCATTGGCTTTTACTATGTTTGCATGAATTGTTCTTTTATGACATGCCGATGCATAGGAAGAGAGTTAGACTTTGTTGTTGCATGATATATGTTACCTTGTGCTCACTACTAAATTACAAATCATTGTTAATTAAAATTGGCTTTGATATACCTTGGGATCTGGGTGGATCCATTACTTGAGCACTTTATGCCTAGCTTAATGGCTTTAAAGAAAGCGCTGCCAGGGAGACAACCCGGAAGTTTTAGAGAGTCATTTATTTCTGCTGTGTGCTTTCATATAGTTTAAAAAAAAGAGGGGAACCTAAAACTTTTCAAAAAGGAAAGTGAAATTGAGAAAGACAAGCATTGTTGAAGTGGGAGCTAGCCTTGAACTTTGTTCATGCTCACAGAAACTTTGTGAATCTTGATTACAAAAAGTTTTAAACAAAGATAATTATCCCCTTGTACAATTCCATTGTATTATAAAAATAATGTGCTAAGGTTTGCCTTAGGATGCTTACAATGCTTGTTGGTTTGTACGATGTAGGACAGAAACTTTGGCTGTAGTGCACGATTTTACATTTTTAACTGGAATGTCAAATGGTTCTGATTACTTTTGCACTATCTTTCTTTACAAATTTTTTATTGTTCCTAATTTTGGTAGAAGTTTTGGGGTAACATAAGTATGGTGAATGTTCAGATTGCTACAGAGTGTTCTGTTTGTTACAGATTCTGTTTTTGATGCATAGTTTGCTTGTTTTGATGAATCTATCAATTTATATCAGTGGATTAAGCCATGGAAAAGCAATATTACACTAGACACAATGCACAAACAAAATATGAATTGGTTTGCTACAGTACTTAGAGTGGTGTTTTGCTTTATTATACTAACAGATCTTACTGAGTTTTCAGTTGAAGTTTTGTGTGGATGAAGTGTTTGATCGAGGATGACTCGATATGAGGAAAAGGAAGAGAGGCAAGATCTCAAGCTTGGGGATGCCCAAGGCACCCCAAGTAAATATTCAAGGAGACTCAAGCGTCTAAGCTTGGGGATGCCCCGGAAGGCATCCCCTCTTTCTTCAACAAGTATCGGTATGTTTTCATATTCATTTCGTTCATGCGATATGTGCAAGTCTTGGAGCATCTTTTGCATTTAGTTTTAACTTTTCTTTTATGCACCAGTCTGGTATGAGATAGTCCTTGGTTGATTTATATAATGCTCTTTGCACTTCACTTATTTCTTTTGAGTATGGCTTTATAGAATGCTTCATGTGCTATACTTATATCATTTGAAGTTTGGATTGCCTGTTTCTCTTCACATAGAAACTGCCATTTGTAGAATGCTCTTTTGCTTCACTTATAATTGCTAGAGCGTGGGAATATATTTTGTAGAAAGAATTAAACTCTCTTGCTTCACTTATATCTATTTAGAGCGATGACAGGAACTGGTCATTCACATGGTTAGTCATAAAATCCTACATAAACTTGTAGATCGCTGAATATGATATGTTTGATTCCTTGAAATAGTTTTGCGATATAAAGATGGTGATATTAGAGTCATGCTAGTGGGTGGTTATGGATTGTAGAGACACTTGTGTTGAGGTTTGCAAGTCCCGTAGCATGCACGTATGGTAACCGTTGTGTGACAAATTTGAAGCATGGGGTGTTTCTTTGATTGCCTTCCTTATGAGTGGCGGTCGGGGACGAGCGATGGTTATTTCCTTCCAATCTATCCCCCTAGGGGCATGCGTAGTAGTACTTTGCTTCGAGGGCTAATAAACCTTTGCAATAAGTATATGAGTTCTTTATGACTAATGTGAGTCCATGGATTATACGCACTTTTACCTTTCCATCATTGCTAGCCTCTTCGGTACCGTGCATTGCGCTTTCTCACCTCAAGAGTTGGTGCAAACTTCACCGGTGCATCCAAACCCCGTGATATGATACACTATATCACACATGAGCCTCCTTATATCTTCCTCAAAACAGCCACCATACCTACATATCATGGCATTTCCATAGCCATTCTGAGATATATTGCCATGCAACTTCATCATCATCATATACATGACTTGAGCATTCATTGTCATATTGCTTTGCATGATTGTCAGATAGCTAGCATGATGTTTTCATGGCTTGTCCATTTTTTTGATGTTATTGCTACGCTAGATCATTGCACATCCCGGTACACCGCCGGAAGCATCCATATAGTCATATCTTTGTTCTAGTATCAAGTTGTAATATTGAGTTGTAAGTAAATAAAAGTGTGAGATCATCATTATAGAGCATTGCCCCATGAAAAAAAGGAAAAGAAAAAAAAAGAAAAAAAAGGTAAGGCCAAAGAAGCCTAAATAAAATAGGGGTGCAAAGAAGCCCACCCAAAAAAAAGAAAAGAAAAGAAAAAGAAAAGGGGCGATGTTACTATCCTTTTACCACACTTGTGCTTCAGAGTAGCACCATGTTCTTCATATAGAGAGCCTCCTATATTGTCACTTTCATATACTAGTGGGCATTTTCACTATAGAACTAGGCTTGTATATTCTAACGATGGGCTTCCTCAAATGCCCTAGGTCTTCATGAGCAAGCAAATTGGATGCACCCCCACTTAGTTTTAGTTTGTGCTTTCATACACTTATAGCTCCTAGTGCATCCGTTGCATGGCAATCCCTACTCCTCCCATTGACATCAATTGATGGGCATCTCCATAGCCCGTTGATTAGCCGCGTCGGTGTGAGACTTTCTCCCTTTTTGTCTTCTCCACATAAACCCCCACCATCATATTCTATTCCACCTATAGTGCTATATCCATGGCTTGCGCTCATGTATTGCGTGAGGGTTGAAAAAGCTGAAGCGCGTTAAAAAGCATGAACCAATTGCTCGGCTTGTCATCGGGGTTGTGCATGATGGGATCATTTTGTGTGACGAAAATGAAGCATGGCCAAACTATATGATTTTGTAGGGATAAGCTTGCTTTGGCCATGTTGTGTTGAACAGACATGATTGCTTTATTAGTACGTTCGAAGTATTATCTTTTTTATGTCAAATGATAGACTATTGCTTTGAATCACTCGTGTCTTAATATTCATGCCGTGATTAGATATATGATCAAGATTATGCTAGGTAGCATTCTACATCAAAAATTATCTTTTTTATCATTTACCTACTCGAGGACGAGCAGGAACTAAGATTGGGGATGCTGATACGTCTCCATCGTATCTATAATTTTTGATTGTTCCATGCCAATATTATTCAACTTTCATATACTTTTGGCAACTTTTTATATTATTTTTGGGACTAACATATTGATCCAGTGCCCAGTGCCAGTTCCTGTCTGTTGCATGTTTTATGTTTCGCAGAAACCCCATATCAAACAGAGTCCAAATGGGATAAAACGAATGGAGAATTATTTTGGAATATTTGTGATTTTTGGGAAGTAAAATCAACGCGAGATGGTGCCCGAGGTGGCCACAAGACAGGGGCCCACGCCCACTCTAGGTGGGCGTGCCCCCACCCTCCTGGGCACCCCGTATGGTGGTTGATGCCCTTCTTTGGCCGCGAGAAAGCTAATTTTTGGAAAAAGATCTGGGCGAAGGTTTCAATCCAACCGAAGTTACGGGTCTCCGGGTATAAAAGAAACGGTGCCAGGGCAGAATCCCAGAACGCAGAAACAGAGAGAGACAGAGAGATATATCCAATCTCGGAGGGTCTCTCGCCCCTCCCATGCCATGGGAGCCAAGGACCAGAGGGGAAACCCTTATCCCATCTAGGGAGAAGGTCAAGTAAGAGGAAGAAGAAGAAGGGGGGCTCTGTCCCCCTTGCTTCTGGTGGCGCTGGAACGCCGCTGGGGGCCATCATCATCACCGCGATCTTCACCAACACCACCATCATCTTCACCAACATCTCCATAACCTTCCCCCATCTATATTCAGTGGTCCACTCACCCACAACCCGCTGTACCCTCTACTTGAACATGGTGCTTTATGCTTCATATTATTATCCAATGATGTGTTGCCATCCTATGATGTCTGAGTACATTTTTGTTGTCCAATTTGTGGTTGATGAATTGCTATGATTGATTTAATTTGCTTGTGGTTATGATGCTGTCCTTTGGTGCCCATCATATGAGCGCGCACATGGATCACACCATAGGGTTAGTTGTATGTTGATAGGACTATGTATTGGAGGGCAAGAGTGATAGAAGCTTCAACCTAGCATAGAAATTGATGCATACGGGAATGAAGGGGGACCAATATATCTTAATGCTATGTTTGGGTTTTACCTTAATGAACGTTAGTAGTTGCGGATGCTTGCTAATAGTTCCAATCATAAGTGCATAGAATTCCAAGTCAGGGATGACATGCTAGCAGTGGCTCTGCCACATAAAACTTTCTATCGGTCTACTAAAGTAGTCAATTTCTTACGGACAATTCTGCAACTCCTACCACCACTTTTCCACACTCGCTATATTTAGTATATTGTTTATTTATATAAACAGCCCCCATTTTCTATTTACGCATTCTTTACTATCTCGCAAACCTATCCAACAACACCTACAAAGTACTTCTAGTTTCATACTTGTTCTAGGTAAAGCGTACGTCAAGCGTGCGTAGAGTCGTATCAGTGGTAGATAGGACTTGAGAGAGTATTTGTTATACCTTTAGCTCGTCGTTGGGTTTGACACTCTTACTTATCGAAAGAGGCTACAACTATCCTGTATACTTGCGGTTCAGCAAGACCTTTTCTGGCGCCGTTGCCGGGGAGTCATAGCGTGGGGTGAATATTCTCGTGTGTGCTTGTTTGCTTTATCACTAAGTAATTTTTATTTGTTGTTCTAAGTTGTTATCTATCTTTAGTTATGGATATGGAACACGAAATACCAAAAAAATTAGGTGTACTTGCTATTCATGGAGATGGGGAATCTCGCAAAACCCTCGATGCTCGTTATGTGACAGAAATTTTGTACTACTTTGATAATCCTGAGAAAACCCCATTAAACTTTGTTATGGGAGACACATTGAATCAACGTGAATACTTTACAGATTAGCGCTTGACATAAAAAGGGAAACTGGATCAAATTCATATGTTACGTTGGTATGCTCGTCAACTATGCTTGATACATAATTAGACTTGCTGCTCTAGGATGAAGGCTCCACGCCTTCCCTTTTCATGCAAATTTAATGATAATAAAACCTTAGCTTCTTATGATAATGGTGTATATGATTACTATGATGTGGAACAAATAGAAGAATTTGTTGCTTTTATGGGTGCTTATGAGATTGAATCTATGTTTAAAGAGTTAGATGATTTTGATGATTCAGTTTATAGACCTGAATTTTTTTTCTATACTTAGATATTGTTATAAGAATTATGAATACAATTACAATATTGATGCATTTATTGAGAAAGTCTCCGCTGTCCAAGAAGAGACTAATATTTTGCAGGAAGGTATGGAAGAAGAAATTGATGAAACTGTGAGCTCATTGGATGAAAAAGATGACGAGGAGAGCGAAGAACAAAACGAGGAAGAGCGGATTAGCTACCCGTGCCCACCTTCTAATGAGAGTAACTCTTCAACTATACATTGTTTAATTCCCCTTCGTGCTTACCGAAGGATGATTGCTATGATGGTTGTTATGATCCCGTTGATTCTCTTGAAATATCCCTTTTTGATGCTGCTTGTGGCCAAGATGCCAATATGAATTGTGCTTATGGAGATGAACTTGCTATAGTTCCTTATGTTAAACATGAAATTGTTGCTATTGCACCCACGCATGATAGTCCTATTATCCTTTTGAATTCACCAAACTACACTATATCGGAGAAGTTTGTGCTTATTAAGGATTATGTTGATTGGTTGCCTTTTACTACTTCACATGATGATTTTGATAGATATAATATGCATGTGCTTGCTGCTCCTACTTGCAATTATTATGAGAGAGGAACTATATCTCCACCTCTCTATGTTTCCAATATGATAAAATTGCAAGAAACTTCTTATACTATGCATTGGCCTTTACTATGTGTGCATGAATTGTTCTTTTATGACATGCCGATGCATAGGAAGAGAGTTAGACTTTGTTGTTGCGTGATATATGTTACCTTGTGCTCACTACTAAATTACAAATCATTGTTAATTAAAATTGGCTTTGATATACCTTGGGATCCGGGTGGTTCCATTACTTGAGCACTTTATGCCTAGCTTAATGGCTTTAAAGAAAGCGCTGCTAGGGAGACAATCAGGAAGTTTTAGAGAGTCATTTATTTCTGCTGTGTGCTTTCATATAGTTAAAAAAAAGAGGGGAACCGAAAACTTTTCAAAAAGGAAAGTGAAATTGAGAAAGACAAGCATTGTTGAAGTGGGAGCTAGCCTTGAACTTTGTTCATGCTCATGGAAACTTTGTGAATCTTGATTATAGAAACTTTTAAACAAAAATAATTATCCCCTTGTACAATTCCATTTTATTATAAAAATAATGTGCTATGGTTTGCCTTTAGGATGTTTACAATGCTTGTTGGTTTGTACGATGCAGGACAGAAACTTTGGCTGTAGTGCGCGATTTTACATTTTTAACTGGAATGTTAAATGGTTCTGATTCCTTTTGCACTGTCTTTCTGTACAAACTTTTTATTTTTCCTAATTTTGGTAGAAGTTGTGGGGTAACATAAGTATGGTGAATGTTCAGATTGCTACAGACTATTCTGTTTTTGATGCATAGTTTGCTTGTTTTGATGAATCTATCAATTTATATCAGTGGATTAAGCCATGGAAATGCTATATTACACTAGACACAATGCACAAACAAAATATGAATTGGTTTGCTATAGTACTTAGAGTGGTGTTTTGCTTTATTATACTAACGGATCTTACCGAGTTTTCAGTTGAAGTTTTGTGTGGATGAAGTGTTTGATCGAGGATGACTCGATATGAGGAAAAGGAAGAGAGGCAAGAGCTCAAGCTTGGGGATGCCCAAGGAACCCCAAGTAAATATTCAAGGAGACTCAAGCGTCTAAGCTTGGGGATGCCCCGGAAGGCATCCCCTCTTTCTTCAACAAGTATCGGTATGTTTTCGTATTCGTTTTGTTCATGCGATATGTGCACGTCTTGGAGCGTCTTTTGCATTTAGTTTTCACTTTTCTTTTATGCACCATGATGGTATGAGATAGTCCTTGGTTGATTTATAGAATGCTCTTTGCACTTCAATTTTATCTTTTGAGTATGGCTTTATAGAATGCTTCATGTGCTTCACTTATATCATTTGAAGTTTGGATTGCCTCTTTCTCTTCACATAGAAACTACCATTTGTAGAATGCTCTTTTGCTTCACTTATAATTGTTAGAGCATGGGCATATATTTTGTAGAAAGAATTAAACTCTCTTGCTTCACTTATATCTATTTAGAGCGATGACAGGAACTGGTCATTCACATGGTTAGTCATAAAATCCTACATAAACTTGTAGATCACTGAATATGATATGTTTGATTCCTTGCAATAGTTTTGTGATATAAAGATGGTGATATTAGAGTCATTCTAGTGGGTGGTTGTGGATTGTAGAGACACTTGTGTTGAGGTTTGCAAGTCCCGTAGCATGCACGTATGGTAACCGTTGTGTGATAAATTTGAAGCATGGGGTGTTTCTTTGATTGCCTTCCTTATGAGTGGCGGTCGGGGACGAGCGATGGTCTTTTCCTACCAATATATCCCCCTAGGGGCATGCGTAGTAGTACTTTGCTTTGAGGGCTAATAAACTTTTGCAATAAGTATAAGTATATGAGTTCCTTATGACTAATGTGAGTCCATGGATTATAGACACTTTTACCTTTCCATCATTGCTAGCCTCTTCGGTACCGTGCATTGCCCTTTCTCACCTCGAGAGTTGGTGCAAACTTTGCCGGTGCATCCAAACCCCGTGATATGATACGCTATATCACACATGAGCCTCCTTATATCTTCCTCAAAACAGCCACCATACCTACATATCATGGCATTTTCATAGCCATTTCGAGATATATTGCCATGCAACTTCCATCATCATCATATACATGACTTGAGCATTTATTGTCATATTGCTTTGCATGATCGTAAGATAGCTAGCATGATGTTTTCATGGCTTGTCCATTTTTTTGATGTCATTGCTACGCTAGATCATTGCACATCCTGGTACACCACCGGAAGCATTCATATAGAGTCATATCTTTGTTCTAGTATCGAGTTGTAATATTGAGTTGTAAGTAAATAAAAGTGTGATGATCATCATTATAGAGCATTGCCCCATGAAAAAAAGGAAAAGAAAAAAAGAAAAAAAAGGAAAGGCCAAAGAAGCCTAAATAAAAAAAGGGGGCCAAAGAAGCCCACGCCAAAAAAAAGAAAAGAAAAGAAAAAGAAAAGGGGCGATGTTACTATCCTTTTACCACACTTGTGCTTCAGAGTAGCACCATGTTCTTCACATAGAGAGCCTCCTATATTGTCACTTTCATATACTAGTGGGCATTTTCATTATAGAACTTGGCTTGTATATTCCGACGATGGGCTTCCTCAAATGCCCTAGGTCTTCATGAGCAAGCAAATTGGATGCACCCCCACTTAGTTTCAGTTTGAGCTTTCATACACTTATAGCTCTTAGTGCATCCGTTGCATGGCAATCCCTACTCCTCGCATTGACATCCATTGATGGGCATCTCCATAGCCCGTTGATTAGCCGCGTCGGTGTGAGACTTTCTCCCATTTTTTCTTCTCCACATAAACCCCACCATCATATTCTATTCCACCTATAGTGCTATATCCATGGCGTGCGTTCATGTATTGCGTCAGGGTTGAAAAAGCTGAAGCGCCTTAAAAAGTATGAACCAATTGCTCGGCTTGTCATCGGGGTTGTGCATGATGGGATCATTTTGTGTGACGAAAATGAAGCATGGCCAAACTATATGATTTTGTAGGGATAAGCTTGCTTTGGCCATGTTGTTTCGAAAAGACATGATTGCTTTATTAGTACGCTCGAAGTATTATCTTTTTTATGTCAAATGATAGACTATTGATTTGAATCACTCGTGTCTTAATATTCATGCCATGATTAGATATATGATCAAGATTATGCTAGGTAGCAGTCTACATCAAAAATTATCTTTTTTATCATTTACCTACTCGAGGACGAGCAGGAACTAAGCTTGGGGATGCTGATACGTCTCCGTCGTATCTATAATTTTTGATTGTTCCATGCCAATATTATTCAACTTTCATATACTTTTGGCAACTTTTTATATTATTTTTGGGACTAACATACTGATCCCGTGCCCAGTGCCAGTTCTTGTCTATTGCATGTTTTATGCTTCGCAGAAACCCAATATCAAACGGAGTCCAAACGGGATAAAACGAACGGAGAATTATTTTGGAATATTTGTGATTTTTGGGAAGTAAAATCAACGCGAGACGGTGCCCGAGGTGGCCACAAGACAGGGGCCCACGCCCACTCCAGGTGGGCGCGTCCCCCACCCTCCTGGGCACCCCGTAAGGTGGTTGATTCCCTTCTTTGGCCACGAGAAAGCTAATTTTTGGAAAAAGATCTAGGCGAAGGTTTCAATCCAACCGGAGTTACAGATCTCCGGATATAAAAGAAAGGGTGCCAGGGCAGAATCCCAGAACGCAAAAACAGAGAGAGACAGAGAGATAGATCCAATCTCGGAGGGGCTCTCGCCCCTCCCACGCCATGGGAGCAAAGGACCAGAGGGGAAAACCTTATCCCATATAGGTAGAAGGTCAAGTAAGAAGAAGAAGAAGGGGGGCTCTGTCCCCCTTGCTTCCGGTGGCGCCGGAACGCCGCCGGGGGCCATCACCATCACCGTGATCTTCACCAACACCACCATCATCTTCACCAACATCTCCATAACCTTCCCCCATCTATATTCAGCGGTCCACTATCACGCAACCCTCTATACCCTCTACTTGAACATTGTCGGGTGGTAGGTGCGACATATGCTAACGGGTGGCTTATCATTGTGGGAGCCAGTAAGACATCGCCGGTGCCTAGAATCGGGATAAGGCGAAGACATGCACGCCGGCGAATCTTACCCAGGTTTGGGGCTCTCCATGGAGATAACACCCCTAGTCCTGCTCTGCGGGGTCTCCGCATGATCACTAGATCAACAAGTAGCTACAAGAGGATCCTTGAGCTGTTCGGTGGGAGGAGGAAGAAGGGCAAGGCTAGCTCTCTTCTCTCCCTATGGTAGTGTCTAAAACTCTTTGAGATCAACCCTTTGCATGGGTGTCCCGGGGGGTTTATATAGGCCTACCCCCCGGGGGTACAATGGTAATCCGGCTGGGTGCGGGCCCAGGCCGTCAGTGTCTACGACCGCCGTCTTCTCCGCCGGCTTCTGGGGCCCGCCGACTGGTGGGTCCCGCCGGCTGTCGGCCCGCTGGTCGACAGGCCGGCCCCACCGCATGGGGGATCTTGTCGGGGGCTGGTTTCTGTTGCCTCAACTCAGATGACGAGGGCTTTGTCGAGGTAAGCATGGCTATAGTAGCGCCGCCTTGCGGGCTCCCGCTGTAGCCTTACCCTGTCTTGCTCTCTTAATGGTGCACGCGCCCCGAGCGGGGAGCAAGCCGGCTATTGGAAGCCGGCCCGGCCTCGGGCCGGCTGGGGGAGGCTGGGCCGCCTTCGGATATCTCTCTGACCGAAGGGGCCCGCCGCCTGCGGGCCGTACTAGCGACCCGTCGTGGATGGCGTCATGATCCGCATGGCAACAGTGCCACGCCGGACGGGGGATGGCTGCACCGTACGGTGTACTGTAGCCATGCATACACCGGGATTCGGGGTGGCAGGGTTCGCTGTAGCCATGCCCCGTCCCGTCACTGTTATGGGGGGTGGACTTTAGGTTGCGGCCTTCAGCCGCTTGCTTCTTGGAGTCGGCCCTCCGTAGGCCGCCTTCTGGGAGCCGGTCCTTCGTGGGCCGCCTTCTGGGAGCCGGTCCTTCGCAGGCCAGCTTCTTGGAGTCGGCCTAATCATGGCGTCCTCCAAAGGTTATTTATGGCCGGGCCGCCTTCCGCCAGCTGGCCTAGGTGATAGCCGGTCGGAGGAAGGCGGCCCCGTGTCTCAGGTGCTTCGAGGTCCGATCGGCCCGTTGTTTTTTCTGAGGGCCAAAGGGAGCTGGTTAGGCTACCCGTGGTCATTTACTCCGACAAACATGGTGCTTTATGCTTCATATTATTATCCAATGATGTGTTGCCGTCCTATGATGTCTGAGTAGATTTTTGTTGTCCTATTTGTGGTTGATGAATTGCTATGATTGATTTAATTTGCTTGTGGTTATGCTGCTGACCTTTGGTGCCCATCATATGAGCGCGCACGTGGATCACACCATAGGGTTAGTTGTATGTTGATAGGACTATGTATTGGAGGGCAAGAGTGACTGAAGCTTCAACCTAGCGTAGAAATTGATGCATACGGGAATGAAGGGGACCAATATATCTTAATGCTATGGTTGGGTTTTACCTTAATGAACGTTAGTATTTGCGGATGCTTGCTAATAGTTCCAATCATAAGTGCATAGAATTCCAAGTCAGGGATGACATGCTAGCAGTGGCCTCTCCCACATAAAACTTGCTATAGGTCTAGTAAAGTAGTCAATTGCTTAGGGACAATTCTGCAACTCCTACCACCACTTTTTCACACTCGCTATATTTACTTTATTGTTTATTTATCTAAACAGCCCCTATTTTCTATTTACGTGTTCTTTACTATCTTGCAAACCTATCCAACAACACCTACAAAGTACTTCTAGTTTCATACTTGTTCTAGGTAAAGCGAACGTCAAGCGTGCGTATAGTCGTATCAGTGGCAGATAGGACTTGAGAGAGTATTTGTTCAACCTTTAGCTCCTCGTTGGGTTCGACACTCTTACTTATCGAAAGAGGCTACAACTAGCTCGTATACTTGCGGGTCATCAAGAACTTTTCTCGCGCCATTGCTGGGGAGTCATAGCGTGGGGTGAATATTCTCGTGTGTGCTTGTTTGCTTTATCACTAAGTAATTTTTATTTTCTGTTCTAAGTTGTTCTCTATCTTTAGTTATGGATATGGAACACAAAATACCAAAAAAATTAGGTGTACTTGCTACTCATGGAGATGGGGAACCTCCTAAAACCCTCGATGCTCGTTATGTGACAGAAATTTTGTACTACTTTGCTAATCCTAAGAAAACCCCATTCAACTTTGTTATGGGAGACACGTTGGATCAACGTGAATACTTTAGGGATTATCGCTTGACACAAAAGGTAAACTGGATCAAATTCATATGTTACGTTGGTATGCTCGTCAACTATGCTTGATACATGATTACACTTGCTGCTCTAGGATGAAGGCCCACACCTTCCCTTTTCATGCAAATTTAATGATAATAAAACCTTAGCTTCTTATGCTAATGGTGTATATGATTACTATGATGTGAAACAAATAGAAGAATTTTTTTCTTTTATGGGTGCTTATGATATTGAATCTATGTTTAAAGAGTTCGATGATTTTGATGATTCAGTTTATAGACCTGAAAATTTTGCTATACTTAGATACTGTTATAAGAATTATGAATACAATTACAATATTGATGCATTTATTGAGAAAGTCTCTGCTGTGCAAGAAGAGACTAATATTTTGTAGGAAGCTATGGAACAAGAAATTGATGAAACTGTGAGCTCATTGGATGAAAAAGATGACGAGGAGAGCGAAGAACAAAAGGAGGAAGAGCGGATTAGCTACCCGGGCCCACCTTCTAATGAGAGTAACTCTTCAACTCATACATTGTTTAATTCCCCTTCGTGCTTACCGAAGGATGATTGCTATGATGGTTGTTATGATCCCGTTGATTCTCTTGAAATATCCCTTTTCGATGCTGCTTGTGGCCAAGATGCCAATATGAATTGTGCTTATGGAGATGAACTTGCTATAGTTCCTTATGTTAAACATGAAATTGTTGCTATTGCACCCACGCATGATAGTCCTATTATCCTTTTGAATTCTCCAAACTACACTATATCGAAGAAGTTTGTGCTTATTAAGGATTATGTTGATGGGTTGCCTTTTACTACTTCACATGATGATTTTGATAGATATAATATGCATGTGCTTGCTGCTCCTACTTACAATTATTATGAGAGAGGAACTATATCTCCACCTCTCTATGTTTCCAATATGATAAAATTGCAAGAAACTTCTTATAATTTGCATTGGCCTTTACTATGTGTGCATGAATTGTTCTTTTATGACACGCCGATGCATAGGAAGAGAGTTAGACTTCGTTGTTGCATGATATATGTTACCTTGTGCTCACTACTAAAGTACAAATCATTGGGATTATTTTTGGTGTGTCATGGTTCAACATGATCACCTATGGGGCCATCGACCCCTTGTGGTTCGGCAAGGGGGAAGGACACATTGCACAAAGAGCGGAGGTCGTAGAGCAGCACAACAATGATAACGCGGGTGGTTTTTACCCAGGTTCGGGCCCCCATGAGGCGTGAAACCCTACTCTTGCTTTGGTGGATTGGATGGAGGACCGTGACGAACGCGCAACACTCAAGCCCGGCAAGGTTGCCTAGGGGAGAGCAGCTATGCGCGTATGAGTGTACAAGTGTCCGAATCCTTTCTAAGGTTGCCTTAGCCCTCCTTTTATAGGTCAAGGGGTTACGACAATGGCAAAATGGTCATTATCCAGTGATTAGATAGCCATAGTGCCATCATACCTAACTCTGCAGATAGGACAAGGTGCATTAAATGCATTGCTTAGTGTCATGTCGCGGATGTAGCCCGACAAGTCTTGTCACGCCATTCAAACACCTTTTCAGTAGGTGTCAACTTATTCAAATCATGTCTATGATATAAAGAGAAAGGCACAACACTAGCACCAGCTCCAAGATCACATAAAGAAGTTTTAACATAGTTTCTTTTAATAGAGCATGGTATAGTTGGTACTCCTGGGTCTCCTAGTTTCTTTGGTATTCCACCCTTAAAAGTATAATTAGCGAGCATGGTGGAAATTTCAGCTTCCGGTATCTTTCTTTTATTAGTGACAATATCTTTCATATACTTAGCGTAAGGAGACATTTTAAGCATATCGGTCTGTAAGTGCATCTAGTGCCCCTTAGTGATTTTGGTGTATTAAAGACTTATAGGTTAAGGGACTAATGTGTTTTTGAGTGTACAAAGGCTCTATAAGTCGATGAGGGGTTTGATATCTATGATGAAAGTCAAACCCTAAAAATGTATGTCTTCAGCTGAAGACTTTGGTTTTCTTGAATACTTTGAAAGTGAGGAAATTGGTGTGACCTTGAAGACCTAGGATATTCATGTGAGGACTATGAAGCGTGAAGACTTTTGTTTTCGTAGTTTCATTTTCTCTTTCTTGAGTCATAGGAAACACCATACTATTAAAGGGGGTCGAGGTAATACTTAGGAAACACTTTCCAAGTGATGCTCATCTCAAAGCCTACACCTACCCCATCCTTTCGAGTGAAGCCTTTGGAAATCTCATACAGTTCAGTCAATTTCTTTAGTGACAGAGACAAAGATCTTCTGTTCTATGAAGAATTTGTTCTGACTTAGGAGTTAGGAATTCGCCAGTGCAGATTGCCTGCAACTGAGGAACATGATAGCCCTGAGGAATTTGATAGCTCAAATTTCCGACCGTTGCTGTGCTACGCGCCAGCTGTCCAAAATATCCTACCCACCTAGCGGTCATATCATTGAAGGGCATTTATGTCTTATCATGTCAGGCTGTTCCCTAGGTTATAAATAGCCGCCCCCTACAACCACTGGCTGGTTGGCAACTCCGAGAGAAACTGACACTTGTCATCGAGAGCATCTCATCCTTCGAGGACTTTGAGCGAAAATCATCAAGTGAGGAAAAAACCCAAAACCCAAACACCTACAAGCCAAAGTGATTGAGCATCACTGAAGAGATTGTTCCTGTGTGGAACCGATGCTTGTTACCTTTGAGGACTGTTCATCCTCCAGACGGTTAGGCGTTATGGTCTAGAGCGTCCAAGAGGAATTGTGGATCGCCAAGTGACCAGGTCTGTGAAGGTTTGGAAGTCACCTGAAGACTTACCACGAGTGATTGCGCAAGGTCTATGTGACTTTAGCTCAAGGAGAATATGGTGAGGACTATGTGTCCGGGACTATGTGTCCTTAGGTTTAAATACCCAGCTGCTCCAACCAGACAGACAATTGTCACAGAAGTTTGAACTAGTTTACCAAATCATCATCTTCACCAAGCTACTCGTTCTATCTCCTCAACCCTTTCATTTCTTCATTCATGTATTGATGAACTTGATCGTTACTATTTGAAGACTTTGACTGAAGACTTTCTCAATTTCCTCAAGCCTATTTCTTTAGTCACTTTGTCTTCAGCCTGCTTATCCCGCTTTCACACTTTCTGTACTCTGTGTATGTTTTATTTCATCATGATGACTATGCTATTGCTCTGTTATACGGGTACCTGAGTACTTATTCCGCTCTTAGTGTGTCATTGCTTAGGAAATTCCTCACTTAGAATTTCCTCAGTGACAAATTTGTAAAAATCGCCTATTCACCCTCCTCTAGTCGATATAACGCACATTCAATTGGTATTAGAGCAAGGTACTCCCTTGTTCTGTGTGATTTTGGTTTAACCACCTGGAGTTTTAGTTATGTCGACCGCAGGTATGAAGAAAGTGCCATGCCCCATCTGTGACGGTCATGATTATCCCAAGTGGATGACTGATAACCCACAAGTGTAGGGGATTGCAACAGCTTTCGAGGGTAAAGTATTCAACCCAAATTTTATGATTCGACACAAGGGGAGCCAAAGAATATTATTGAGTATTAGCAGTTGAGTTTTCAATTCAACCACACCTAGATAACTTAGTATCTGCAGCAAAGTATTTAGTAGCAAAGTAGTATGATAATAAAGGTAACAGTAACAAAAGTAATATTTTTGGGTTTTGAAGTGATTGTAACAATAGCAATGAAAAAGTAAATAAGAAAAACACAAGATGTGAAAAGCTCGTAGGCAATGGATCTGTGATGGATAATTATGTCGGATGCGATTCCTCATGTAATAGCTATAACAAAGGGTGACATAGAACTAGCTCCAGTTCATCAATGTAATGTAGGCATGTATTCCGTAAATAGTCATACGTGCTTATGGAAAAGAACTTGCATGACATCTTCTTTCCTACCCTCCCGTGGCAGAGGGGTCCTAGCGGAAACTAAGGGATATTAAGGCCTCCTATTAATAGAGAACCGGAACAAAGCATTAACACATAGTGAATACCTGAACTCCTCAAACTATGGTCATCACCGAGAAGTATCCCCATTATTGTCACTTCGGGGTTGTCGGATCATAACACATAATAGGTGACTATAGACTTGCAAGATAGGATCAAGAACACACATATATTCATGAAAACATAATAGGTTCAGATCTGAAATCATGGCACTCGGGCCCTAGTGGCAAGCATTAAGCATAGCAAAGTCATAGCAACATCAATCTCAGAACATAGTGGATACTAGGGATTAAACCCTAACAAAACTAACTTGATTACATGGTAAATCACATCCAACCCATCACCGTCCAGCAAGCTTATGATGGAATTACTCACGCACGGCAGTGAGCATCATGAAATTGGTGATGGAGGATGGTTGATGATGACGACGGCGACGAATCCCCCTCTCCAGAGCCTCGAATGGACTGCAGATCAGTCCTCTCGAGAGAGATTAGGTCTTGGCGGCGGCTCCGTATATTAAAACGTGATGAAACTTTCTCTCTGATTTTTTTCTCCGCGAGACGGAATATATGGAGTTGGAGTTGAGGTCGGCGGAGCCTCAGGGGGCCCACGAGACAGGGGGCACGCCCAGGGGGGTGGGCATGCCCCGCACCCTCGTGGACAGGGTGTGGGCCCCCTGGTCTTGATTCTTTCGCCAGTATTTTTTATATTTTCCAGAAAGTGCCTTCGTGGATTTTCAGGTCATTCCGAGAACTTTTGTTTTCTACACATAAAACAACATCATGGCAGCTCTGCTGAAAACATCGTCAGTCCGGGTTAGTTTCATTCAAATCATGCAAGTTAGAGTCCAAAACAAGGGCAAACATGTTTGGAAAAGTAGATACGTTGGAGACGTATCAACTCCCCCAAGCTTAAACCTTTGCTTGTCCTCAAGCAATTCAGTTGATAAACTGAAAGTGATAAAGAAAAACTTTTACAAACTCTGTTTGCTCTTGTTGTTGTAAACATGCAAAGCCAGCATTCAGGTTTCAGCAAATATTATGAACTAACCATACTCACAATAACACCTCGGTCTCACAATTACTCATATCAATACCATAATCAGCCAGCGAGCCATAATAATAAAACTCGGATGACAACACTTTCTCAAAACAATCATAATATGATATAACAAAATGGTATCTCGCTAGCCCTTTCTGAGACCGCAAAACATAAATGCAGAGCACCTTTAAAGATCAGGGACTGACTAAACATTGTAATTCATGGTAAAAGAGATCCAGTCAAGTCATACCCAATATAAACCAATTATTATGAATGCAAATGACTGTGTGCTCTCCAGCGGGTGCTTTTAATAAGAAGGGTGATGACTCAACATAAATGTAAATAGATAGGCCCTTCGCAGAGGGAAGCAGGGATTTGTAGAGGTGCCAGAGCTTGATTTAAAAATAGAGATTGAATAACATTTTGAGCGGCATACTTTCACTGTCAATGCAACAACTATGAGATGGCTGTATCTTCCATACTACATGCATTATAGGCAGTTCCCAAATAGAATGGTGAAGGCCTATACTCCCCCAACCACCAACAAGCATCAATCCATGGCTTGCTCGAAACAACGAGTGCCTCCAACTAACAACAGCCCTGGGGGAGTTTTGTTTAATTATTTTGATTTGTTTTGATCTTTTTGGATCATGGGACTGGGCATCCCGGTTACCAGCCCTTTCTCGTGAATGAGGAGGGAGTCCACTCCTCTTGAGAATAACCCACCTAGCATGGAATATATAGGCAGCCCTAGTTGAAACATGAGCTGCTCGAGCATACAAAACAAAATTTCCTTTCAAGGTTTGGAGTTTGGCACATATAAATTTACTTGGAATGGCAGGTAAATACCGCATATAGGAAGGTATGGTGGACTCATATGGAATAACTTTGGGGTTTAAGGAGTTTGGATGCACAAGCAGTATTCCCGCTTAGTACATGTGAAGGCTAGCAAGAGACTAGGAAGCGACCAACTGAGGGAGTGACAACAGTCATACACATGCATTAAAATTAATTCACACCAAGTACAAGCATGAGTAGGATATAATCTACCATGAACATAAATATCATGAAGGCTATGTTGATTTGTTTCAACTACATGCGTGAACATGTGCCAAGTTGAGTCACTCAATTCATTCAAAGGAGGATACCATCCCATCATACCACATCACAATCATTCTAATAGCATGTTGGCACGCAAGGTAAACCATTATAACTCATAGCTAATCAAGCATGGCACAAGCAACTATAATCTCTAAATGTCATTGCAAATATGTTTACCTCATAATAAGCTGAATCAGAAACGATGAACTCATCATATTTACAAAAACAAGAGAGGTCGAGTTCATACCAGCTTTTCTCATCTCAATAAGTCCATCATATATCGTCATTATTGCCTTTCACTCGCACGACAGAACGATGTGTATAATAATAATAGTGCACCTACATTGGACTAAGCTGGAATCTGCAAGCATTCAAGTCAAGAGAGAAGACAAGGTAATATGGGCTCTAAGTGAAATAAACAATCATGCATATGAGAGCCACTAAACATTTTCAATATGGTCTTCTACTCTCAACCCCCAAAGAAAAGAAAAGAAAATAAAACTATTTACACGGGAAAGCTCCCAACAAGTAAGAAGAAGAACGATAAATCTTTTTGGGTTTTCATTTTAATTTCTACTACAAGCATGGAAATTAAACTAACTAATTTTTTTTGTTTTTTCTTAAGGTTTATCAAACACACAAGAAGAAAACTAGAAAAAGAAATTTAAACTAGCTTGGATAATACAATGAAAGAGTATGAGCACCGACAACTAGAATAGTGTGTGAACATGAATGTAAAGTCGGTGAGAAATACGTACTCCCCCAAGCTTAGGCTTTTGGCCTAAGTTGGTCTAATGCCAAGGGCCGCTGCTACTCTCCCCAGTGTATTGAGAGGTGTAATTAGGATACCACTGGCTCGCCATCTCCGGGTCCCACCGGTAGGATGATGCACGATAAGGGTCCAGTGCAGGTTCCGGCTCAGGCTCAGGTTCCGGAGTGGATGCTTGGCCTCGATGAGCGTACACTGCTTCCGGTGTGATGAGAAAATTATCTGCAATCAAATCAAACAATAGAGGCGCAGGCAAAATAATAGCCCCGTTATGTTTCTTATTAAATCTAAGGTTATACAAGAGCATCTTCTCTTTGTTGTCCATAGTAAACTCGTGTGCTACCATGCTCTTGTAATCTAAAATGTAAGGAGGCAATTTTGTCTCCTCTTTCTCATGGTGCCTAATAGGTATCTCAAAATGTCTAGCAAGACGTGAAGCATAGATACCTCCAAAGATGGGGCCTTTTGTACGATTCGAGCTTAGCCGTTTAGCAATGATGGCACCCATACTAAAACTGTTATCTCCAAACAAGGCATGGTGAAGAATTATAATATCAGGAACATTGAAGTTTCCACTATTTCCACGACCAATCAAGCATCTACTTGCAAATATGGCAAAGTAGCATAAAACAGGAAAGTGTATGCTAGTGATTCTCGCATCGGAACCCTTCTTTGGATCCCCTACAGTGATAGTGTTAACAAAGCCATCCACATCTTTACGATGGGGTTCCTCTAATTTCCCCTCAAAGGGTATCCTACATACCACGCAAAAATTACATAAAGACATTTCCCTGAATTCATCATATAAATGAAATGATACTGAAGGTGGTTACTTCTTAGGATAATAATAAAAGTTTTGCACGAAAGTATTGGTGAGTAAGAGATACTGATCGATCCGGTCGTGGAGGAAATCGGTGAGGCCTGCATTTTCCATCAAAGAATAAAAATCTTCATGAATTCCAGCTTCTTTCAAGAAATTATCGCATGGCCATTCACACGGCCGTACTTCCGCTATGCGAGGAAGATTATACTTGGCTTTTTCCTTCTCTTTAGCTTGTTTTTCCTGGGACACTTGGCTAGAAGAGCCCCTCAAAAGTCTCGTTAACATTTTCTGAAAATTTCTGAAATTTTAGTAACTTCAAAATAAAAGTGAATAAAACTAAACAAGATTGGTAGCAACTACTCCTACAAGTGCCTAGAGCCTATATCGTGCATTAGAATTACTTGGGACCTCATAAACTTAACATGCAAGCTCAAGAACATGGTCACATATGCAGCAAAAATTTGCAAAGAATAAAGCACTAGAACAAAAACTAATTGGACCAATGGAGGAGTCACATACCAAGCAACAATCTCCCAAAGCAGTTTTGTGAATGGAGCTTTGAGCAAGGAGATCGAAAATCACAGCAAAATGAGCTAGAACTCGTGCTTGAGCTGGATGGTGATTTTTTTTGGGAAGAAGATGGAGTGTGTGGGTGCTGCCATAAGTGGAGGGGGGCCACCAGGGGCCCACGAGACAGGGGTGCGCCCAGGGGGTGTGGGCGCGCCCTCCACTCTCGTGGCCTAGTGCTTGCCCCTCCTGCATTGTTTTCAACGCCTAAAATCCTCAAATATTCCATAAAAATCATACTAAATTTGCAGGGCATCTGGAGCACTTTTATTTTTGGGATATTTTTTTATTGCACGGATAATTCAGAAAACAGACAGATAATACTATTTTTGCTTTATTTAATCTAAATAACAGAAAGTAAAAAGAGGGTACAGAAGGTTGTGCCTTCTAGTTTGATCCATATCATGATCATCAAAATGAATCCACTAACAAGGTTGATCAAGTCTTGTTAACAAACTCATTCCGAGTAACACGGAACCGGAGAAATTTTGAATAACACTAAGTTACCTCAACGGGGATATGAACATCCCCAACAATAAGAATATCATACTTTTTCTTGACAGTAGGGAGAGGAAATTCAAAACCTCCAATAATGATAGTTGGAACTTTTCCAATAGAATTGATGCTATGAACTTGAGATTGTTTCCTCGGAAAGTGTACCGTATGCTCATTACCATTAACATGAAAAGTGACATTGCCTTTGTTGCAATCAATAACAGCCCCTGCAGTATTCAAAAAGGGTCTACCAAGGATAATCGACATACTATCGTCCTCGGGAATATCAAGAATAACAAAGTCCGTTAAGATAGTGACATTTGCAACTACAAAAGGCACATCCTCACAAATACCGACAGGTATAGCAGTTGATTTATCAGCCATTTGCAAATATATTTCAGTAGGTGTCAACTTATTCAATTCAAGTCTATGATATAAAGAGAGAGGCATAACACTAACACCGGCTTCAAGATCACATAAGGAAGTTCTAACATAATTTCTTTTAATGGAGCAAGGTATAGTTGGTACCCTGGGGTCTCCAAGTTTCTTTGGTATTCCACCCTTAAAAGTGTAATTAGCAAGCATGGTGGAAATTTCAGCTTCCGGTATCTTTCTTTTATTTGTAATGATATCCTTCATATATTTAGCATAAGGATGTACTTTAAGCATATCAGTTAAGCACATACGTAAGAAAATAGGTCTAATCATTTCAGCAAAGCGCTCAAAATCCTCATCATCCTTTGTCTTGGATGGTTTAGGAGGAAAGGGCATGGGTTTCTGAACCCATGGTTCTCTTTCTCTACCGTGCTTCCTAGCAACAAAATCTATCTTATCATAACGTTGATTCTTTGATTGTGGGTTATCAAGATCAACACCAGGTTCAATCTCTACATCATTGTTTTTGCTAGGTTGAGCATCAACATGAACATTATCTTTAACATTATTACTAGGTTCATGTTCATCACCTGATTGAGTTTCAGCATCAGAGATAGAAATATCATTGGGATTCTTAGGTGTGTCTACAACAGGTTCACTAGAAGCATGCAAAGTCCTATCGTTTTTCTTTTTCTTCTTTTTAGAAGAACTAGGTGCCTCTAAATTGTTTCTCTGAGAATCTTGCTCGATTCTCTTAGGGTGGCCTTCAGGATACAAAGGTTCCTGAGTCATTCTACCAGTTCTAGTAGCCACTCTAACAGCAAAGTCATTTTTATTATTTAGTTCATCAAGCAAATCATTTTGAGCTTTAAGTACTTGCTCAGCTTGAGTAGCAACCATAGAAGCATATTTGCTAATGAGTTTAATTTCACCTTTAACTCTAGCCATATAATCGCTCATGCATCCTATCTCGAAAGCATTATTATTTAATTCTCTACCAACATAAGCATTAAAACTTTCTTTTCTAGCCATAAAATCATCAAATTCATCTAAGCATGGGCTATGAAATTTAGTAGAGGGGATTTCAACTTTATCATATCTATTGAGAGAATTTACCTTTACTACCTATGTCGGGTTATCAAGACAATGTGTTTCTTCAACAGGCGGTATATTAAGACCATGTATTTCTTCAATAGGAGGTAAATTCTTAACATCTTCAGCTTTAATACCTTTTTCTTTCATTGATTTCTTTGCCTCTTGCATATCTTCAGGACTTAGAAATAAAACGCCTCTCTTATTCGGAGTGGGTTTAGGAATAGCCTCTGGAGTTGGCTCAATTGGTTCAGGAATTGCCTCAGGAATTGGCTCAGGAAGAGTCCAATTATTTTCATTAGTCAACATTTTATTCAATAGTAATTCAGCTTCGTCGACTGTTCTTTCCCTGAAAACATAACCAGCACAACTATCCAAGTAGTCCTTGGAAGCATCGGTTAGTCCATTATAAAAGATATCAAGTATTTCATTTTTCTTAAGAGGATGATCAGGCAAATCATTAAGTAATCGGAGAAGCCTCCCCAAGCTTGTGGGAGACTCTCTTCTTTGATTTGCACAAAATTATATATTTCCCGCAAGGCAGCTTGTTTTTTATGAGTAGGAAAATATTTAGCAGAGAAGTAATAAATCATATCCTCGGGACTACGCACACAACCAGGAGCAAGAGAATTAAACCAAGTCTTAGCATCACCCTTTAATGAGAACGGAAATATCTTAAGGATATAACAATAGTGAGACTTCTCATCATTAGTAAACAGGGTGGCTATATCATTTAACTTGGTAAGATGTGCCACAACAGTTTCAGATTCAAGGCCATAAAAAGGATCAGATTCAACCAAAGTAATTATCTCAGGATCAACAGAGAATTCATAATCCTTATCAGTAACATAGATAGGTGAAGTAGCAATAGAAGGGTCAGGTTTCATTCTAGCATCAAGAGACTGATGCTTCCATTTAGCTAATAACTTTTTAAGATCGTATCTATCTTTACAAGAAAAGATAGCTCTAGCAGCTTCCTCTTCCATATAACCCTCAGGAACAACAGGCAATTCATAATCATTGGGAGAATTTTCGTCATCACTATCATTAATAATAGCATCTTCAATAATCTCATTCTCTCTAGCCCTAGCAAGTTGTTCATCGAGAAATTCATCTAATGCCAAAGTAGTATCACGCACAGAAGTAGTTTCATCATAAGTATCATGCATAGCAGAAGTGGCATCATCAATAACATGACATATTAGAATTCATAGCAGTAGCAGGTTTAGGTGTCGCACGCTTACTAATAACAGAAGGAGAATCTAGTGCAGAGCTAGATGGCAGTTCCTTACCTCCCCTCGTAGTTGAGGGCAAAATCTTGGTTCTTTCGTCTTTCAAGTTCCTCATAGTGATCAACAGATATAAATCCCAAGTGACTCAGAGAATAGAGCTATGCTCCCCGGCAACGGCGCCAGAAATTAGTCTTGATAACCCACAAGTGTAGGGGATCGCAACAGCTTTCGAGGGTAAAGTATTCAACCCAAATTTACTGATTCGACACAAGGGGAGCCAAAGAATATTATTGAGTATTAGCAGTTGAGTTGTCAATTCAACCACACCTGGATAACTTAGTATCTGCAACAATGTATTTAGTAGCAAAGTAGTATGATAATAAAGATAACAGTAACAAAAGTAATATTTTTGAGTTTTGTAGTGATTGTAACAATAGCAACGGAAAAGTAAATAAGCGAAACACAAGATGCGAAAAGCTCGTACGCAATGGATAAGTGATGGATAATTATGTCGGATGCGATTCTTCATGTAATAGCTATAACATAGGGTGACACAGAACTAGCTCCAGTTCATCAATGTAATGTAGGCATGTATTCCGTAAATAGTCATACGTGCTTATGGAAAAGAACTTGCATGACATCTTTTGTCATACCCTTCCATGGCAGTGGGGTCCTAGCAGAAACTAAGGGATATTAAAGCCTCCTTGTAATAGAGAACCGGAACAAAGCATTAGCACATAGTGAATACATGAACTCCTCAAACTATGGTCATCACCGAGAAGTATCCCGATTATTGTCACTTCGGGGTTGCCGGATCATAACACATAAGAGCTGACTATAGACTTGCAAGATAGGATCAAGAACACACGTATATTCATGAAAACATAATAGGTTCAGATCTGAAATCATGGCACTCGGGCCCTAGTGACAAGCATTAAGCATAGCAAAGTCATAGCAACATCAATCTCAGAACATAGTGGATACTAGGGATCAAACCCTAACAAAACTAACTTGATTACATGGTAAATCTCATCCAACCCATCACCGTCCAGCAAGCCTACGATGGAATTACTCACGCACGGCAGTGAGAATCATGAAATTGGTGATGGAGGATGCTTGATGACGACGACGACGACGAATCCCCCTCTCCGGAGCCACGAACGGACTCCAGATCAGCCCTCCCGAGAGAAATTAGGTCTTGGCGGCGGCTCCGTATCGTAAAACGCGATGGAACTTTCTCTCTGATTTTTTTATCCGTGAGACTGAATATATGGAGTTGGAGTTGAGGTCGGCGGAGCCTCAGGGGGCCCACGAGACAGGGGGGTGTGCCCAGGGGGTGGGAGGGCCCCCCACCCTCGTGGACAGGGGGTGGCCCCCTTGGTCTTGGTTCTTTCGCTAGTATTTTTATAGTTTCCAAAAAGTGCCTCCATGGATTTTTAGGTCATTCCGAGAACTTTTGTTTTCTACACATAAAACAAGATCATGGCAGTTTTGCTGAAAACAACGTCAGTCCGGGTTAGTTTCATTCAAATCATACAAGTTAGAGTCCAAAACAAGGGCAAAAGTGTTTGGAAAAGTAGATACGTTGGAGACGTATCAATGACCATGATGAGGAAATGCCTCATGGCGATGAACAGTGGGCTGTGGACCGTCACTGAGATTGGGCTTACTGATCTATCCAAGATGGGGCATGGTGATTATATTCGCAAGTACACTCGTCTAGATTGTATGGCGAAGGATATCATCTGCTCTTGTCTATCTAGAAATCAGTCCAGGCTTATCTGGGACTGAATCTCTGACGTCTATGAAGATCATTAAACTAGTGAGGTTCCTTGGTTTGATGAGTTCAAGGAATCACTCAAAAGATGACTTTTGAACATGAATCATCATCATCCGCACCATGCCTCATGGCCAGGGGTACAAAGGTACCTGATTACTCCTCTTCCAAATCTAGTGGTGATGAATCAAATGATGATGATTTTGGATAGTTATTCCAAGCTTGCGACTATTGCCACTAAACAACAAAAGGCTTTGGAAAAGGTTCAAAATCTGCTAGACAAAAGGGATGACCAGTTGGGTGAAGAAATGGATTGAACTCAAACTTGGACTGATGGTCTTCAGCGACTTTTGTCTATGTTTGATAATCTTTAGAGTCATCATAACTCCCTCTTAGCCGACCATGATAAGATTTCTTATGAATTTCTTCAAAGAAAGCAAGATCTTGAGAAGTTAAGGGTGAGTTTTGAAGATCTCCAGAAGGAAAATGGTTCATTTCTTACTCAACAGATCAGTTCCGCCCAGGAAGAATTCATTCCACCATGTTTGAAATGCATTGATCGTGAATCTGCTAATTCTTCACCTGAATGTTCAAATGTTTCTATTGCTACGAATTCTTCAACTGTCTCTGTGGTCACAAATTCGTCATCTGAGGATACCACAAGTATCACTAATGATAATGCATGCTTGAAAGAATTGTATGTGACTGGCATATATATAAGCCTCAAAGGGCATCAGACTCTTTGCAATGTGCTCAAAAAGCAGATCTTGAACAGGAACACTAGGAAAGAGGGCATTGCCTTTGAGAGGAAACTCAATGCTGATGGGACCTACTGGAAACCTGAGCAGTATCCCAAAACCTCATGGGTTGCTGCAAAAGGACCTCCCGTAGATCCA
Source organism: Triticum dicoccoides (assembly GCF_002162155.2). Taxonomy (NCBI): domain Eukaryota; kingdom Viridiplantae; phylum Streptophyta; class Magnoliopsida; order Poales; family Poaceae; genus Triticum; species Triticum dicoccoides. The sequence continues at coordinate 302,102,157 of NC_041391.1, read as the reverse complement.
TCCACTTTATCTAGATTAACTTGTGAATCTTCATGTCCCTCTGATGAGTCATTTGACTCCAAGTATAAGATGTTCAAAAATCATAATGGTGAAATATTTGCTCGATATGTTGGAACTAACTACAGGAATGGCCCCCCTATGAAGAAAATCTGGGTTTCCAAAAAGTGCCTTGAAAGTCTTCAGGTGAATGTCCTCATGACCCCACCTGTGAAGAATAGGAACCTGAGATCAAATTCTTCATATGGATCCAAGTCCTCATATGGACCAAATTCTTCATTTGGATCAAATTCCTCACATGGATCCAAATCCTCATATGAAGATCATCGTGCTAACACTTCTATTTTGCAGGGAAAGTCTAAAGGCTATGAATATGTGCATTATTCTTCAAATCATTATGTTCATAAGTCCTCGAAGAATTTCTCTCCTAATTCATATGCTTACTCTAACCCCTCTTCCATGAAACGAAGTGCACTCGCTTTAGTGCCACCTTTCTCTTACGGAGCTCGCGAAATGATGAACTCTTTGCCACCCCTCCAGATGTGGGTGGCGAAGAAAAAGAACTAATCTCTTGTGCAGGGTCAGGTCTCCAGACGAACTTAATCGTCTAAAGAATTTATTGGAGACCTAAATATGCTTGAAAGGACGCAAGATAATCATGAAGAAATGAATTACTCATTTCTCACGTCTTCATGCTACTATATATGTTGTACTGCTTGACGAAATTCAATCTGATGAAATTGATGTCAGATTCTTCACTGATGAAGTATATGGGTTTGTAACTTGCACTAATTCATCTGCAGGATGAACAACCCAAAACTACTGAGTGGCTCCTCGATAGTGGATGTACAAATCACATGACCGGTGACAGGAACTTATTGATGGACATTGCTTTATCTCCATCTCATCTGAAGCATATCACCTACACTGACAAAGGCAAAAGCAAGTCTTCGAAGGCTTTAGAGAGGAGACTTGTGTATTGTTGATTTCTCTACAGGACCATAGCATGCCACATGTCTACTTGCAAAAGCTTTATAAGGCTGGTTATGGCATCGACGACTTGGTCATGCTGGCATGAGGAACTTGCATACACTCGCAAAGAACAAGCATGTTATTGGCATCGAGGGTGTCAAATTCCTCAAAGATCATCTTTGTGGGGCTTGTGAAGCTGGAAAGATGACCAGAGCCAAGCACCCCTCGAATACAATCATGACCACCTCTCGTCCCTTTGAATTACTTCCCATGGATTGCTTTGGCCCTACTCATTATGCCACATTCACAAATGTAGCATCTCTATATGGCTTTGTTATTGTTGATGATTATTCTTATTACACATGGGTGCATATCATCACTTACAAAACTGAAGTGCAGGAAGTCTTCAAATGATTTTCCTCAAGAGCATCCACGAACTTCGGTCTGAAGATTAAGCATATCCGAAGTGATAATGGGACTGAGTTCAAGAATACTGGTCTTGATGACTATCTCGATGAACTTGGTATTACTCACGAATTATCTGCCCCTTATACTCCTCAGCAGAATGGCATCGTGGAACGCAAGAACATGACTCTTGTTGAGATTTCTCACACTATCCTTGATGAATACCAGACACCTCCTTGTTTCTGGCCTGATGCTATTGATACTTCATGCCACATCATCAACAAGGTATATCTTAACAAATTCTTCAAAAAGACCTCCTATGAACTCCTCACCGACAAGAAACCCAATGTAAGTTAATTGAGAGTCTTCGGTGCAAGATTCTGGATTAGAGATCCTCATCACAATTCTAAATTTGCACCAAAAGCACATGGGGGTTTTATGCTTGGTTATGGAAAGGACTCGCACACCTACAAAGTCTTCAACACCTATCACCACAAGGTTGTTGAAACTATAGATGTGCGGTTCGATGAAACTAACGGCTCGCAAAGAGAGCACCTACCTCCTGTGCTAGATGAAATGTCCCCTGAGGAATCCGTCGAGTTCAAGGCTACTGAGGATGTCATACCCACTGAAGAATCTGCTGAAGAAGTCATTCCAGAACATGAAGAAAATCATGCCGGTGTACCTGAAGGAAATGGCTCTGAAGAAAATGCTGAGCCAAATCCAAGTCGTCAACCTGTTCATCCTCGTATTGCAAATGAAGTGCAGATTGACAGAATCATTGACGACGTCAATGCACTAGTCCTCTCACATGCTCAAAAGCTTCACATTTATCTAACTTTTGTGGGAATTTTGCTTTTGTCTCTATCACAGAGCCCACCAAAGTTGATGAGGCATTTCTGGAGCCTGAGTGGATTCAAGCTATGCAAGAGGAATTAGATCAATTCGAGCTCAACAATGTGTGGGATCTTGTCAAGCAAGCAAACCCACGCAAACACAATATCATCAGCACAAAATGGATCTACAGCAACAAGCAAGATGAAAATGGCCTTGTGGTGAGGAATAAAGCTCGTCTTGTAGCTCAAGGCTACACATAGGTTGAAGGAATTGATTTCGATGAGACTTTTGCACCTGTTGCTAGACTTGAGGCTATTCGCATATTGCTTGCTTATGCTAACCATCATAATATTGTCTTATATCAAATGGATGTGAAAAGCGCATTCTTCAATGGTAAGCTTGAGGAAGAAGTATATGTTGCTCAACCACCAGGTTTTGAGGATCCAACGCTTCCTGACCATGTCTTCGTACTCAATAAGGCCCTCTATGGCCTCAAGCAGGCTCCTTGGGCGTGGTATGATACTTTGAAGGAATTCGTGATGAAGAAAGGCTTCAAACCCGGTTCACTTGACCCAACTCTTTTCACCAAAACATATGATGATGAATTATTCATGTGCTAAATATATGTTGATGATATTATCTTTGGCTGTACTAACCAACGTTACAGTGATGAACTTGCCTATATGATGAGTGAAGAATATCAAATGTCTATGATGGGAGAATTGAAATTCTTCTTAGGTCTTCAAATTCGTCAACAACGCAACAACATCTTAATATCTCAAGAGAAACACCTCAAGGATGTGTTGAGGAAATTCGGCATGCAAGATTGCAAAGGCATCAAAATTCCTATGCCCACAAATGGCCATCTATGCACCAATGAAAATGGTAAAGACTTCGATCAAAAGGTATACCGCTCCATGATTGGCTCTTTGTTGTATCTATGTGCATCTAGGCCAGATATTATGCTTAGTGTTTGCATGTGTGCCCGATTTCAAGCTACATCGATGGAATCACACCACAAGGCTGTGAAACATATTCTTCAATATCTAGCTCACACTCTAACACTTGGATTATGGTATCCCAAGGGCTCGGCTTTATATATCATTGGATATTATGACTCTGACTATGCTAGTGATTGGGTGGATCGCAAGTCAACATCAGGCACATGTCATTTCCTCGGACGATCCTCGGTATGTTGGTCCTCAACGAAACAGAACTACGTATCACTCTCTACAGCTGAAGCTGAGTACAATTATGCTGGTTCTTGCGGTGCTCAATTGCTATGGATGAAGCAAACCTTCAAGGACTATGGCATCAATGTGAAGAATGTGCCACTCTACTGCGACAACGAGAGTGCCATCAAGATTGCTCACAACCTATTTCAGCACTCGAAGACAAAGCGCATCTAGATTTGTCATGATTTTCTTCGTGATCATGTGTTGAGTGGTGACATCTCCATCGACCATGTGAAGACTGAAGATCAGCTGGCAGATATCTTCACAAAACCCTTGGATGAGATGAGATTTAGCAAGTTGCGGTGTGAGCTAAATATCTTAGAATCTTTGAATGTCCTTTGAAAGGACACACATCCTAACACTTATGCAAAATTGATGACTTAGATGTGCAACACATGAAGTAACGTTTTTCTTCAATCAATGAAGACTGACCCTCTAAGTGTGAAGAAATTAATGAAGAATTTGATTCTTAGAACCCTACGACAACTGTATGCGGTGTCTGAAATCATCGTTCTTATACAGTGGGTTACGCCACCAACCAAAGTTGACACTCTTCAAATTTGAGTTTTTCTTCATTTTTGCAATTTCTTCACTTTTCAAATTCTTCAACTTTGCAATTTCCTCAGTCTTTCTGACTGTGTTCTTCATTTCCTATATATATTTGAGTTTTTCATGTCCTCAACATCATTCACTTATTGCTAATTCTGCAAGTTGACTTTTTCATCTAAGTGAATGTGATCGGACCCGTTCCCCCTCTATGCTAAACTCAACCCACTCTGTTCACAAATTCTTCATGTGCGTTCTATTTGAAACCCGTTCAAAATATTGACTGTGTCCTTGACAGCCAAAGAATTTGCGAACAAAACTTTAATATATTCATATATTTTTTTTGCATTTTGCCGCTCAAATCGTTCCACATCCCACGATAGGATTAAACTATTCACCCACAATCTAACACGATCTCCACCTCTTAGTACGTGGGTGACACATGTCGCTAGGATGGTAAGGGTCAGGGGCACATTCGTCCAATTTCCTCAGACGTGCGGTTTTTCACCTCGGGTATAAATACCCCTCGCCCTCCTCAGACCTCATTTACTCTCCTCAATCTCACTCCCCTCGCTCGAGCTCTCAGACCTAGCACCTCCGCTACTCTCCATTGTCATCGGTGAGGAAGAGCTTCACCGCCTCGACCTCGTCGCCATCGCACTCGAGCCTGATAACCCACAAGTATAGGGGATCGCAACAGTTTTCGAGGGTAGAGTATTCAACCAAAATTTATTGATTCGACACAAGGGGAGCCAAAGAATATTCTCAAGTATTAGCAGCTGAGTTGTCAGTTCAACCACACCTGGAAACTTAGTATCTGCAGCAAAGTGTTTAGTAGCAAAGTAATATGATAGTGGTGGTAACGGTAACAAAAGTAAAGACAGCAAAAGTAATGTTTTTGGTATTTTGTAGTGATTGTAACAGTAGCAATGGAAAAGTAAATAAGCGAGAACTGGTATATGGAAAACTCGTAGGCACCGAATTAGCGATGGATAATTATGCCGGATGCGGTTCATCATGTAACAGTCATAACATAGGGCGACACAGAACTAGCTCCAGTTCATAAATGTAATGTAGGCATGTAATCCGTATATAGTCATACGTGCTTATGGAAAAGAACTTGCATGACATCTTTTGTCCTACCCTCCCGTGGCAGCGGGGTCCTATTGGAAACTAAGGGATATTAAGGCCTCCTTTTAATGGAGAACCGGAACAAAGCATTAGCACATAGTGAATACATGAACTCCTCAAACTATGGTCATCACCGGGAGTGGTCCCGATTATTGTCACTTCGGGTTGCCAGATCATAACACATAGTAGGTGACTATAGACTTGCAAGATAGGATCAAGAACACACATATATTCATGAAAACATAATAGGCTCAGATCTGAAATCATGGCACTCGGGCCCTAGTGACAAGCATTAAGCATAGCAAAGTCATAGCAACATCAATCTCACAACATAATGGATACTAGGGATCAAACTCTAACAAAACTAACTCGATTACATGATAAATCTCATCCAACCCATCACCGTCCAGCAAGCCTACGATGCAATTACTCACGCACGGCGGTGAGCATCATGAAATTGGTGATGGAGGATGGTTGATGATGACGACAGCGACGAACCCCCCTCTCCGGAGCCCCGAACGGACTCCAGATCAGCCCTCCCGAGAGAGATTATGGCTTGGTGGCTGCTCTGTATCGTAAAACGCGATGATTTCTTCTCTCTGATTTTTTTCTCCCCGAAAGCCAATATATGGAGTTGGAGTTGGCGTCGGAGGGCCACCAGGGGGCCACGAGGTAGGGGACGCGCCCAGGGGGCACCCCCCACCCTCGTGGACGGGGTGTGGGCCCCCTGGTCTTCATCTTTTGCGAGGATTTTTTATTGTTTTTTCTAAGGTGTTCCGTGGAGTTTTAGGTTATTCCGAGAACTTTTATTTTCTGCACAAAAAACAACACCATGGCAATTCTGCTGAAAACAGCGTCAGTCCGGGTTAGTTCCATTCAAATCATACAAGTTAGAGTCCAAAACAAGGGCAAAAGTGTTTGGAAAAGTAGATACGACGGAGACGTATCAACTCCCCCAAGCTTAAACCCTTGCTTGTCCTCAAGCAATTCAGTTGACAAACTGAAAGAGAAAAAGAAAAAAATTTACAAACTCGGTTTGCTCTTGTTGTTGTAAACATGAAAAGCCAGCATTCAAGTTTCAGCAATTATTATGAACTAACCATACTCACAATAACACGTAGGTCCCACAATTACTCATATCAATAGCATAATCAGCTAGCGAGCCATAATAATAAAACTCGGATGACAACACTTTCTCAAAATAATCATAACATGATATAACAAAATGGTATCTCGCTAGCCCTTTCTGAGACCGCAAAATATAAATGCAGAGCACCTTTAAAGATCAAGGACCGACTAAACATTGTAATTCATGGTAAAAGAGATCCAATCAAGTCATACCCAATATAAACCAATAATAATGAATGCAAACGACAGTGTGCTCTCCAGCGGGTGCTTTTAATAAGAAGGGTGATGACTCAACATAAAAGTAAATAGATAGGCCCTTCACAGAGAGAAGAAGGGATTTGTAGAGGTGCCAGAGCTCGGTTTTGAAATAGAGATAAATTATATTTTGAGCGGCAAACTTTCATTGTCAACATAACAACTAAAAGATGATGATATCTTCCATGCTAAACAGATTGTAGGCAGTTCCCAAAAAGAATGGTAAATTTTATACTCTCCCTCATCCACAAGCATCAATCCATGGCTTGCTCGAAACAACGAGTGCCTCCAACATTCAACGGGTCCTAGGGGGAGTTTTGTTTGCAGTTATTTTGATTTAGTTTGCACGAAGCATGGGACTGGGCATCCCGGATACCAGCCATTTTCTCGTGAATGAGGAGCGGAGTCCACTCCTCTTGAGAATAACCCGCCTAACACGAAAGATAAGGGCAGCTCTAGTTGACATATGAGCTATTCGAGCATGCAAAACAGAATGTTTATTTGAAGGTTTAGAGTTTGGCACATACAAATTTACTTGGAACGGCAGGTAAATACCGCATATAGGAAGGTATAGTGGACTCATATGGAATAACTTTGGGGTTTGAGGGGTTTGGATGCACAAGCAGTATTCCCGCTTAGTACATGTGAAGGCTAGCAAAAGACTGGGAAGCGGCCAACTAAGAGAGCAACAACAATCGTAAACATGCATTAAAAGTAATTTACACCGAACACAAGCATGAGTAGGATATAATCCACCATGAACATAAATATCATGAAGGCTATGTTGATTTGATTCAACTACATGCGTGAACATGTGCCAAGTCTAGTCACTTAATACATTGAAAGGTGGATACCATCCCATCATACCACATCATAATCATTCTAATAGCATGTTGGCACGCAAGGTAAACCATTATAACTCATAGCTAATCAAGCATGGCACAAGCAACTATAATCTCTAAATGTCATTGCAAATATGTTTACTTCATAATAGCTGACTCAGGAACGATGAATCATCATATTTACAAAAACAAGAGAGGTCGAGTTCATACCAGCTTTTCTCATCCCAATAAGTCCACCATATATCATCATTATTGCCTTTCACTTGCACGACCGAACGGTGTGTATAATAATAAGAGTGCACGTACATTGGACTAAGATGGAATCTGCAAGCATTCAACTCAAGAGAGAAGACAAGTAATATGGGCTCTAAGTTAAATAAACAATCATGCATATAAGAGCCACTAAGCATTTTTAATATGGTCTTCTCGACCCCCAAAAGAAAGGAAAAGAAATAAAAACTATTTACACGGGAAAGCTCCCAACAAGTAAAAAGTAGAACGGGAAATATTTTTGGGTTATCTTTTTAATTACTATGACAAAGAAATAAACTACTACTAATTTTTTTGGTTTTTTCTGTTTTTTAAGGTTTAACAAACACACAAGAAGAAAGCAGGAAAAAGAAGATAAACTAGCATGGATATTACAGTGAAAGAGTATGAGCACCGACATCTAGCAATGAGTGTGTGTGAACATAAATGTAATGTCGGTGGGAAATCCGAACTCCCCCAAGCTTAGGCTTTTGGCCTAAGTTGGTCTATTGCTAGGGATAGCCTGGCGGATACTCGTAGGTGAAGCTGGGGTCATACTGTTATGCAGCGGCTATCGCCGCCTAAGCTGTAGCATGGAGTCGAGCAGCCTCCACTCTCCTTTCGTACTCATCTGCCTACTCTTTGGTAATAATATATCTTCTTTTTGCCTGTGAATCAAAGAAAGCAGGAGCAGGAAGAGCAATATGGACTACACGACGTCTGTTAAAGATTAGTCGATACTGGAGAGGTGGTTCAGTCCTCTCAACAAACTGGTGGGAAACCATAGAATCAAAATCTAAATAAGAAGGGGGTAACTCCATATCACCCTCATGAATGTCTATCTCAAGAAAATTAGCTAAGCGGGTTGCATAAATTCCTCCAAAGAAATCTCCGTTATGTCTATTCTGATGCAACCTACGAGCTACAATGGCTCCCATATGATAATATTGGTCTCCTAACACAGCATTCCTGAGAATACTGAGATCAGGGGCACACATGTGACATGCTTCATCCTTAGCATTTATGCATCTACCTATGAAGAGAGCAAAATAATGTATAGCAGGAAAGTGAACTCTCCATATAGTGGCTTGTGTTATATCTCTAGATTCCCCCGCAGTTATTTTAGCAAGAAAGTCTCTATATTCAGACCTAGGGGGATCCCTAACATTACCCCAAGATGGAAGTTTACAAGCAGAAGTGAAATCCTCTAAGTCCATGGTATATGATTTGTCATAAAGGTCAAACATGACTGAAGGAGAATTACGCGAAGATGAAAACTCAAACCTCCTCACAAATGAACTTATGAGATCATGGTACTGGGGGCATTTGTCAGCTTCAAAGTCCTCGAGACCGGCGTTACTCAAATATGCACTAAATTCTTCTTTCATACCCACTTGATTCATAAAATTTTCCGATGGCCATTCACAGGGCCTCACAGGAGCGTCTCTTGGTGGTTCCTCGTCAGCATCACGTATTGCAAGTCTGAGACCTTGCTTCCTTGAAGAACCACCTTGGAACATCCTCCTAAGCATATTGTTTCCTCTGAAAAATTTCTGAAATTTTTAGTAACTTCAAATAAAAGTGAACCAACTTCAATAAAATTGATAGCAACAACTCCCACAAGTGCCTAGGGCCTATATAAAGGATTAGAACTACTTGGAACCATATAAATTTGACATGCAAGCTCAAGAACATGGTCACCTATGCAGCACAAATTTGCAATGAATAAAGCACTAGAACAAAAACTAATTGGACCAATGGAGGAGTCACATACCAAGGAACAATCTCCCCAAGCAGTTTTGCAAGAGGTGCTTTGAGCAAGGAGATCAAAAATCACAGCAACGGGGGCTGGAACTTGTGCTTGAGTTGGTTTTTGGTGTTTGTGTGAGGCAGAGGAAGAAGATGGGTGCAGGAATAAGTGGAGGAGGGCCACCGTGGGCCCACCAGGCAGCGGGCGCGCCCAGGGGGGTAGGGCGCGCCCTCCACCCTCGTGGCCAGGTGGTAGCTCCCCCCGTGGTAATTTTTGCACAGTAAATCCTCAAATATTCCCGAAAAAATCATATTAAATTGGCATGGCATTCTGAGGACTTTTATTTTCAGGATATTTTTATATTGCACGGATAAGTCACAAGACAGACAGAAAAATACTATTTTACTTTATTTATACTAAATAACATAAAATATAAAGAGGGTACAGAAGGTTGTGCTTCTAGTTTCATCCGTCTCGTGATCATCAAAATGAACCCGCCAACAAAGTTGATCAAGTCTTGTTAACAAACTCATTCCGAATAATCACGGAACCGGAGAAATTTCGAATACACTAAGTTACCTCAACGGGGATATGAAAATCCCCAACAATAAGAATATCATACTTTTTCTTGACAGTAGGGAGAGGAAATTCAAAACCTCCAAATATAATTGATGGATTTTTTCCGATAGAGTTGATACTATACACTTGAGGTTGTTTCCTCGGAAAGTGTACCGTGTGCTCAATGCCATTAACATGAAAACTGACATTGCCTTTGGTGCAATCAATAACAGCCCCTGCAGTATTAAGGAAAGGTCTTCCAAGAATAATAGACATACTACCATCCTCGGGAATATCAAGAATAACAAAGTCCGTTAAAATAGTAACATTTGCAACCACAACAGGCACATCCTCACAGATACCGACAGGTATAGCAGTTGATTTATCAGCCATTTGCAAAGATATTTCAGTAGGTGTCAACTTATTCAAGTAAAGTCTACGATATAAAGAGAGAGGCATAACACTGACACCGGCTCCAAGATCACATAAAGCAGTTTTAACATAATTTCTCTTAATGGAGCATGGTATAGTAGGTACTCCTCGATCACCAAGTTTCTTTGGTATTCCACCCTTAAAAGTATAATTAGCAAGCATGGTGGAAATTTTAGCTTCAGGTATCTTTCTTTTATTAGTAATGATATCCTTCATATATTTAGCATAAGGATTTGTTTTGAGCACATCAGTTAATCGCATACGCAAAAAGATGGGTCTAATCATTTCAGCAAAGCACTCAAAATCCTCATCATCCTTTTTCTTGGATGGTTTCGGAGGAAAAGGCATGGGTTTCTGAACCCATGGTTCCATTTCTTTACCATGTTTCCTAGCAACGAAGTCTCTTTTATCATAACGTTGATTCTTTGATTGTGGGTTATCAAGATCAATAGCAAGTTCAACTTCTACATCATTATCATTACTAGGTTGAGCATCAACATGAGCATTATCATTAACATTATCACTAGGTTCATGTTCATCACCTGATTGTGTTTCAGCATCAGACATAGAGATGTCATTTGGATTCTCAGGTGGTTCAGCAATAGGTTCACTAGAAGTTTGCAAAGTCCTATCATTTTTCTTTTTCTTCCTCTTAGAAGAACTAGGTACATCAATATTATTTCTCTGAGAATCTTGCTTGATTCTCTTAGGGTGGCCTTCAGGATACAAAGGTTCCTGAGTCATTCTACCAGTTCTAGTAGCCACTCTAACGGCATAATCATTTTTCTTACTATTCATTTCATCAAGCGCTTCTTTCTGAGCTTTAAGTACTTGTTCTACTTGAGTGGTGACCATAGAAGCATGTTTGCTAACAAGTTTAAGTTCACCTCTAATATCAGCCATATAATCACCCAAGGGTTTAATCATAAAGGTATTCTGTTTTAGTTGTCTACCAAAATAAGCATTAAAGTCATATTGCTTAAACATAAAGTCATCAAACTCATCCAAGCGCTGACTAGCAATTTTAGTAGGAGGAACTTCAGCTTTATCATATCTATAGAGAGAATTTACCTTTACTACATGTGTCGGGATATCGGGAGGTTCTTTAGTAAATAAGTAATTGAGATCATATACTTCTTCAACAAGTGGTAAATTAAGACCATGTATTTCTTCAATAGGAGGTAAGTTCTTAACATCTTCAGCTTTAATACCTTTTTCTTTCATAGATTTCTTTGCCTCTTGCATATCTTCGGGACTAAGAAATAGAACACCTCTCTTCTTCGGAGTTGGTTTAGGAATAGGCTCAGTAATTGGCTTTGGAGCTGGCTCAGGAGGTGGCTCAGGAGGTGCCCAATTATTTTCATTTGCCAACATATTATTCAATAGAATTTCAGCTTCATCCGGTGTTCTTTCCCTGAAAAGAGAACCAGCACAACTATCCAGGTAATCTATGGAAGCATCTGTTAGTCCATTATAAAAGATATCAAATATTTCAGGTTTCTTAAGAGGATGATCAGGCAAAGCATTAAGTAACTTGAGAAGCCTCCCCCAAGCTTGTGGGAGACTCTCTTCTTCAATTTGCACGAAGTTCTATATTTCCCTCAAGGCAGCTTGTTTCTTATGAGCAGGGAAATATTTAGCAGAGAATTAATAAATCATATCCTGGGGACTTTGCACACAACCAGGATCAAGAGAATTAAACCATATCTTAGCATCATCCTTTAATGAGAACGGAAATATTTTGAGTAAATAAAGGTAGCGCGATCTCTCATTATTAGTAAACAGGGCAGCTATATCATTTAACTTAGTAAGATGTGCCACAACAGTTTCAGATTCATAGCCATAAAAAGGATCAGACTCAACCAAAGTAATTATATCTGGATCAACAGAAAAATCATAATAATCTGTATCGGGAACACAGATAGGTGAAGTAGCAAAAGCAGGGTCGCGTCTCATCCTGTCTCTAAAAGATTCTTTACTCCATTTAACTAGCAACCTCTTAAGTTCATATCTATCCTGGCAAGCAAGAATAGCTGCAGAAGATTCAGCATCAAAAAGGTAACCCTTAGGAATAGCAGGCATATTTTCATCATCACTAACATCATCGTATTCAGGTTCAATAATTTTTTTCTCTTTCTCTAGACCTAGCAATTTGCTCATCAAGAAATTCACCAAGTGGCACAGTAGTATCAATCATAGAAGTAGTTTCATCATAAGTATCATGCATAGCAGAAGTGGCATCATCAATAACATGCGTCATATCAGAATTCATAGCAGTAGTAGGTTTAGGTGTCGCTAGCTTACTCATAACAGAAGGAGAATCTAGTGCAAGGCTAGATGGCAGTTCCTTACCTCCCCTCGTAGTTGAGGGCAAAATAGTAGTTCGATCATCTTTCAAGTTCCTCATAGTGTCCAGCAGATATAAATCCCAAGTGACTCAAAGAATAGAGCTATGCTCCCCAGCAACGGCGCCAGAAAAAGGTCTTGATAACCCACAAGTATAGGGGATCGCAACAGTTTTTGAGGGTAGAGTATTCAACCCAAATTTATTGATTCGACACAAGGGGAGCCAAAGAATATTCTCAAGTATTAGCAGCTGAGTTGTCAGTTCAACCACACCTGGAAACTTAGTATCTGCAGCAAAGTGTTTAGTAGCAAAGTAATATGATAGTGGTGGTAACGGTAACAAAAGTAAAGACAGCAAAAGTAATGTTTTTGGTATTTTGTAGTGATTGTAATAGTAGCAACGGAAAAGTAAATAAGCGAGAACCAGTATATGGAAAACTCGTAGGCACCGGATTAGCGATGGATAATTATGCCGGATGCGGTTCGTCATGTAACAGTAATAACATAGGGCGACACAGAACTAGCTCCAGTTCATCACTGTAATGTAGGCATGTATTCCGTATATAGTCATACGTGCTTATGGAAAAGAACTCGCATGACATGTTTTGTCCTACCCTCCCGTGGCAGCGGGGTCCTATTGGAAACTAAGGGATATTAAGGCCTCCTTTTAATAGAGAACCGGAACAAAGCATTAGCACATAGTGAATACATGAACTCCTCAAACTATGGTCATCACCAGGAGTGGTCCCGATTATTGTCACTTCGGGGTTACCGGATCATAACACATAGTAGGTGACTATAGACTTGCAAGATAGGATCAAGAACACACATATATTCATGAAAACATAATAGGTTCAGATCTGAAATCATGGCACTCAGGCCCTAGTGACAAGCATTAAGCATAGCAAAGTCATAGCAGCATCAATCTAAGAACATAATGGATACTAGGGATCAAACCCTAACAAAACTAACTCAATTACATGATAAATCTCATCCAACCCATCACCGTCCAGCAAGCCTACGATGCAATTACTCACGCACGGCGGTGAGCATCATGAAATTGGTGATGGAGGATGGTTGATGATGACGACGGCGACGAATCCCCCTCTCCGGAGCCCCGAACGGACTCCAGATCAGCCCTCCCGAGAGAGATTAGGGCTTGGCGGCGGCTCCGTATCGTAAAACGCGATGATTTCTTCTCTCTGATTTTTTTCTCCCCGAAAGCCAATATATGGAGTTGGAGTTGGCGTCCGAGGGCCACCAGGGGGCCCACGAGGTAGGGGGCGCGCCCAGGGGGGCCCACCCTCGTGGACAAGGTGTGGGCCCCCTGGTCTTCATCTTTTGCGAGGATTTTTTATTGTTTTTTCTTAGGTGTTCCGTGGAGTTTCAGGTCATTCCGAGAACTTTTATTTTCTGCACAAAAAACAACACCATGGCAATTCTACTGAAAACAGCGTCAGTCCAGGTTAGTTCCATTCAAATCATACAAGTTAGAGTCCAAAACAAGGGCAAAAGCGTTTGGAAAAGTAGATACGACGGAGACGTATCAGAGCCGGGTGTGGAAATCTTCACCTCCGCCGCCGCCGTAGCTGTCTCTCACCACCAAGTTAGGGCGTGGGAGATCTGGACTGACGAACTTCTCCACTTCCACTCCCAGTTCGCCGTGTTCTTCGTCAAGGGTAAATAAAATCTGTTTTTACTACCCTTGTTGATTCTGATGATTTCCACAAAAACTTCAAAAGGTGTTTATTCTTCAACTTCTAAATCCTTAAACACCAAGTTGCATCTGTTCTTGATTTGTTTCCCTAAGGTGTGTTCTTCTTCAAGATTTCTCAATTGTGTGGATTTTCAAATCTATACAACTCTGGAACCTAAGTCAAGAAAGCTTTCTGAAATTCCTCAAGACTCCCCTGGTTAAATTCCTCAAACTTGATTCCTTTTTAAAACTAATTCTGAGAACGCATATGACCTCTCCAAATTCTTCACACCTATACTCAGTTCACAACTGAAGAAATTCATACTGGATCTGAAGAACGTCAAGCTTCACTTCATTCTATTCTGGAAGAAGCTCCAGCTACTAATGCTCAAGAAATGGAGGCCAAGACTGCTGCTGATGAATCTGCTGCTAAAATTCCTCAGTCTGTGGCTCCAGAGATTGTGCAACAAGAGGCTGTGAAAATTTCAGCTGTCAATCTTCAGCCCAAGCCACAAAATCCTCATAGAAAGAAGCAGAGATTCAAAGCTGATGATTTCTTTGCTGAGCATCATTTCTTCACGGATTACAATCCATATGACTCTGCAAGACTTTGGCGCAAGCGCTTCTGCACAACCAGTCAGATGAACTTTTATTCTTCAATCCTATTTGACAAGGACAATGTATTTGAGCATCAACAAATTCCTCAAGTGGATGTGTAACCACTTCCTTGTTTCCAACCTATCCTGAGTGTTCTTCATGACGCCGGGCTCTTGAACTTCTGCACTGACATCGTGACTGGAATGAAGAACTTATTCTTCAATTCTACGCAACAGTGCACCTCACTGGAAATGTGCAAGATGTGAATTCATGGGTGATTGACTGGATGACTAAAAATACTCATTACAAAGCACCAACCTCTGAAGTGCTTCAGGCCGTCCTAGTCAGTCCTCCACTGAAGGTGCACTCCTCCTCTATGAGGAACCTAAACTCTCAAATCATTTGATGCAAGTGCTGATGAAGCCTTTGAAGGCAGGCCAAGCTCCAAGGACCACATTCCTCGTGAAGAAATTGCTCTATGTGCCAAGGACAATTTATCGCATCTTGAGTAAAACCCTCAGTCCAATCAAGGGCCACAACTCTGATGAAGAAGAGGTTGTTGGTATCATGAAGAATCTGCTTTTCAATATCATGCACGGTATTCCTATCAACTACCATGATTTCTTCATGAGGTCTATGGCCAATGCTGCTCTGTCATCTTTTGAGTTGAAGCCTTATGCTCCCTGGATCATGAAATTCATAAAATCAAGGTCTTCAGTTCATTACAAGGCTGACTTTCAAAATCATCTCAGCTATTTGCCACCTATTGAAGTCATTGAAAGGACTATTTCCTCAGCTGATGAGAAGGGCAAAGCAACTGTTATTGATGAAGGCTCTCGTCTATTGGATGGTCAGTTTCTGTCGGATTACGGGTTCCGAAAACCCTTGAGAGGTTTGAACTCTAGGGTGCGTGCGGAGATCTCAACTTACCCAGCCTGCCTACTTGTGATCCTCCTAATCCTAGCACGACGAGCTCGAAGAGACAAAGAGACACGGCGGTTTATCCTGGTTCGGGCCACCTTGCGGTGTAATACCCTACTCTAGCGTTTTGGTGGATTGCCTCGGAGGGCTGAGGATGAACTAGTACAGTGGATGAACTGGCCTCAGGAGGTGAGGTGTTCTTGAGCTGGATAGAGCTGTGGGGATATGAACTAGATCAGATGCCCCTCTATGGTGGTGGCTAAGTCCTATTTACTGTGGCCTTGGTCCTCTTCCCAAACGTTGGCGGGAAGGGATCCCACAACGGCCGGATTCGAAAGGGGACAAGTAGTATAGCTTATCCTGATAAAAACAGTCTTCACCTGCGAAAAGCCTCTGGTCGTGACGCTATGGTGGGCTCATCGATGACCTCCGTCCTGTCGTCCTGGCGGTCTTGGTCTCGTTGCACCAGAATGGAAACCTTTGGCTGATTCCTCGGGACTCCATGCCTGTGGCTTGCCTCCCTTGAACCGAAGAGGAAACCTACGCTCTGCGCCCGCTGGCGCCCGCCTGGCCTTGGTCGTCATGGCTCACGTCAGCTGAGCCTCGTGAGATAAACCTTGCATAGAACTCTCCGCCCCTCGGGAGCTAGCCTGAAGAGGCCGATCCCCTCGGGGATCTTGGCGTCCTCCGCCTCGCGAGGGTCTTGAGCTGTTGATGTTGAAGCTGGGTCGTACCAGGCCGTCAATGGAGCCACGCGGTGGGCCGCAGGTAGGCAGGGCTAGATACCCCCATATCTAGAACACCGATAGTAGCCCCTGGGCTGAAGGCACGCCCGGACTTGCCTTCCAGGCGAAGCCAAAGGAAAGTGCGGAGCGCCACGGGCCCCAACTGCCTTCAGCCTTGATGACGCGTGGCAATTGATGGGATGTGGGCGACTCTGCTTCCCCATGCTACGTCGGCAACTGTTCCCATCTGACAAAAGGGCTGCCATCTAACGCCAGGCTCTCATTGCCTCTTCTTCGCCTTGCTCTAGATCCCTTCTCCCAGGTCCGCAAGAACTCACCAGATCTGTCAATTTTCCCCTCCAATCTTTTACCCCATGGCTGCTGAGAAGACCACGGCCTTTGTCTCGGTTACCGGTCCTGCCTGGTACGAGCCGGTGCTGCTTGCGTGCTCCGTGCCGAGGGAGAAGCTCCAGACCGCGCTCTTCCTGACGGCAAGCGAGTACAACAAGTGGAAGGGGATGGTGCTCCGGGTCGCCGCCGCCACGTCGGAGCCCGCGAACAGTACCTTCTTCCATTTCTTCCTGCACAACGTCTACTCAGGGCTGGTGCCCCCATTCTCCTGCTTCTTCTACGCCGTCCTTCACCATTATGGCCTCCACGCGCTCCACATTCATCCCAACTCCATCCTCCTCCTGTCTATTTTTGCCTTTTACTGCGAGGCGTTCGTGGGGGTGATGCTCTCTGTCGCCATACTCTGCCACTTGTTCTTCCTCCGCTTGAATGGTGACCATCCCGCTGGGTGCATTGGCTTCGTTGCAGCCCGGGGCGGCAATGCGATTTCCCGCACCAGGAAGAAGGTGGAGGATGCCCTGAAGTGGTGGGTTTTGATGGATGCCAAGTGCTCCGAGGGTTCACTGGAGCTGCGACCGAGTACCCCTCCGCCGGGAAGGGGTGGCTCTCTGAAAAGATCACCAACCCTTCCTTGAAGCCATTGGTGAAGAAGATGGAGGGGGACCTGAAGAGCGAGAAGCTGACGGGGGCCATGTTCATCAAGCAGTTCTTGATGCAGCACTTGGCGCTGCTCCAAGATCGCTCCCGCCCCTTGTGGAAGCTCGGGGGCACCGACGAGAAGATTTTCCCATGCCAGGACGCCCTTCCCGGGGAGGAGCTGAACAAGGTGTTGCTTTACTTGATGGCGAAGGACCCGAGCAATCCTCCAGAGGATTGGCTCCCGTTGTACTGTCGGATCGACGGCGAGGAGGTCGCCGCTGCCATGCCGGTCTTCGACGAGTTTGGGCTCGTGCGGGCGGGGCCTCCCCCGCCGCCTACCTCCATGGTGGACCTGTCCTCCGGCAATCAATCCTCCGAGGCCACCAAGGACGAGGTTGTGGAGGAATCCTCTGCCCCGCGGCAAAGGGAGCTGAGGGAGTCCTGGATTTAGGGGTCCTCAGGCGTCCGGCCCATTGACGTGGGACGGGCTGATGGGCTGTGAAGATACAAGACCGAAGAGTCTCACCTGTGTCTGGATGGGACTCTCCTTGGCATGGAAGGCAAGCTTGGCGTGCGGATATGAATATTCCTTTCTCTGTAACCGACTTTGTATAACCCTAGTCCCCTCCAGTGCTTATATAAACCGGAGGGCTTAGTCCGTAGAGGCAATCCTAATCATATAGGCTAGACTTCTATGGTTTTAGCCATTACGATCTCGTGGTATATCAACTCTTGTAATACTCATATTCATCAAGATCAATCAAGCAGGAAGTAGGGTATTACCTCCATAGGGAGGGCCCAAACTTGGGTAAACATTGTGTCCCCTGCCTCCTGTTACCATCGACCTTAGACGCACAGTTTGGGACCCCCTACCCGAGATCCGCCGGTTTTGACACCGACATTGGTGCTTTAATTGAGAGTTCCGATGTGACGTCAAAGACATGATTGATGGATCGCCTTGTTATCAAGGACAATATCACCTCCGGAGGAGCCCTTGGCTGGGCGGCTTTACCATGACCGCCCGTTCGGCCGTTGGACTGACGATGACTTCTCGGGTCATCGAATATCGCCTCCGTATCGACTCCGAATACTCCAAACGGATGGATCCGACGGAGTTGTCATCTTTAAACGAACTCGTGGATTGCATTGCCTTGGGGGTCGTTATAGACTACAATCGGATTGGGCTTAAACTCGATCAGAGAGAAATAAAATCTCCACTGATTACCCATCACATAGCGGTAGTAGAGGAGCAATACAACAACTCTTCCTCTATATTAAGGATGAACTATATTCAGATTTCCGAGCTCGAAGAGCCGGATACTTGTCCGCGGAAGGACATGCCCCGCCCTCTGAACCTAGAGTCAGACGGAGGACCTGAAAAATTGGTTGATATCCCGGAGCCCAAACTGTTAAGTTCGGAAGTTTTTCAAACTCCGGATCCCAAATTGGGTCAGGGTTCAGATTTAAATCCACCCACCCACCCAGATATACACAATCTCATGTACATACAATAGCAGTCTAAGGAAATAGTCCATCACTTTTGGGCCAGATTCCACCTTGTTAAAAACAAGATTAAAGATTGCCACGACAAAGATGCAATCTCTGTATTCTGCAGTAATTGCACGGATGAGGGAATCCTCAATGCCATTAACCGCCGTCGCGTATTACACTTCCCAGACTTGGCAACCATAGTACAGAAGTACTGCGCAATGGAAAGCGCCTGGAAATCTTAGGCAGCTCCCTGCGAGACACAAGTTTCCATTCAACCCCTCATCCGGGTAAAAAGCATGCACCCTCGTGGGTCGCCTGATCTAATAAAAAAAATCAAAGCCCATTACGGGGCGCGGAACCATTCTGGAAGGATGGCTCAAAAGGCCATGCAAAATACACACAACACCGGATACCATACCAACACACAGCCTCTCACAGCCTTAGAGCATATTGGATAATCCAGCAAGTGGCCAAGAGCGGCGAGGATCTCCTCACCAAAATACCGCAGAGCAATACCCCACGGAAGACGATGACCTCAAAGTATTGGCGGTCTTTGAGACTTTCGCCACAAACAATATGCGCAAAAGGGCACTCCGCGGCCACGCCGAAGTCTACCAAGTAGCAGCAATAAACCCATGGGATGACACGGCCATAACTTTCAATGCCGATGACAAACCAAAATTCTGGACAGTCCGGGCACCAGCCGCCTTGGTCCTCAGTCCAATCGTGGACGGCTTTCGGCTTACCAAAGTGCTCGTGGACGGCGGCAGCGAACTAAACCTCATTTACGAGGAAACCCTCAGCAAAATGGAAATAGACAGGAGCCTCATTGAGCAAAGTAGCACGACCTTCTGAGGAATAATTCCCAGTCGGGAGGCGCAATGCGTGGGAAAAATCACAATCGACGTGGTATTCGGCATGCCAAAGAATTATCGGTCCGAAGAGATAACCTTCCAAGTGGCCCCTTTTAACAGTGGATATCACGCCTTATTAGGGCGAGATGCATTTGCACGCTTCTAAGCTATCCCTCACTATGGGTACGTGAAGCTCAAGATGCCCGGGCCCAATGGAATCATCACTCTTGCCAGTGATCTGGACACAACACTTCGTGCCGAAAACAAAACCGCAGCCCTAGCCGTCGAGGCATTGTCTGAAGCCGTCGCGGCCGAAGAGTTAACCGCACTATGCTCCACAGTGGATAGGGACGACATGATCCTAGACAAGCGACCCAAATCCACCTCCTTTAAACCAGCAGATGAGATAGTCAAATTTCAAGTCCAGGCGATGGACCCCAAGAAGACAACATCCATCGGTGCACAGCTAGACCCAATGGTTGACGCTGCACTGCGAGCGTTCCTACGCGAAAACTGGGACATATTCGCCTGGCATCCTTCTGACATACTGAAGGGGTATAAGCCGGTCAAGCAAACACTGCGGCGCTTTTCCGAACCCAAACGACAAGCTATAGGGGAGGAGCTAGCCAAGTTACTCGAGGCCGGATTCATCAGAGAAATAAAACATCTGGACTGGCTAGCAAACCTGGTGATGGTACCAAAGAAGGATAAATCCTGGCGCCTATGTGTCGATTTCAAAGACCTCAACCAGGCCTGCCGTAAGGATCCCTTCCCCCTCCCCCGCATCGATCAGATTATCGATGCTACTGCAGGACACGACTCACTGTGTTTCCTGGATGCGTACTCCGGATACCATCAAATCAAGATGAAGGAGTCCGATCAAGCCGCAACAGCATTTATTACCCCATACGGGCCTTTCTGCTTCAACACTATGCCCTTCGGGCTCAAAAACACCGGCGCCACCTACCAACGCATGATTCAAACATGCGTGGAGAAACAAATCAGTAAGACAGTTGAAGCGTATGTGGATGACGTAGTCATCAAAACTAGACACATCGAGTCATTAATAGACGATCTGCATCTTACATTCGACAACCTCCGTACATATGACATCAAGCTCAATCTGGAAAAGTGTGTTTTTGGCGTTCCCGCTAGAAAACTGCTGGGCTTTATCATTTCCAATAGAGGAATTGAGGCAAACCCAGTTAAATCCGAGCTTTGTCACAGTTGGCCTCAGGCCGAACCCTCCGGCTGGGCGGCTTTACCATGACCGCCCGTTCGGCCGTTGGGCCGACGATGACTTCTCGGGTCATCAAAAATCGTCTCTGTATCGACTCCGAGTACTCCAAAAGGATGGATCCAACGGAGTTGTCATCTTTAAACAAACTCGTGGATCACATTGCCACCTTGCGGGTCGCTACAGACTATGATCAGATTGGGATTAAACCCGATCAAAGAGAAATCAAATCTCCGCCGATCACCCATCAGATAGCGGTAGTAGAGGAGCAATACAACAACTCTTCCTCTATATTGAGGATGAACTATATTCAGATTTCCGAGCTCGAAGATCCGGATACCTATCAACGGAAGGACATGCCCCGCCCTCTGAATCTAGAGTCGGACGACGGACCTAAAAAGTTGGTTGATATCCCAGAGCCCAAACTATTAAGCTCGGAAGTTTCTCAAACTCTGGATCCCAAATTGGGTCAGAGTTCAGATTCAAATCCACCCACCCACCCAGATATATGCGATCCCATGTACATATGACAGCAGTTTGAGGAAACAATCCATCACTTTTGGGCCAGATTCCTCATTAAAAACAAGATTAAAGATTGCCACGACGAAGATGCAATCTCTGTATTCTGCAATAATTGCATGGACAAGGGGATCCTCAATGCCATTAACCACCGTCGCGTATTACACTTCGCTGACTTGGCAACCATAGTACAGAAGTATTGCACAATGGAAAGCGCTTGGAAAACTTAGGCATCTCCCTGCGAGCCACCAATTTCCACTCAACCCCTCATCCGAGCAAAAAAGTTGCACCCTGGTGGGTCACGCGATCCAATAATAAAAAACAAAGCCCATTACGGGGCGTGGAACCATTCTGGAAGGATGGCTCGATAGGACATGCAAAATACACACAACACCGGATACCATACCAACTCACAGCCTTAGAGCATGTTGGATACTCCGGCAAGTGGCCAAGAGCAGCTAGGATCTCCTCACCAAAAATACCGCAGAGCAATACCCCACAGAAGACGACGACCTCAGAGTATTGTCGGTCTTTGAGACATTCACCTCAAACAATAGGCGGAAAAGGGCACTCCGCGGCCTCACCGAAGTCTGCCAAGTAGTAGCAATAAACCCATGGGACGACATGGCCATAACTTTCAATGCCAATGACGAGCCAAAATTCAGGATAGTTCGGGCACCAGCCGCCTTGGTCCTTAGTCCAATCATGGACGGCTTTCGGCATACCAAAGTGCTCATGGACGGCGGCCGCGGACTAAACCTCATTTCTGAGGAAATCCTTAGCAAAGTGGAAATAGACAGGAGCCGCATTGAGCAAAGTAGCACGACCTTCCGAGGAATAATTTCCAGTCGGGAGGCATGATGCGCCGGAAAAATCACACTCGATGTGGTATTCGGCATGCTAGAGAATTATCGGTCCGAAGAGATAACCTTCCAAGTGGCCCCTTTTAATAGTGGATATCACGCCTTATTAGGGCGAGATGCATTTGCACGCTTCCAAGCTATCCCTCACTATGTGTACATGAAGCTCACGATGCCCAGGACAAATGGAATCATCACTCTTGCCAGTGATCCGGACACAGCACTCCGCGCCAAAAACAAAACCGCAGCCATGGCCCTCGAGGCATTGTCTGAAGCCCTCGAGGCCGAAGAGTTAACTGCACTATGCTCCACTGTGGATAGGGACGACGTGGTCCTGGACAAGTGACCTAAATCAACCTCCTTTAAACCAGCAGATGAAATAGTCAAATTTCAAGTCCATCCGACAGACCCGAAGAAGACATCATCCATCGGGGCACAGCTAGACCCAACGGTTGATGCCGCACTGCGAGTGTTCCTACGTGAAAACTAGGACTTATTCGCCTGGCATACTTCTGATATGCCAGGGATCCCATGCAGGCTGGCTGAACACAGCCTAAACATACTAAAGGGGTATAAGCCATTCAAGCAAACACTGCGGCGCTTTTCCGAATCCAAATGACAAGCTATGGGGGAGGAGCTAGCCAAGTTACTCGAGGCCAGATTCATCAGAGAAATAAAACATCCGGACTGGCTAGCAAACATGGTGATGGTACCAAAGAAGGATAAATCCTGGCACCAATGTGTCGATTTCAAAGACCTCATCAAGTCCTACCCTAAGGATCCCTTCCCCCTCCCCCACATCGATCAGATTATCGATGCTACTGCAGGACACGACTCACTGTGTTTCCTCGACACGTACTCCGGATACCATCAAATCAAGATGAAGGAGTCCGATCAAGCCTCAACAACATTTATTACCCCATACGGGCCTTTTTGCTTCAACACTATGCCCTTCGGACTCAAAAACGCCGGTGCCACCTACCAACGCATGATTCAAACATGACTAGAGAAACAAATCGGCAAGGCAGTTGAAGCATATGTGGATGACGTAGTCATCAAAACTAGACATGTCGAGTCATTAATAGACAATATGCGTCTTACATTCGACAACCTCCGTACATATGACATCAAGCTCAATCCGGAAAAGTTTGTTTTCGGCGTTCCTGCTGGAAAACTGTCGGGCTTCATCGTTTCCAATAGAGGAATTGTGGCAAACCCAGCTAAAATCCAAGCTTTGTCATAGTTGGCTACGCCAATAAACCTTAAACAAGTCCAAAACTAGCCGGATGTGTGGTAGCTTTAAGCCACTTTATCTCCAGACTATGGGAAAAAGCATTGCCACTTTATCGCCTTCTCCGGCGCACCGATCACTTCGAGTGGACGGACGCTGCAACGGCCGGACTGGAAGAAATAAAAGCTCTTTTAGCAAGCAACCCAATCCTAGCCACACCAAACGTCGGTGAACCCATGTTATTATACATATCGGCAACACACCAGGTCGTGATTGCAGTGCTCATCGTTGAACAAGAGGGGGACGGCCACAAATTTCCGCTTCAGAAGCCGGTATACTACATATCCACTATCCTCACATCATGCAAATCTCGGTACCCTCATTACCAAAACAATAGCATACGCGGTCTTTATGGCATCCCGGAAGCTACGACACTACTTTCAAGAGTGCTCAATCACGCTGGCATCCGAAGTACCACTCAATGACATAATAAACAACCGTGACGCTACGGGCCGGATTGCCAAGTGTGACACATATTCCAACTGGGTTATGCACTTCAACGGCTCCAAAATGCTGGCGGGCTTAGGAGTGGGCGTTACCCTAACATCCCCCACTGGAGATACAGTTCAGTATGTACTCCAAGTATTATACACGGACTCCAACAATGCAGCCGAATATGAGGCCTTATTGCATGGTCTTCGGATGGTTGTCTCCATGGGCATACAACGCCTGGAAGTGCCTGGGGATTCAAACCTCGCAATATCTCAAATAAATGGAGATTTCAATGCCAAAGATCCGAAGATGGCGGCTTACCGTAACGCCGTTCTCAAAATGTTGGCTCGGTTCGAGGGGCTCGAGTTTCATCATGTGGCTCGAGAAAGTAATCAAGCAGCGGATGTCCTTCCTTGCATCGGCGCCAAGCGCGACCCCGTCCCATCTAACATCTTTCTGGAAAGGCTTTTCAAGCCATCCGTGGTGTGGCAAGGGGAGAGCGGCAACACCAGTCCAGATCCGATTATAACCCCAGATTCCGAACACACCGATATCATCTGGGGCTCAACCACCAAAATAACACCATCGGCCCATCTTATCATGGCAGTCATTGCCCCATGGACCGAACCCTTCTTGGCCTACCTTAATTGGCAAGAACTCCCTGAGGATCAGAATGAGGCACGCCGCATTATCCATTGATCTAAAGCCTACAGGGTTCACGACGGAGAACTCTACAAGAAAAGTGCTACCAGAGTACTTCAAAGATGTATCTCCGAGGAAGAAGGGCGGCATCTCTTGGCTAAAATTCATGCCGGTCTCGGTGGTCACCACGCCGCAGCTCGGGCCCTTGTAAGCAAGGCCTTTCGTACAGGTTTCTATTGGTCGACGGCCGAGCAGATGCACAGGGCCTTGTCCAACATTGCGTTGGATGCCAGCTTTTTGCCAACCAAAGCCATATGCCACCCACCGCTCTACAAACAATCCCCATCACTTGGCCTTTCACGGTCTGGGGGCGTGATATGGTCGGACCCCTTAAAGGAGGAAGCCATAAGAAAAAATATATGTTAGTCATGGTGGATAAATTCACTAAGTGGATAGAGGCCAAACTAGTTAAAACGGCCGAAGCCGTACCAGTGATAGACTTCATGTCCGATGTTGTGCACCGTTAGGGTATTCCACACAGCATCATCACTGATAACGGCTCCAATTTCATAGCCGATGAGGTGAAAACCTGGTGTGCTAACTTGGGGGCTGCGGATATACACCTTTCCTCATGGTGTACGGCGCAGAGGCTGTGTTACCCTTCGACATTATTCATGACTCACCTCGAGTGCACATGTATGAAGAGAGAGAGAGGCCGAGCTTGATTGGCAGGACAACTTAGATGCCCTGGAGGAGGAGCGCAACATCACAAAAGCCCGTTCCGCATTTTATCAATAACAGGCCCGCAGATATCAAAGCATAGAAGTATTGGCCAAGACTTATAATGTTGGCGAACTCGTTCTACGCTTGCCGGAGAAGAAAAATGACAAAGTCAAGCCCAAGAGGGAGGGTCCCTTCATCATTGACGAAGTTCTCACTGGAGGAGCGTACCGCCTGCGTGATGCATCAGACAATTGCCTAGAGCCGAACCCATGGAACGTGGCCAGACTCCGAAGATTCTATGCCTAGCGCCAAACTCTTTGTTCGTCTCCTTCTCCCTTTTGTTTCCATTATTTTTCCATCTCTTTTTGCTTTTTCTTTTTTGTTTAGCCTTAAAGCTTTTGTGCGACTAAACCGTGCACCTACGACGTACATATCCTCAAATATGTACGTCCATCATACCTGGGGCTTCTTGTACATAAGCTTATTATTATTATTATTTTCTGAGCATTAAGCTCACCACATATGTGTCTTTTTCGCGTATGTACCTTTTCTTCGCCATTATATGCATCAATATGACTTAAGTTTTGGCCAAGATCGGTTGCCTGGCTGCTGTGGTTATGCCCTACATTCCCGTTAGTTCGACTAGGGCATAAAGGGAGCACCTTTGCGATTGTTACTGCCGGGTCATCCGGATGTGTACCTCAGACTGGGTGAAGCCAAAAGCTAGCGTTCTTAAGGGAATATTCGGTCAGCGGACTAAAGATATTTTTTACTCGTTACAATATGAACCCCAGATGTTACGTATGCTGTGATTTTCCAATTGCAGTTCGGACATTCAGGTTAGCGCATGATGACCCAGGGAAAGGAACCCTTAACGGAACTATTCTCTCTGGAAGATGTTTCTTACAATCACAATGTAATATAACATAGCTAGCCGGATACTTCTCTGTTCAAGCAACTATGACCCCTATGTCTGGTTTCCACGCATACCCCGGTCTATATTACTGAGGGGGTATTCGGAAACACTCTGCACCTTCAGGTCCAGAGGTCGAAGCAAAAAGGTCCGCCATGACAATCATTTTACAATCCGGCTAGGGACAAATTTGTCAATTGAAGTACATAGTCACTTGGACTCAAAAACTTTTTCCTCTATGCCACCTAACATGCTATCTAGCTCACAATCCTATTGGGAATACTTGGCGGCCACTTTTACCTGGTCATATACCAAACTAACAGGAATTTCTTTTCCATCTAACCCTAAAGGTCCGACCCGGACCATATGATTCAGATCAAGCTTGGTATACCGTGTTTTCACCATGGCCCAGGCCTCTCGTGCACCTTCCCGGTAGGCCGATATCTTCCATAATCAGAATTGCCGCCGCGCTCCTTTGGATAGTTGTACAAGCTCCTCCATACTTCTTGGAGGGGAGGCGGATGGCCATAAGGCCTTGGAGATACTTTGCATCTCCTATCGAGCTCTCTCATGCATTTGCGACAACTTTCTAAGCAGATCGCCCAAAGATCCGGACATCTCCTCTTCGGGACGGCCGGTCAGCATACCTATAGACATAACTCTGTCAGAACCTTTCCTCGACGAATTACACGGAGGTAAGTTTGAACACATACTAAATATGCCACCTCACAGCCTCTTATTTCCTTCACGGAGTCAGCCAGCTGGGCCTGCACATCTTTCAGTTCTTCGCCCAGCTAAGTGTTGGAATCCTGGAGTTTGTTTTTCTCCTCCCTGACCCGTGTCAGTATACGTTCGCTCGCGGCCAGTTCCCTTTTGGCTTCTGGTTCACCCGCTTGTGCAACTTCCAGTGCCTCTCCCGGATGATCTGACGATCCTGCCATAAGACATGCAACTGTATTAATATTTCTGGTATATGATTATGCTTTCTCGATATAGGGGAACATTACCAGGCATTGCCTTCTTGGATTTCTCTAGTTCGGCGGTAGCAGCAGCTAGCTGGGACACTTTTCCAGCTCTTGAGACAACAAGTTGTTCTTCTCTGTGAGCACATGGTCATACAATGATCCTTAAATCAGTTGTATCAACTGTTTCAAGTCTCGGGGGCTACTGGTATATAATTATCATATTTGTACAAATGTGTACTTACCCGCATATCTTCCAAATATTGGTCTGAGGCTCTGGTAAGCCCATCTCGAGCAGCTCGGATGTATGCATCAGCCGAGCTGAAGGCGTTGAATGCCTCTTCTGAAAAACCGGGGTCGCAAAGAGCATCCGTCGGTGCTTTCCACTTCAGAGTTTGTGACGGATACATCATCTGAATCCTATGCAGAAGGACAATCCGGTGTCACTCCCGCATCAACCTTGGTCCTTGAGACAGGGTTTGGAATCTGGCTGGTAGAGGCATAACCGACAGGATCCCCGGACGTAGTCCGACGAACGCTTTTCCAGATAAGACACAACGGACAGTGTCACACTTTGATGTGATAGCCAAGGAGTGTATTTAAAAAGCCATACCTCTTTGATGAAGGCTCGGCCGTGTTTTCATTTGCCTTCCTCTTCGAAGGCCTGCCCGGCATAGGCCCCGCTCTCTTGTGAGTCGCCTCAGGTGCAGCGTGGCGCGTCGAGTGCCTCCCCTTCGGAGCACGAAATAGTGCGGTGGGTGAGGCAAAATGAGGAAGCTCGTTCGGAGGATATGTCTCCTGATTACTTACGTGTGAGGCAGGGAGAAGACCGGGATAGTCGGCGGTGATGGCCACTTCCGTGCCGTCATAGCTCGCCTGGTAAAACACCACATCCTCGAGCTCCACGAATATATCCGGATCCTCTTTGAATCCGGGGTCAAGGTCCTGGTTGTGGTCCTCTAGCTGTAGTGCGGGGCTTGGAGCCCCTTGGTGATCTTCCGCCATTCTTGTTACAAATGGACGACCTAATGTCCATGAAAAGTGACTCCAGGAGTAAATTGAGTAAAGTAGTGGGATTGGAACTCATCCAACTAGGAGGATTGTACATGGAAAATCCATCTCGACGCTTAATACGGATAAATTCCTCTTTTTCCCCTTTGTATAGTTCAGCCAGTATTTTGGCCAAAGTGGCGGGGGTGTCTGGACCCTTCCGACCGTAGTGGGAGGCGTCATCTTCCCCATTGTAGTGCTACATGGGAAGCCTTCTGTATTGGAGTGGCTGAACCCCTCGTACTATGGAAGTCGCCATTACCTCGACTATTGATAATCCGGACTGGGTGAGCGTCTTTATCTTTCTCATTAATTGTTGGACTTCCACACTATCTTCCTCCTTGAGGCTCCGAGGGCGCCAGTTGTGGCGTTTCTTCAATGGAATGCTTGAGAATTCGAGAAGACCCATACAGATTGGGTTGGGAAGAGCGACGTTCTCGATATAGAACCATTAGGAAGGCCACTCTTCGGACTCCTTCCTTGGTGTGCCGGACAGGTATCCAGTCCCGGCGATGCGCCATACCTCGGCTCTGCCCACTTCAAATATTGATCCCTCCTTGCTGTGAGGGACGAGGCAGAATAGTTTCCTCCATAATTCAAAATGGGCCTCACAACCCAGGAATAGCTCACAAAGAGCGTCGTAACCCGCGATGTGCAGGATGGAGGCAGGAGTGAAATTGTGTAGTTGGAGACCATAATACTCCAGAAGCCCTCAGAGGAACGGATGGATTGGAAATCCAATGCCTCTCAGCAAATAGGGAACAAAGCATACTCGTTCCCCTAGATGCATTGGGGCGATTCTCCACCTGAGCCCCGTCGCTGAAGGAAGTCAATCCTGCTCGAACGGGGACTAGATCCTCTGGGGGAAGAAATCCCTGTGTCTGTAGATTCACTAATTGATTGTGGGATACAGAGAATTTCTCCCAATCGCCTTTTATGGGCCGTGGGGATGGGAGGAAGAGCTGGGAGAGCTAGCCATGTTGGAATGGTTTCTCCTAGCAAGCTCTGAGGATTCCTCGCTTGGTGTGGAATGGATCTGAAAATCCCAATATATTTAAATAGACGGCTTTCTTACATGGTCAGGGTGATATGTGCAAAAATACCCCGACCTCTCGTATTCGCTCGACACATGGAAACTCAAGTCATGAAGGTGTGGAAGCCGATGGGTGTGACATTAAATGGAAAGCCAAATATAGCTCTTTAAGTCAGGTACTGTGAAGTAATTGGAGGAGGAACCCGCCTTGCAATGCCGAAGACAATCTGCATGCCGAATAGATCATCATTGAAAGACTAGTTCAGGGGCTACTGAGGGAGTCCTGGATTTAGGGGTCCTCGGGCGTCCGGCCTATTGACGTGGGCCGGACTGATGGGCTGTGAAGATACAAGATCGAAGACTCTCACCTGTGTCCGGATGGGACTCTCCCTGGCGTGGAAGCCAATCTTGGCGTGCGGATATGAATATTCCTTTCACTGTAACCGACTTTGTATAACCCTAGTCCCCTCCGGTGTCTATATAAACCTGAGGGCTTAGTCCGTAGAGGCAATCATAATCATATAGGCTAGACTTCTAGGGTTTTAGCCATTACGATCTCGTGGTAGATCAACTCTTGTAATACTCATATTCATCAAGATCAATCGAGCATGAAGTAGAGTATTACCTCCATAGAGAGGGCCCGAACCTGGGTAAACATCGTGTCCCCCGCCACCTGTTACCATCGACCTTAGATGCACAGTTCGGGACCCCCTACCCGAGATCCGCTGGTTTTGACACCGACAAGAGCTCCTCCGCGGCTTCCCTGACGATTATGATGATGATGATGTGCCTCCGGTGGTAGAGGTGGCTCACCCTTCTAGGGTCACCACAAGATCCGGGGTGTCCTCCTCGAAGCAGCCCAAGCGGATGGCCGCGAAGAAGGGCAGGACCGCGCTGATTCGTCCAGGCAGCATTCCGCCTTCGCCGGTGGCATCCCGAGTGGCGCTAACCGTGAGTTCTCCTCCTCCGAAGAATTCAGCTCCAGCTGCCCCATCTCGGCGCCCGCTGCTGGGCCTGAAGAGGAGCTATGTCTTGGCTGACCAGTAAGTCTTCTCCTTGGCCTTGTTTGTTGATTCTTGAAGCAATGCTTAGCGTCTTCGTCTATCATTAGGTAGCAGTCATCGAAGAAGCAGAAGGAGTGCATGGAAGTGGCTGCGGCCCTGGCGACAGAGAGTGTCGCGACCCCTGTAGCTCAGCTAGTGATGCCGTCTCCCCAGGGCGTGGAAGCCCATCCTTAGGAGGTGCTGGCACCTTCGGCGGGGCTGACCCCGTCGGCGCCCATCCTCGCTGCGGCTGCTGAGGTTGCCCAGCCTCCCCCCGGTCCTTCCTGATGCTGAGGCTTCTTTTGTCTTGGCGCCGAGGATGTCTTTTTCACTGCCCAGCGTGCCACTGGGCCATGGCACTCCAGCCACCTCCAGGGCCTTGGAGGAGGCAAGGACGGCGCTAAACCTCCTCCAGGGTGAACTTCGGGCCCGGACCGGCGCTCGATGTTGGGACGCCTGTGGCTGATTTTTGGTTGGCTCCAGGCCACCCCGTCTATCTGCGTAGCCTGGGCTCTGCGGAGGAATCCCAGAAGGTGCTCAGGGTGGTTTCCACCGAGCGTGACCTGGCGCGGAAGGAGGCCACGGAAGCCGAGGATCGGTGCCGCATGGTGGAGGCTGAACTGAAGGCTCTTCAGGATCAGCAGGCTACCCAGGCCAGCCAACTCCAGGAGCGTGAGGAGAAGCTGAAGGCCCAGCAGGCTGCTGTTACCGATCGAGATGCCGAGGTGAAGAAGGCGGCCTTGGAGCCGGCTGCGAAGCACGAACGCCTGACGAGGCTGAAGGACGAGGCAGAGGCGGCCTAGGCGGCCCTTGCCGGGGCCAATAAGGTGGCCGCCATGGAGCGCAGCACCCTTGCCTCCCTCGAGGCGAAGTTCCACAAGTCTCAGCGGTCACTCTTTGGGGACGATCCCTTGAAGAAGGCGACAATGATGACCCCAAGGGAGAGTCCTGCTGCTCTGCTCCCTGAAGTATTGGCAGTGCTCGAGGATGCTGTCGACAGGTTTGGCTCTTTGGTGGAAAGTGAGGCGTGCTCACTTTCTTCCTCAGCCCTTACGTGCGTCTTCAGCCATCTCTACCTCCGGGACACCAACTTCAATTTCTCCTCCTTCCTTGCTCCCTGTCAGGACCCCGATCCTAAGTCACACCGATCTAGCATGTAACACATCATACCATGGGTGCCACCTTACCTGGCCCGGGACCATTTGCGCCTTTTGGCTCATGTATATGATAGTGCCGCTAGCATCCATATGACAAAGAACCTGGGCGAGCATGACTAGTCGTGAACACAAAGTGGCGCTAACTTACAGGGACAGGCATACATGACCCAACAATGAATGTGTCGATCAACAACGTATGAACCCAAGTCGTAGCAAGCTACATGGACTTAAAGGAACAACATGTGACATTTCCCCGTAGGGACAGACACAGGAACGAAGAAGGACACATACCGGCCAGCATAAGTGTTCCGGAGCAGTAGTGTAACACCCTGGATGTAACTTTCCATCTTTGTAACTCCAACTCTTGCCATTTTCGGCTATGTGATATGATATTCCCTCCATGGTTGGGTTTTGTCTTTTGTTTTTGCATTTTATTCATGTCATGCATATCATATCATGTCATCACGTGCATCTCATTTGCATACGTGTTCGTCCCATGCATCCGAGCATTTTCCCCATTGTCCGTTTCGCAATCCGACACTCCCACATGCACCGGCGCACCCCTCTTGTCTATTTTCGTGTGCGGGTGTTGAATGTTCTCGGAATGGACCGAGCCTTGCCATGTGACCCTGGTATAGCACCGGTAGACCACCTGTCAAGTTTCGGGTCATTTGGAGCTCGTTTGGTACTCCAACGGTTATCCGCATATCTGCAAAGGCCTCTTTTAAGTTGCAGCCCAACACCCCTCTAAAACAGCCCAATAACCCATCTAACTCCCCTCCATGCTCTCGGTCGTTCGATCACGATCGTGTGGGCGAAAACTACACCTCATTTGGACACTCCTAGCTCATTCTACCTATAAATATGCCTCCCCCTCCGAAATTCACGGGCGAAACCCTAGCAATCCTCCCTCTCCGCGCCACCGGACACGTCCGTGCGAGCCGGACACGTCCACCTGCCGCGCCCGGCCAACCGCGGCTTGCCACGTGTCTCCCACCACCGCCCCGCGCCGCCGGCCCGGCGAGGCCCGGATCGGGCCCCCCGAGCCCACCTCCTCGCGCTGCCGCCCGCGGGCTCCCCCGCCCGAGCTCCTCCGACTCCGGCCGCCCCGCCGCCGCGTCGTCCTTCGCCACCGGCCGAGGCCGCCGCCGGCCGCCTCCGGCGCCCCGCAGCCCGGCCGCCTCCCCGCGTCGCCGCCGCCCGACTCCGGTGAGGATCCGGCCGGAGCAGCGCGCCCCGGCCTCGCCCTCCTCCCCTCCGGCCTCCTCGCGCTGCCCCGGCCTCGTCCTCCGGTGCTCCGGCGAGCTCCCCGACTCTGGCGACCTCGGGAATCGCGCGCGCCAGATCCAGATCCAGAGCCCAGCGGTTGACTTTTTCTCCCTCGTTTTCCACTAAGTCATTTTCTGCAGTAAAATCATTGCATGTTCGTCGCATCACATCTTCGCACCCATAGCTTTGTTTCGTGCGTGTAATATGTTAAATTGTTCGTCTCGAAGAGTACATCATTTCATTCCATTGCATCATTTACATTTGAGCTCATCTTGATGCCCGAAATGCTATTGGAAGAGGGCTTCATATTGTTAGTTTCATATTCTTATCAGCACGAGCTCTTTTGTCATTTTTGCCATGATTGATGTGTGCATCCTATGGACTTGATCCCTAAATGTGTTTTGACTAGGCTATGTCTTCTTTATAGAGGTGCTTACCATTTTTTTTGTGATAAATGTGGTGACTAGCACAAGCATGCAAACTAGGCTTCATGATAATGCTGATTTTAGTTCCTGTTCTGCTCTAAATTTGATGCCATGTAAACATGTTGCTACAGAGAGATCCATGCATAATTTGAGATACTTCAGTAAGGGTGTTTTGAAAACATTGTTTTGCTCTATCCATCCATGGTCCTGGTTGCAATTATGGAATAGTCTAGCATGTCATTTTCGTGCTCTACTTTTGCTTCAAATTGTTTCCTGGCAGATTGTTTACATGTTATTCAATTTGGCCGAGCTTGTTGTAGTTGGTCCGGGTATGCTATGGTGTTGTTTATTGCCATGTATAGCTTCTATGACATGTCTTCTTGATGGATGTATGATTAGTTTATCATGAAGTGCTCTGTAGTGAGTGCATCGAGCTCACGATGGTGCCTTCATAATTATTTCAATGCCATGCTTTGTTTGCTGAAATCTGTTAACGAAACTTTCTATGTTTACGTGGGTGCCATCATATTCTATGGTCCTTTTTGGCTTATGGTCAGTAAGGGACTTTTGATCTATGCTTTGAGTAGATTCATGCCATGTCTTATTTTGCTATTATAAGTTCCTGTAGCATGTTGATAACCTGCTCTAAACATTGCTTCGTGCTGCTGCTTATGCCATGTCCAACCTGATAATTTTTTTGCACTTTCTCCATGCTTGTTTGAACCTGTTATGATGTGATTTAGCCGTAGATCAGTGTTCCTCTTTTGTAAAGCATCTCCTGTAGATCATTGCCATATGCTTTGTTTCTATTTTGGGGTGCTGTAGCATAGTTTCTTGTTGCATGCTAAGTAGCATCGCGCTGTTAATCGCAGCTTTATGCCATTCTTGTCTTGCTTGTCATTTGCAAACCGTGCATCCGTTCCCGGTGATCTTTATATCGATTTCAACCGAAATCATCTCATCTTTCCAGCGGCATACTTGGTTTGCCAAGTTGATGCCTTATTCATCCTTTTTCCTCTCGAAGCACGCACATGCATTGCATATCACATCTCGCATATCATGACATGTTTTGCATCGATGATGCCTGTGCATTGCACCGTGATTTTTTGTGGTTCCTTGCTTGTGTTCTTGCTTTGGGTAGAGCCGGGAGACGAGTACGTGAACGAAGAACCTGTTGAGAACGCTTACGAGGATCGAGCCTTCGACTACTCTGAGAACCTTGCAGGCAAGATGATCATACCTTCGAAATCATTACTATCTTTGCTTGCTAGTACTCGCTCTTTCGCTATGTTAGCCCTACCTTCCTTTGTTCACCATACCTACCTATTGCCATGTTAAACCTCTAACCATCCTCTCCTAGCAAACCCTTTGTCTGGCTATGTCACCGCTTTTGCTCAGCCCCTCTTATAGCATTGTTAGTTGCAAGTGAAGTTGAAGTTTGTTCCAGGTCGGAACATGGTTATTCTGGGATATCACAATATCTCCTGTTTATATTAATGCACCTTATATACTTGGTAAAGGGTGGAAGGCTCGGCCTTATGCCTGGTGACTTGTTCCACTCTTGCCGCCCTAGTTCCGTATACCGGTGTTATGTTCCTTGATTTTGCGTTCCTTACACGGTTGGGTGATTTATGGGACCCCTTAGCAGTTCGCTTTGAATAAAACTCCTCCAGCAAGGCCCAAATTTGGTTTTACCATTAGCCACCTAAGCCCTTTTCCCTTGGGTTTTCGCGAGCCCAAGGGCATCTTTATTTTAACCCCCCCGGGCCAGTGCTCCTTCAAGTGTTGGTCCGAACTGAGTAGACTGCGGGGCCACCTCGGGGAAACTTGAGGGTTGGTTTTACTTGTAGGATGTCTCATCTGGTGTTGCCCTGAGAACGAGATATGTGCAGCTCCTATCGGGATTTGTCGGCATATTGGGCGGCTTTGCTGGTCTTGTTTTACCATTGTCGAAATGTTTTGCGAACCGGGATTCCGAGACTGACCGGGTCTTCCCGGGAGAAGGTCTATTCCTTCGTTGACCGTGAGAGCTTGTGATGGGCTGAGTTGGGACACCCCTGCAGGGTATATAATCTTTCGAAATCTGTGCCCGCGGTTATGAGGCAGATGGGAATTTGTTAATGTCTGGTTGTAGATAACTTGACACTTGACTTCATTAAAATGCATCAACCGCGTGTGTAGCCGTGATGGTCTCTTCTCGGCGGAGTCCGGGAAGTGAACACGGTTTGTGTTATGCTTGACGTAAGTAGTTTCAGGATCACTTCTTGATCACTTCTAGCTTCTCGACCGACGCGTTGCTTCTCTTCTCGCTCTCACTTGCGTATGTTGGCCACCATATATGCTTAGTGCTTGCCGCAGCTCCACCATATTACACCTTTTCCTTCCTATGAGCTTAAATAGTCTTGATCTCGCGGGTGTGAGATTGCTCAGTCCTCGTGGCTCACAGATTCTACCAAAACAGATGCAGGTGCCGAGGATACTGGCGCAGATGGCGCAACTGAGCTGAAGTGGGAATTTGATGAGGCTCTTGGTCGTTACTATGTATCGTTTCCAGATGATCAGTAGAGGAGCCCAGTCGGGACGATCGGGGATCTAGCATTTGGGGTTGTCTTCTTTTCATTTGAACTTGACCGTAGCCGGTCTATGAGTGTATTTGAATGATGTATGATCTTAAATTATGTATTGTGTGAAGTGGCGATTGTAAGCCAACTCTCGTATCCCATTCTTGTTCATTACATGGGATTGTGTGAAGATGACCCTTCTTGCGACAAAACCACTATGCGGTTATGCCTCTAGGTCGTGCTTCGACACGTGGGAGATATAGCCGCATCGTGGGTGTTACAAGTAGCAAGCTACCATGGCTTAGTGGAAGCACTAGGAGACATTTCCCGGTAAGAGAGGCTACCAGGGATAAACAACTAGGTTGTCAGATCCCACACATACCAAGCATTTCAAATCATACACACAATATGCTCGATATGTGCTAATACAACATGGCATCACAACATAACTCTACGACTCAAAGTATTTATTCAATAGGTTCCGAGGAGAGAGATATTACAAACATGGGTCTTTCGACCCAGAATTCAGAGCATACAAGTCAAAGCACATGCGGAAGCTTAACATGTCTGAGTACAGACAACTATAAATGTAAAAGGCTGAGAAGCCTGACTATCTACCAAATCCTGCCGAGGGCACAAGATCGTAGCTGAGGTAACAAGCTAAGCGTCGAAGTCCACGTGGAACTACTAGTGAGACTAGAGTCTCTCTACAAAAACATAAATTAAGCAAACATGAGTACAAATGTACCCAGCAAGAATTACATCAGAACTAGTTACATATGCATCATTTTTAACAAAGGGGATGGTGGGGCTTAACTACATCAAGCCAGCTTTGACTCGGTGGCTATCCTGAACTACGACTGCAAGCAACTCTTTTGAGGTGGCGCACACGAGTCCACATATTCACCATATCAATACACCACTATGGATCCGCTCCCGTCTCCCTACAAGAACGCCATCCGTAGCACTCACGCTTATCTTGCGCATTTTAGAGTATTCACTTTCACTTGTCTATGAACTGTATAGGCAACCCACAGGTCCTTTACTGCAGACGCGGCTATTCGAATAGATCATTTATAACCCTGCAGGGGTGTACTTCTTCACACATGTTTCCACCACTTATCATCTGCACACGACATGTGCTCGGCAGACTTCAAGAGAAAGCCGACGTGGGTGTAGACCACGACCTGACTAACCACACAAGTCTCTAGTCCAGGTTTATCGGCTATTCAGGTTCCATCTAGAGGGAGTCCGGCCGAGGTCTCCACATACGGCCCCAAACGATGTGTACAGGGTTCCACGACACCAAACGGGTGCCCGGCATACCCGGCCACGTGCCTACCGCATCACAACCCACCCCTCAGGTCAGCGTTGCACACGGCCTCCAACAAACTACCAACACCAGAAACTACTTGCAAATCATGTACAGAGGACAAGGGCGGTTAATAAGTCGAGCGGGGTCATATTTCAGGGCCCAACGTGTGGTAGTAGCTGTTTCATGGATCACAAACATACAACTCAGTTCCTGAGGACGGCTTCAATGAGACAACCCACCATGTACTCCTACATGGCCTCTCACCGCTACCTTTACCAAATCGTATTCACACACTTAGCTCACACATAGTAGGACATGTTCACCACTTTCCGATTCATTCCCGATGAATCAGACATGACACAACTCCAAGAAGTAGGAGGCATGACAAACAAGCATGAGTGAGTCGGCACATCAGGGCTCAAACAACTCCTACTCATGCTAGTGGGTTTCATCTATTTATTGTGGCAATGATAGGTCATGCAGAGGAAAAGGGCTTCAACTACCGCAGCAAGTAACAGATGAATCATTGTTGTCCTAATGCAGTAAAAGAGAGCAGGAGCGAGAGAGTGCAATTGTATCGGAATGAACAAGGGGTTTTTGCTTGCCTGGCACTTCTGAAGATAGTATAGCTCTTCATCGGTGTCATCGAACTCAATCATTGAAACCACAACTATCGAGAGGGGTCAAATACCGGCAACATAGAAGGAAACACAATCAATGCAATGCACAATATGATGCATGATCATGACATGGCAAAATGAGTGTGTTGGGCTAATGCAACTACAATCAAATGGGTTTGGGTCATTTTGAACCAAAGGTTCAACCCCAACTTCAAATTATGAATTTAAATAGTGCCTTATCATGTTTTGAACTAAACAACAAAGTTAAGTTGTTTAAACATGCATGGAACCAATACAGATGGATAAATTGGATTTTTCTGATCAGTTTTCATATATAACTTATTTCATTTGGAGTTATAGATTATGTTCTATGAATTTTAGAAGGTTTGGACATTTTCTGCAATTTCCTGAATTAAATTTAATCCAGAAAATGAGTTATTGCGTCACCACTACATCACTGTGACATTAGCAGGTGAACAGACCTGGTCCAGGTCAAACCTGACGTGCGGGTCCCACCCGTCATTGACACAGAGGCTAAATAGTGATTTAATTAATTTTAACTAAGTTCATTAGGGCGCCTCGGCCTACATGTGAGTGTCTAGTGTCAAACTAAACGTGGTGGTTAGTGGCTAATTAAGCCGGGCACGTCAGCCCGCCGGAGATAGTCGCTGGTGACCTCTAGCCACGGTGAAAGCACATAGGGAGGCCACATGAGCGGCGGAGGAAGGCACCAGGAGGTAGCCCGTGCGCCCGCGCATCTAGCGGAGGCAGCAACAGGTCGCAGGGGTGCCCAGAGTCGATGATGGCGAGCACTTGGGCGGCAGTCGGGGATCGGGCATTGGCGAAAACGATGCTACAGCAAACGGCAGGAGTAGTGGGTCGGGGTTTTGGGCTTTTGGCATGGAGCTGAGCACGGTGGTATGCTCAGATGCGACGTGCGTGAGGTCTAGCCACGGTGGCGACACGGCCGGCGGCGATGGGTTCTCGGGATCGACAGAAGTGATGACTACGCAGCGAAATTGAGCACGGGGAGAGACAGGGGCGGCGTAGAAGCTCACAGTGGAGAGGATGAGGTGGTCAGCGAGCTCGGAGACGGTCAGAGTTCAGCGAATCGAGTGACAGCGACCCACGGTCTGAGGTAGGAGACGAGCTTGAAGGCGTCTCTGCAGGGCGTCCGGGCTCATGGGACTGGGCGTAGAGGTGCGCTGCAGCGAGGCGGAGCTCGTGGGCTAGCTGGCTGGGCGTGGGGAAGTCGGTGTCTCCGGTGGTGCTCGTCGGCGTTCTCAGGTGCATCTGGGTTAGAACGAGGGAGAGAGGCAGAGGAGGGGGATGGGCGCGGGAGGAGTCGAGAGGGAGCCAGGGGGTGCTTGTCCTCATCCAGGGGGGTCAGGGAGGGGGCAACCAAGCAGGAGGTGGCGCGCGTGTCTACGTGCACGACGGCCAAACGCCCTCCTGCCCACTGGCAGGAGGTTGAAGACGGTGGGCACCTGTTGGGCTAGGCCAGTACTGCCAGGCCAGGTGGGCTGCACAGTAGCTGGGCCGCAGGTGGGTCTTCTCTCTCTCTTTTCTAATTTCTGCTTTGTTTTCTATTTTGCTTTTATGTTGTTGATTTAGTGAAAATACTAAACCACTTCTATAACTTCTGAAAATATTTGTGGGCACAATTAGAATTATTTCCAACATCTCTGAACCATTTTCCGAATTATTTGGGAATTAAAATATTTATAGAAATTAAATGCCCAAATGCAAATGCTTTATGGATTAATTCAAAATCCAGAGTGACCTAAAAAATGTGCATCATTTTTGGCAGAGTTTTTCACCCTGATCAAAAATCATGAACTTTTCTGAAGGGCATTTTGGGTTCATTGAAACTATTTTTATTTTGATCCTAGTTGCATTTCATTTGGTGCTAGGGTTTGTCATCCCCATTTCAAGTTCATTTGAAAATTTAAACATGATGCAAACACCATTATCTAGCCTAGAGCATACTAGACTAGGGATGTGACAACTCACCCCCACTAAACAAGAATCTCGTCACGAGATTCAAGCATAGGGTAAGATGGAAGGGGGAACGCAAACTAACACAATCTTCACGATCTAGGTTGCCTTTCATAAGAACATTGATTCGATCACCATCATTGTCTTGATGTCTTGCTCTGAGTACTCCAACTAACATGACAACGAGAGGAAAGGAAAACTCTAGATGGATCGATCTTCTCGAAGATAGAACAATTCAGGATCAACTCACGATGTGAGACATTGAAACATCTCTCGAGTTGAGACACGAAGCATACATCTAGAGAGATGGAGTGGAAGAGATGACGAAGGTTCACTAGATAGGCAACAATTTCACGCTTGAGAAGGTGGTGAACGGTTGTCAACGTAGTAAGGAGATGAGTTGCCATGACACCATAACGAGACATCTTAGAGGAGGTGGCTCGTAGAATTAATACCTTAAGTGGCAAAAAGAATTACTTTTGATATAGAGATCATTGAGACTCTCTATACCAACCTAAGGCAAATCTCGAGCGATTGTTTGGAGGAGTACGGTAGAATGGCATACTTGGACTAGTATGGATGATGTGGATTACCTTGTTGAAGACAACGCAATGGATGATTTGCTTATCATCGGAGATGGATGGAACCCATGGTAGGACTACTTTTGAAAATGATCCTGATCAGTAATTACTGAGAA
The DNA here is from genome assembly GCF_002162155.2 of Triticum dicoccoides. Taxonomy (NCBI): domain Eukaryota; kingdom Viridiplantae; phylum Streptophyta; class Magnoliopsida; order Poales; family Poaceae; genus Triticum; species Triticum dicoccoides. The sequence goes on along the minus strand of NC_041391.1, from coordinate 302,061,453 downwards.
GGGTAATCCATAGGGTGGCATGATGGCGGTGCAAGCTGGGAACAAAATGCAAATGATGGGAATGATTCTAGTAACTGGGGAATTAACTCAACAGACTAGAGTGATTCCATTGTTGAAAAGTTACAGCATAACCGAGGAAACTGGGAGCAATCCCATTTAGTGCCGATGATAACACCTAGTGCTTGTGCGTGCTCTCAATAACTTGAGCATTTCCATATTCTTCAAGGTTTTACCAATATTCGTGTCAAGGATCCTGGAAATACAATATACTACCATGATGGATATCAGTGGAGGATGCAGATGCAAAGGAAGATAACACCTTCTCAGATTTCGCCTGAGCGAGGCCAAGGAAAGAAAATCTGGATGACCGACCGAGATACATTTAGCACTCCACTTCTAATGTTCTCCTTGATGTGCTAGCATATCCCATTCCTAGATATGGTTGATATCTAGAACATCAAGTAAAAGGTCGGACTTCAGGAACACAAAAATCCATAAGGAACAACTATTGGAATAAATTCTACGAGATCCTTATGGGAAGGTGGCCAACTTCCTCAAACAAGATACTACAATAATAGGTCTTCCAGTTGGGTGTGTTGGCCATGACATCCACTTTACAGGTTACGATGAAACCAATATTATAGTTCTTGGGAAACGTTACAACCATCATATCTGCCTGAGATTCAGATCTGGTTGGTGTCAGAATAATTCAGACTCATCGAGTCTAGAAAGAAAAATGAAAGTTTGCAACACAAATCGACGAGATAACGTTGCGAGATTCTCGGGGAATGAACTACGGTAGTAAGCTACAAAACATGAGCTGGTTCTGCTACAAGCATGTGAACACGCTATCTCAGACAAGCATGACCACGTAGTAGTCTTATAATAAAACACTATCGAGTTCAGGTGGGGGATCCATCATTGAGGATATCGAAGTCCTTACATAAGTCTGGATTAGCTCTTATGAAGGAACTCCTTCTCCTTGAACAAATCAGCCAGTGGCTTGGTGTACTAGGAGATACATGTGGAATGGAGGTAGCGAGCTTGTGAAACCATAGCATACTTCGCACATGCATGAATGACTTGGGATGGTTCCAGAGAAAACAAAAACAATCTGTCTCGAACTCATGGCGGCAACTTGCACAAAAAATGCACGTGAATATGAGAAAGTCACTTCTTTCATCCAACACAAGCTTAATGAACGGGACATGAAGATAACGCTTATAGAAGTTTCAAACACTAGCTGGATATTCAACACGAATCATGGATGAGACAAAATGTTGCTGATGGGCTTAACAACAAGTCATCAAGATTTCCATATATAGGGAATTCAACAATTATGTGAACAAGTGATAGCATTGGTCAGAACAAAAGATATAACGGTGTATGCTCGAGGAAAATCCACGAGTAAGACAACATTATGAACATCGTTGGTTCTGATTTGATTTGAGGATAGCCCACACTCAAATCAAAGTTTTGGCAAGACAATAGGTCCAACAACTGGTCACGAGGATCAATCGATGAAGATATCATCTTTCTTCAACACACATACAAGATATCCCTTAAAATGAACTAAATCGGACAAGCTTCCATCTTACAACTCTCCAAGTTGTTGTTCGGCTTAACCAGCTAGCTCAGTGGTACCCAACACCGATTCTTGGACAAGGGGTGGTTACAAGAAACCAACTTGATCACAAACTCAACATAGCGGTCAGGTGACGACCTAGTGACACTTCCGAGAAGATATTCGGAAAATCACGAACCACCGATATGCTACTAAGCTCGAGAACAATCTTGCTTTTCAGGAAAGACAATATGATCCAATGAGCGATGATTTGACAAAATCCTAGCTCATCAATCGAGGAATGCACCAGGAAAATGGACTAGGTAGCACGATCAATCTTAGAATGGTGATTCATACCAACACGCTAAAAAATAAGATTATTGTCCTTTGACTACCAGGCAACAAGGTTGCTAGGAGTATTGATTTCACACATCATAGTCCACTTGTCGGCATTCCGGTTGCAACAACACGGGAACCGAGAAATGAATAATGAGGGCGAGAAGTTTCACTACGTCAAGAATTCATAAGAGAAGGTGCAATTCCCATGATCCTGACATAAAGTGGGTAATACTTCAGCATAGAACAGACCAAAAGCTTGATTGCATTTTGATCTACGGAATACAACTGCTTTGACCCAATCCTAGATATGAATGAGGTTCTGGAGTTTGTTTCTCCTAGTCATTCCAGAATAGAATGGCTTGACAGACCACAAGAATATAAGGCATCGATGATCACGATTGCATTACTACTCCTGACTATCAACTGATAGACAAAGGTCAGAATACCACTAAGGAGGGACAATTCAAAGGAACATATGACTTTCTGAGTTATGGATGCATAGATTAATATGTCGAACAAGTTCAATAGGTTTCTTCCGGATAACCCATGCAGGAAGGTAGAACTGGTAGGGTAGCAACATAGAATTGGGAACTCGTCAAGAGCACTCTGGTTGTGATCCTTCGGTTCAAGAGAACTTCTGCCAAAAATGATTCATGGTATTTGGAAGAAGGGAATACCTCAGACCTCCAGGACTAATACAAAGGTTACTACAAACCTAAAGGAACGAGCAAACACTATCCACATGAAGTAGGTAGGGTGAATCCCGGGTTCAGAAACCCAGGAGTAGAATGCCTACTAACTAAATGGCATCATGGGATGCTTTCGAGAATGATGGCCAGAATCATCACATTGGGACACTAAACATGGATAGATTACTAGACGATCCTATAAGACACCTAGGGTCATAATAAGAGCTCCAACATACATGTCGAGGCAATGGAGTACCTCAACTCAGCAATTAGTGTGATTAAACTGGCTAAAGGAACATCGAAACCAGAGGGAAAGGATTTTGCAAATGCATCATATTGTTTAGAAAACCTGGGATGACTCGGACAGCATAACGGCTGTAAATGCTCAAAATGATTTGAAACATCCTGCAAAATGGTGGCATAACCACTCAAAAGCACAATATCAAGGTTTGAAGATCAACAGTTAACATATGGAAATAGTAGAGACTGAACTGAGGCTTGAAGCCAACAATCTTATAGGTCTACACACTAGTAACACGTGATACTGATAGAAAGAAGAGATAGCCTAGTTCCTTAACCCCATAGGAAGGATAAGATGACTCGTATCAGAAGGGCATGAGGGTAAGGAGTAAAAAGAGCCTTGCGCTGTCGCATTCTGGGAACGGGGGTCCCCAGACTTGCTTGCCTGCACCCTGTGGCGTGGCTCAAGTGGGGGCCCAGTGTGGCTCAGCTTCATCATCTCATGCTCAAGACCCTCGCGAGGGGCCAAGCCTCACGGGCAGATGACAGGGAGCTTCCTCGGGAGAAGCCTCATCAGGCAGGCTCGCGAGGAGGCGGAGAGATCAAGGCAAGGGCACCTCGCGAGGAAGCCGTGACACAAGCCATGACGATCAAGACCAGGCAGGCGCCGGCCTACGCAGTGTCCTTGTTTCCCCTTCGGTGCAAAGGGGGCAAGCACAGGCCAAGGCATCAGGCAAAGGTTACCGTTTTGGTGCAACAAGACCAAGACCAGCAGAGCGGCAGGATGGAGGTCATCGTGGAGCCCAGGACGGCGTCATCGTCAGAGCCTTTGGCAGCCAAAGACAAACTTTAGTCAGGATAAGTGTACTAGATGTTCCCCTTCAAAATGGCCAATTGTTGGCGCCCATCCCACTCATTATTTGGGAAGAGGCCCAGGGCCTCCCTCTATAAATAGGATTAGCCACCACGGAGTAGAGGCATCTGGGAGATCGATCGATCAAAGAGAAAGAGAGAGAGAGAAGCGACTGAACTCACCCAAGCTGTTCATCGCACCAGGTCAAGAACAGTCCCTCGCTAGGCTGTTCTCCCTTTGTATTGTTCATCATCAGCCCCTGAGGCAATCCACCACACCACACACTGGAGTAGGGTATTACACCACAATGGTGGCCTGAACCAGTATAAATCTCGTGTCCCTTGTGTGTTCTTCTTTCTAGCCTAGATCCTTTGCGATACTTCGAGACGTGAGCTGGTAGGGGAAAGATCTTCGTGCTCACCCCAGAGTTCGAACCTCAAGGGTCTGCCGGAACCCGAAATCCGACATTTGGCGCGCCAGGTAGGGGTGCGCCGGAATCCTTCTTCCACCGCCTCGCGTTCCGTCGCCTCGCAGTTCTGATGTCCACCGCCTCGGGAGCACCTCCTTTCTGCGTCTAGCTGCCACCCCAAATCCAGGGCGGGCCGTATGGCGGCCCCATATGTGCCCATGCAACTCCGAGCGGACTCCAGGCCGTACTCAACGCCAACCCGGCCGTCAGCACCGGGAGCCAAGTCGCGCCGGCCCCATCTCCAGCTGGCGAAGGAGTGCACGCCGCGACCTTCGGCCTCAGTGGACCACCACGCCACCACCCTCAAGACAACGCTCCAGGACGGACTGCATGGTATGTGGGGCACTACGGTGAGAATCGCGGGACGGTGGCCCCAAAAGCTTATGTGCCCCACATGGTGGATCGAGAGTGCGCACAGGAAGAAGACCATGGCTCATTCCTCGGGCCAGGCTGGGGCGAGGAGACACCAGAAGTTGAGCTCTTTCAGGAGCCCCAAGAGGGCCTCGACGACCGCGCCGGTGGCAGCAACTATCTGGTACCACTAATTCCTCAGGAGCAAGCTTATGCTAACCATGGGTCACAGGAGGTACAGGTCGCCGCAGCAGATGGCTGCCCCAATGCTGCAGCCTCTTACCCCTTGGGAGGAGGGCACCGGGGGCTGCAGGAGAGGGGCCGAGATCCGGGTTCGTCCCTGCCGCGCTCGGCGCAAGGCGTTCTCAGGAGGTAGGCCCCCTGCTGGGGAGGTGCCTTAGGGCCTGCCCCCGGCAGAGGACCCGTGGTCGTCGGGGGAACCGCTGGCGACCGCTCTACCCCATTGGTGTCGTCCTTGGTCTCCGGCCGCCATCAATGGCGGTAGAGTGTGGCGCAAGGCGGGGCCCTCGTCTGGCGATATGAAGCAAGGTCGGTACCTATGAAGAAGGCCCAGTGCCTGTGAAGCTCGCCGCCCGTGACACTCTCACATAATAATGAGTGGGGCTGTACACGCCCCGGAGTCTCCGGAGAGCCGCCCTCGGGCCTCGGGGGCTCCCGCCCACGCCCAGTGGCAGCACTTAGCTCCGCGCTGGTGAGAATACGTCAAAGACTAGACTAGGTGCCGGATGCGGCTTTTTTGCTTTTTGCCTTTTCCTCTGTTGACAAGTTTCTTTGATTTGAATTTAAGTTGGATTTGAGCTTGAAGATTTGCGCGTGTCTGGGGAAGGGGTGTTTAGTCTTGTTCGAGCAATCTCTTGTGTTCTGGTTTCGGCTTTGCGTCCAAAGTTAGCATCAGCTGCCTCGCCTTGTGAGCCCCTCGCGAGCCGGGCCAGGCCAAGCATGTCTACAATCCGGACCGCTGTCGCCGCACCCTCTCTGGAGGTTCTCATCGCAGGATCAATGGGTTCACCCAGAAGACACTCGAAGCGCTGCGGCCCCCACAGGCTCGCTCGGGACTCATCAGGGTCAAAAGGTAAACAAGTCAGCTGACCCATCACTGGGCCGGTAGCTAAGCTCACACATAGCGTCATGCTTACTAGGGTACTGATCGCAAACCTTTACATGAGGGGCTTCCCCTCCCAAAATGCTCTTACAATCTTCAGGGCCGACCCGAACCATCTTCATGTAGGGTAAACAGCGGCGACATGCGATCAGTCGGACATATCACTCACCATGTCTTCTGGGGCGCCTCCAGAGGTGTCGCTGGCGTCACTGACATCATCACCACCACCGCCAACACCTCCGTCAGCGCCAGGCTCGTCCACAACGCCGCCTTCATCGGCGGCCACGACCACGCCGTCATCATCAGATGCGAAGGCCTTGACGAGGGCGTCCACATTGTCCTCCACCCATTGCGCCAGGTCGCCCCGGATGGCTATGGGCACAGGTGCGATGGCGGCGTCAAAATCGAAGTGGGGGTCCATGTCCTGTAGATAACTGAAGACACGGGAGAAGGCATGCTCGAGCAAGGCTTGGCTCCTCTCCTCGACAAGCCAACGAGACCTCTCAGAGCGGTTCTCTAGAAGCATCACCGCGTCAGTGAAATACTGGAGGTTGCCGGCGTAATTGGTCTCATGCGGCACCTCGGCGGCGTCCTTGCAAATGTTGCCCAGGGCCGTGTTAGCCCGTTCCCTGAGCGTTCGGAGCATGGGGGCGTGCTCGTGCTCCAGAATCCGCTGCTAACAGATCTCGTCCTTGTTCCGCCGTGCGATGGCCTCGGAACCATCAAACCTCTGTTGGAGAAGAAGCAGCCCGGCGCGGGAAGAGGCCAGCTCCGCCTGTGCTGCACCAATGGCGGCTGCAGAGGAGTCCGCACCCCGCATCACTTTGGCCAGTTTGGCCCTGAGGGCCACAGTCCTACCCTCAGCTTCGGCCTTGATCAACTCCCACCTCGGTTTGTATTGGTGCTCGAGATCCAAGCGAGTTTCCGCCACGCGGCGGTCGACCTCTTCTTGGACTCGGGCTTCGCGCACGGCAACGTCATCCTCCGCCTGAGTCACCAGGCGCTCCCTCGTCTCCAACCGCTCAAGGTCAAGGTTGCACTCGGCGGCCTCCAGCATCAGTGCCTCCTCACGCTTCAGGAGCTCCGCCTGGTCGACGGAAGCCCCCTTCAGCGACACAAGGGCCGCCTGGTGCAGTTTCACTTGCTGCTCCAGAGAGTTGCTCCAAGCTTGGAGCTCCCATGCACGCTCCTCCGCATCCTTGCGTCGTCGGTCTGCTTCCCGGGCCTCCTCGACGGCTTGGGAGCAGGCCTCTCGCGAGGCCGCTAGCGACGCTTCGGCCTTTGCGTTGTCAAGGTCACACTGATGACGCGTGAGGGCGACTGCCACCTTCAGTTTGCGCCTCTCCTCAGCGAGGCGCAGGCCCTCGGCCTCAAGGCGCGCATCCTCGCCAGCAAGCTCCGCCCCGATCCGGCTCACTGCATCCGCCGCCCCCTGGAGACACTCTTGGCGAAGGGCGTGGCGTTCGCAAGCATGACTGAGCATGTCTTCCGTGTCACCCTCTGCCACTGGCATATGCGGAGGGCCCTGAGGCGGCATGCCCCCTCCCGGCGCAGGGCTGGGGGCTAGCGCCCCAGCATTTGCCGGACAGACCCCGCCAGGAGCCCGGCCTGGCGCCGGTCCGTCCCCAGAAGAGGAGCTCAAGACTGACTTCAGCCAATCACCATCCACGATCAAGGAAGGAGCATGGGGCAAGCTGGTTGTGCCCTAGGAGAACTCGTGAAGGGAGGACAGCAGGCGCGCAGGCTCGAGGTGCCCAGCGGGGCGGGCCACTTCTCCGACCGGCTGAGTGACAGGGGCGCCACTCAAGCTCGACGCAGAAAGGGTTAGCAGCGAGGACAAAGCTTTGGGGGATGGCTCCTTGGTTGTCTCCGCGAATTCGGCAGGAAGGGCCCTGAAAGGCCGCGATCAGCTGCAAGAATAGAGAGGTAAAGGAGCAAAGAGAGAAGAGGACTTACTCGTCCATGATGAAGTACTTCCTGCGCTCCAATAGGCAGCAAGGGCGATCGTCACCGCCCAGGTCCTCCTTCCTCTTGCAGAGGGCCTCGAAGTCTACGCGGCACCGGCCTAAGCGCTCGGTGCACGGGTCGGCCTGTGGCATGGAGGAGGCGTCAAGATCAGCACCGAGGGAACTGGCCTGGAGGACGATGCGGGACGCCGCCTCGCGAGGGACGACCGGGGCCTCGGGAGCCCCAACCTCGGGAGCCGTAGGCCGCAACTCCTCGCCTACCACTGCTCCAGGACGGGCTTCGGGAGATGCCGCCTTCGGGGCTCCGCGCGGCGTCAGCATCTCAACATCATCCCCTTCAGCTCCCGGTGGTTCTCGTCTCCCTGCTCCATCGCCTGAGACAGAGCTACTTTGGTCAACCGGAAGAGCAACCACAACGACCGGGTTCTTGCGGGGCCCCGTGAGGCCAGCCGGGCGCAGCCCCCACTCGTCTAAGCTGGGCATTTGCCTCACAAAATTGGCCCTGCCCGAGCAAAGATACAAGAGGGCAGCATCCTGCCGAAGGCTGCCTGGGGAAGGATCGCCAGTCAGGACCCTGGGCACTGTCCTCAGCGCTTTAGGCGCCAGGTCCTCCTCCTGAAGCCGCATGCAGTCTTTGTGCCCCGCAAAGTCCCACATCCGGCGAGAGTGGCGCTAGAGAGGAGCAATGCGACGTTGGAGGAACTCCTTCACCACCTTGGGCGCCGTCACGTCGAGCGCCCTAAAACTCTAGAAGCGACGCCATACGAAGGCGAGCCGGGGGCTCGAGAGCGTCTCATGATCCCATCCTGAGTTGGGGACAGCAGGCAAGATTGGATGCGAGAGCAGGGGGCTGGGCGCCCCGACATCCACATACAACCACCGCTCTCTGAACTTGTCCTCAGGGGGAGGAAGGCTAAAATTGATACCTAAAGCAGCCATCTCTGGCACGGCAAGGAAACTCACACACCCCAAACATTGAGTGGGGTCGCTCAGGCGCAAAGAGAAGAAGTGGCACAGCAGGGCAATGGAAGGAGGAATGCCCACCATTGCCTCGCAAACAAAAGTGAAGACAACTAGGAGGTTATGGACTCAGGCCCGAGGTGCATCATGTGGATCTGATAATGGGAGAGCACCGCATTGAAGAAAGCAGAAAAGGGGGGAACTAGACCCGCCCACAAGGCATCGGCAAAGAACCGGACTTCCGTGACAACCCTATCAAAGGAGGCATTGGACGCAGGCCGGACCGTGGTCCTGCGCACTCATTGGAGATGGTGGCAAGAGCAGAATGGACCTTGCCCAAGGCCTCGGGGTTGAGTATGATGGACCGGTCAATGGCGGGGGACGTCGCCGGAGGCGAGCGGGATGAAGGCGCAGGCTTCTTCCCCTTTTCCTTCTTTGTTGGCGCCATGGCAATGGGAAGGGGGGAGAGCTCGAGTTGGATTGGAGGCGAAGATAGTAGCCTGAGGAAGAAGGAAGGGCAGGAAGCACGCAGACAGCGAAAGGGGAATGGTTGTGTGCGACCATGGGTCCGCCTAGCCAGGCGTGTAATGAGGCATCGTGGGGAAGCGGAGACGCCCACGTCCAATCAACCACAACGTGGCGCCCAAGGCCACAGGCTATTGGGGCCCGCATCACTTCACACTTGCCCCTTCGCTTCTCTGCTAAGCCAAGTCCGGGCGCGCCTTGGGCCCGGGGGCTACTATCGGCGTTCTGGGAACGGGGGTCCCCAGACTTGCCTGCCTGCGGCCTGTGGCGTGGCTCAAGTGGGGCCCAGTGCGGCCCAGCTTCATCATCTCAGGCTCAAGACCCTCGTGAGGGGCCAAGCCTCGCGGGGCGGACGATACGGAGCTTCCTCAGGAGCAACCTCATCAGGCAGGCTCGCGAGGAGGCGGAGAGATCAAGGCAAGGGCACATCGCGAGGAGCCCGTGACGCAAGCCATGACGATCGAGACCAGGCGGGCCCCGACCTGTGCAGTGTCCTTGTTTCCCCTTCGGTGCAAAGGGGGCAAGCACAGGCCAAGGCATCAGAAAAAGGTTACTGTTTTGGTGCAACAAGACCAAGACCAGCAGAGCGGCAGGATGAAGGTCATGGTGGAGCCCAGGACGGCGTCATCGTCAGAGCCTTTGGCAGCCGAAGACCAACTTTAGTCAGGATAAGTGTACTTGATGTTCCCCTTCAAAATGGCCAATTGTTGGCGCCCTTCCCGCTCATTATTTGGGAAGAGGCCCAGGGCCTCCCTCTATAAATAGGACTAGCCACCACAGAGTAGAGGCATCTGGGAGATAGATCGATCAGAGAGAAAGAGAGAGAGAAGCGACTGAACTCACCCAAGCAGTTCATCGCACCAGCTCAAGAACAGTTCCTCGCGAGGCTTTTCTCCCTTTGTATTGTTCATCATCAGCCCCTGAGGCAATCCACCACACCACACACTGGAGTAGGGTATTACACCACAATGGTGGCCTGAACCAGTATAAATCTCGTGTCCCTTGTGTGTTCTTCTTTCTAGCCTAGATCCTTTGCGAGACTTCGAGACGTGAGCTGGTAGGGGAAAGATCTTCGTGCGCACCCTAGAGTTTGAACCTCAAGGGTCTGCCGGAACCCGAAATCTGACATATGCTCCCATCCACAATCAATTCCCTTATATAACTAAAGAATTTCTAGGCGCAACTTCAACCAGTTTGGCTTGGTAATCCTACAGGTAGTCAGGCTCTGATACCAAAGCTGTCAGGACCCCGATCCTAAGTCACCCTGAACTAGCATGTAACACATTATATCACTTTGCGGCCTCACGCATGAAATTCCCATGGGTGCCACCTTACCTGGCCCGGGACTGTTTGCGCCTTTTGGCTCACATATATGATAGTGCTGCTAGCATCCATATGACAAGGAACCCGGGCTGACATGACTAGTCATGAACCCAAAGTGGCGCTAACATACAGGGACAGGCATACATGACCCAACAACAAACGTGTCGATCCAACAACAAACGTGTCGATCAACAACATATGAACCCAAGTCGTAGCAAGCTACATGGACTTAAAGGAACAACGTATGATATTTCCCCGAAGGGACAGACACAGGAACAAAGAAGGACACATGCCGGCCAGCCTAAGTGTTCCGGAGCAGTAGCAGGCTACCATAGCTTAGTGGAAGCACTAGGAGACATTTCTCGGTAAGAGAGGCTACCAGGGATAAACAACTAGGTTGTCAGATCCCACACATACCAAGCATTTCAAATCATACACACAATAGGCTCGATATGTGCAAATAAAACATGGCATCACAACATAACTCTTCGACTCAAAGTATTTATTCAATAGGCACCGAGGAGCGAGATATTACAAACATGGGTCTTTTGACCCAGCATTTAGAGCATACAAGGCAAAGCACATGCGGAAGCTTAACATGTCTGAGTATAGACAACTATAAATGAAAAAGGCTGAGAAGCCGGACTATCTACCAGATCCTGCCGAGGGCACAAGATCGTAGCTAAGGTAACAAGCTAAGCATCGAAGTCCATGCGGAACTACTAGTGAGACTGGAGTCTCTATGCAAAAACATAAATTAAGCAAACGTGAGTACAAATGTACCCAGCAAGAGTTACATCAAAACTAGCTACATATGCATCATTATCAACAAAGGGGATGCCAGCTTTGACTCGGTGGCTATCCTGGACTACGACTGCAAGCAACTCTTTTGAGGTGGCGCACACGAGTCCACATATTCAACACATCAATACACCACTATGGATCCGCTCCCGTCTCCCTACGAGAACGCCATCCATAGCACTCACGCTTATCTTGCGCATCTTAGAGTATTCACTTTCACTTGTCTATGAACTGTATAGGCAACCTAGAGGTCCTTTACCGCGGACGCGCTATTCGAATAGATCATTTATGACCTTGTTGGGTTGTACTTCTTCACACATGTTTCCACCACTTAGCGTCTGCACACGACATGTGCTCGGCAGACTTCAAGCGAAAGCCGACGTGGGTGTAGACCACGACCTGACTAACCACACAAGTCTCTAGTCCAGGTTTATCACCTATCCAGGTTCCATCCACAGGGATTCCGGCCGAGGTCTCCACATCCGGCCACGAACGATGTGTACAGGGTTTCGCAACACCAAACGGGCGTCCGGCATACCCAGCCACGTGCCTACCGCGTCACAGCCCACCCCTCGAGTTAGCACTGTGCACGGCCTCCAGCAAACTACAAACACCAGAAACTACTTGCAACTCCTGGACAGAGGACATGGGTAGTTCATAAGTCAAGCGGGGTCATATTTCAGGGCCCAACGTGTGGTAGTAGTTGTTTCATGGATCACAAACACATAACTCAGTTCCTGAGGACGGCTTCAATGAGACAACCCACCATGTACCCCTACATGGCCTCTCACCGCTACCTTTACCAAATCGTATTCACACACTTAGCTCACACATAGTAGGACATGTTCACCACTTTCCAATTCATTCCCGATGAATCGGACCTGACACAACTCTAAGCAGTAGCAGGAATGACAAACAAGCATGAATGAGTAGGCACATCAGGGCTCAAACAAATCCTACTCATGCTAGTGGGTTTTATCTATTTACTGTGGCAATGACAGGTCATGAAGAGGAAAAGGGGTTCAACTACCGCAGCAAGTAACAAATGAATCGTTCTTGTCCTAATGTGGTAAAAGAGAGCTAGAGTGAGAGGGTGGGATTGTATCGGAATGAACAAGGGGGTTTTGCTTGCCTGGCACTTCTGAAGATGTATAGCTCTTCATCGGTGTCATCGAACTCATCGTCGAAACCATGTCTATCGAGAGGGCTCAAATATCAGCAACACAGAAGGAAACACAATCAATGGAATGCACAATATGATGCATGATCATGACATGGCAAAATGAATGTGTAGGGAAAATGCAACTACAATCTGATGGGTTTGGGTCATTTTGAGCCAAAGGTTCAACCCCAAATTCAAATTATGAATTTAAATAGTGCCTTATCATGTTTTGAACTAAACAACAAGGCTAAGCTATTTAAACATGCATGAAACTAGTACAGATGGATAGATTGGATTTTTCTGATCATTTTCATAGATAACTTATTTCATTTAAAGTTATAAATTATTTTCTATGAATTTTAGAAGTTTTGGACATTTTCTTTAATTTCCTAAATTAAATTTAATCCAGAAAATGAGTTATTGCGTCAGCACTACGTCACTGTGACATCAGCAGGTCAACTCACCGGGTCCAGGTCAAACCTAACATGCGGGTCCCACCTGTCATTGATACAGAGGCTAAACACTGATTTAATTAATTTCAACTAAGTTCATTAGGGCGCCTCGGCCTACATGTCAGTGTCTAGTGTTAAACTAAACATGGTGGTTAGTGGCTAATTAAGGCGGACACGTCAGCCTGCCAGAGTTAGTCGCCGGTGACCTATGGCCATGGCGGAAGCATAGCGGGAGGCCACGAGAGCGGCGGAGGAAGGCACCAGGAGGTAGCCCATGCGCCCGTGCATCCAGCGGAGGCAGCAGCAGGTCGCGGGGTGCCCGGACTCAACAACGGCGAGCAGTTGGGCGGCGGCCGAAGTTCGGGCATTGGCGAAAATGATGCTACAGCGAACGGCAGGAGGAGTCGGTCGGGCTTTTGGGTTTTTGGCATGGAGCTGAGCACGGCGGTATGCTCAAATGCGACGTACGTGAGCTCTAGCCACGGTGGCGACACGACCGGCGGCGACGGATTCTCGGGATCGATAGAAGTGATGGCTATGTAGCAAAATTAGCACAGGGAGAGAGAGGGGCGGCGTAGAAGCTCACAGTGGAGAGGACGAGGTGGTCAGCAAGCTTGGAGACGGCCGGAGTTCAGAGTATCGAGCGACAGCGACCGACGGGTCCGAGGTAGGAGAGGAGCTCGAAGGCGTCTCTGTAGGGCGTCCAGGCTCGTGGGACTGGGCGTAGAGGTGCGCCGCAGTGAGGCGGAGCTCGTGGGCTAGCTGGCTGGACGTGGGGAGGTCGGGGTCCGCGATGGTGCTCGTCGGCATTCTCGGGTGCATCCGGGGGAGAATGAGGGAGAGAGAGATAGAGGAGGGGAATGGGCGCGGGAAGAGTCGAGAGGGAGCCAGGGGGTGCGTGTCGTCATCCAGGGGGGTAGGGGAGGGGGCAACCAAGCAAGAGGTGGCGCGCGCGTGTGCACACACGGCGGCCACACGCCCTTGTGTCCACTGGCAGGAGGTTGAAGATGGTGGGCACCTAGTGGGCTAGGCCAGTACTGCCAGGCCAGGTGGGCAGCACAGTAGCTGGGCCGCAGGTGGGTTTTCTCTCTCTCTTTTCTTATTTCTGTTTTGTTTTCTATCTTGCTTGTATGTTGTTGATTTAGTAAAATACTAAACCACTTCTAAAACTTCTAAAAATATTTGTGGGCACAACTAGAATTATTTCCAACATCTCTCAACCATTTTCTGAATTATTTGGTAATTAAAATATTTATAGAAATTAAATGCCCAAATGCAAATGCTTTATGGATTAATTCAAAATCCAGAGTGACCTAGAAGAACGTGCATCATTTTTGGCAGAGTTTTTCACCCTGATCAAAAATCATGAACTTTTCTGAAGGGAATTTTGGGTTCATTGAAAATATTTTGATTTTGATCCTAGTTGCATTTCATTTGGTGCTAGGGTTTGTCATCCCCATTTCAAGTTCATTTGAAAATTTAAACATGATGCAAACACCATTAGCGAGCCTAGACCGTACCAGACTAGGGATGTGACACTCTTGTGGACTCCGAGTCCTAGGATGTTGCTGCTGCTGCCGTGAAGGGCTCCGTGGATGCCATGCTGGGCAAGTTTCTGGTCGTCGGTCCTCCGACCGGGGCCGAGGGGACGGCGACATGCCTGGCGACGGGGCTCTGCTGGCGGGTGACGGCGGTACCCAGGTCTGAAGAGGTGGCTTGGTGACTCTGCTCTTCCCTGTGTGTCCTGTCACATGTAGCATGCCTCGGGGAGGTGTTTAAAACTGTTTTCTTGGAACAATATGTTTTGTAATAATTAGATTATGGTCCCTTGACTTTTCCGTTTGCTTTGTTGTTCTGCGTGGGCAGATCCCGGCCCCGCGCATACCTCAGCCGCCGTTGGGTCGTTCGGATCGCCAGGAAGAGCCCAAGGGGTGAGGGGCTACGTGACCAGTTAGGCTCTTGAGACACGATGCTCAGGAGTCCGCCTTGACGTGCGAACAACTTAGGAAAAGGCGCGAAGGCAAGCCTTGATGGTCTACGTCGGTAGGGCCCGGCCCAGTGCATGCCTCAGCAGCCGTTGGGTCGTCCGGATTGCCAGGATGAGACCAAGGGGTGACGGGCTACGTGACCAGTTAGGCTCTTGAGGCGCTATGCTTAGGAGTCCCCCTTGACGTATGAACGGCTTGAAAAAGCAAGAGTTAGGCCCTAGCGTTCTGCGTCGGTAGGGCCCGGCCCCGCACATGCCTCAGCCGTCGTTGGGTCATCCAGATCGCCAGGACGAGCCCAAGAGATGAGGGGCTACATGGTCAGTTAGGCTCCTGAGACGCGATGCTCAGGGGTCCGCCTTGACGTACGAACCGACCATCATACCTTTTCCTCGCCGAGCTGTTGCTTGGGAGGGGCACGCGAAGACCAGGCCCGTGAGGCCTGGTGAGGTGGGGTGCGCCAGGCGTGACCTGAGCGTAGCCCCCGTGCCCAACCCCCTCGTGCTACCCTCCTGAGGGAGAGCAGTGAGGTGAGGCTGGTCACCGAGCCCGGAAGCTCCCTGAGGTTAATGTGGCCGCGAGGCCACCCTCAGTTGTTTATCACCAGCGCGGAGCATAGCGCTTCCACTCTTGCATGGGCATAGCCGCTCCTCGGCAGTGTTGACGGCCAGTGCAGAGCATGGTGCTTCCACTGGTGCGTGGGAGGGGGCTCCCTCTGAGGAGAGCCCCCTGGGCGTGTACAGCCCTGCCCTGACACGTAGCTTGCACGACAGGGCTGGAGGAGGTGTATATGGGCACCCGTGAGCCAGCGCGGGACTCACGAGGCACTACCTCAAGGCGGGTTGCGTCTGGTCTTGATTAGGGGTGCCTGTATTAGTCCTGCGAGATGGTGAGGCAGCCTGCGCCAAATGAGTTTCCTAAGGTTATTGCACGAGAAGGCCAGACACCAACGACCCCAGGAGGTGACGTGAACGGGGCCGTCCCGCCAGACAGAGCTCAGCCGTTGGGTTTATCGATGATGCAGGGACGGACCCGAGCACAGACGCCGTGCCCAGTCTTCTCATGCAGAGGTCCTAAAGAAAAACAACCGGCGCGCGGTCCCCGTGGCCACGGGGGCTCCAGGTCGCGCGCCCTTACTCATCCACCCGCGATTAGCTCATGCGAGAACAAGGCACCAAGGGCCATCGAAGGTGATGTACACGGGTTTATCGATGCTATAGGGACGGAGCCGAGCACGGATGCCGTGCCAGTCCTTAATCATGAGGCGGTCGCGGGAGGGCTCACAAGGGCGCGAGACGTTCTTAGCGATGAAGTGCCGGTCGGGCAATTAATAATTTAAAGGTAGCTTGCGAAGGATTGTAAACTAGCTCTAATAGATGCAAAAGGGATACATGCCGTATGGGACGGACCCACACGGCCTGGGGATGATGCAGCCCTAGGGGCACCCCCAAACTGAATGAACTAGAGAGATGTCACCTGGTACCGTCGCTGCAGAGGTGTTGAGGTAGCCAAAAATGCATGCTGCTGGAGTCGTTCCTCATGAGCCACTCTGGTGCCGAGCCTCGGGAGACTCCTAGAGGTGCTCCTCCATCTCCGCTTGGATTGCCTGATGCCTGGCCTCACGAGCCGCCAGGGCGTCCCTCATGCAGCTTTGGAACACCACAGCCGCGCCAGGCAGGCCAAAGGTCATACAGACGTAGCTGTGGGGTGGACCCTCGCATTGGCCGACACGAGATGACCAGATGAGCTGCTGAGACGCGGCCCTATTGAGCCCTGGGATGTCAATGCAGACGCAGAACTCCTTAACCTTGCCGGGGCAGTGAGCTGCGCCCCGTGGCAGGCGACGGTCACCTTGCAGAACCCTTGCCTCTTGAATCTCCTCAATTGCCTTGATGATGAACCCCTGAATGCCTGGTGCCTCCCTCCTGTTGCCTTCTCCTGGGAAGCATGCTCTGAAGAGCATCTCCACATGGTGCCCGAGCGCCTCCCTCATGACCCTGGCTAGGTCTGAGGCCCTCCCGAGGAGAGCCCTCGAGCCCGGCCCGAGAGGGGCACCAGGCGTGCCTTCCTATGCGATGGGTGAAGGTGCCGCATCCGGGGACATGATGCTCAGCGCGGCATCCTCGGGCGATTCTCCTTCATGAGACCCCTGTCCCAGCTGCAGCTTCTTCGTCTTGGGGGCTATCTCGGGAGGGGGGCGTCGCCCTCGTCTTCAGGGTTCTCAACCACTGCAGCCTGGAAGGCGCGCTCGAGGGAGCACAATGCATCCTTATCTTGGCACGCGACCGTGATGACGCCTCCGCTTCTTGGCATCTTGAGGATGTTGTAGCCGTGGTGCATAGCTACCATGAACTTGGCTAGTGCTAGGTACCCTAGGATGGCATTGTAGGGCAGACGGATGTCGGTGACGTCAAAGTCAATGAGCTCGGTGCGGTAGTTGTTGCGCTCGCCGAAGGTAACAGGGAGGCGGACCTACCCTATCGGATGTGTAGAACCGTCGGTCACTCCAGAAAATGGCTTGGTTGGGTGAAGCTGGTATTACAACACTTGGAGTTTGTCGAACGTATGAACATATAGGACATTGAGCCCTGCTCCACCATCAATGAGAGTCTTGGTGACGACCACGTTGCTGATGACGGGAGAGTAGAGCATGGGGAGCGCGCCAGCCATGGCCGCGCACTTGAGCTAGTCCGAGGAGCTGAAGGTGATGGCGCACTTGGACCACCTGAGATGGTGAGTTGCTTCAGGCTTGGGGAGTGCTTGAAGATGCAGTGGGAAGCCGGGGCTGTGAGCTGCCCAAGATGCAGGCGATGGCTCAAGGCTCCTTGAAGCCCCCAGCCCCCTTGTCTTGGTGGTGATCTTCGTTCCTTCTTGGCGGTGGAGGTAGTGGAGGAAGAGCTGCATTGCCCCGAGGGCGCTCCTCGCGAGGTTGATCCCTCCAGGTGCCCTCGCGAGGTTGGCCCTACCAGCGGTCCTCCCGAGGCTGGTCGCACCACTCCTGACGGTGGTCGCGTCCATCCAAGTGTCCTCCGCCTCGGCCACCTCCATGGACGTAGCCTCGATCATTGCGCTCGGGGCATCGACCGAGGCGCCTGTCGTAGAGGGCCCTGAGCTCCTGACAGTCATTGGTGTTGTGGCTATGAACGTTGTGGAAGATGCAGAATGGTCGGTTGCTCTTGGATGACTCGGGGTGGTTGCAGCCGCGCTTCGTATCTTGCTCGACCGCAAGCACGGCCAGCCCCTTGCGCTTCACGTCCTTGGCCTTGGCCTTCTTGTCTTCTGGGTTAGCATCAGGGAGTTCGAGGAGGGAGAGGCGCCCCTCCTTAGCCCTTCTCAGTTGTTCGCCATGTTGAACATCTCTAGAGGTGTGCAAAGATCCTCGTAGATGGCGAGATCTTCCTTCATCTTGACATCATGGACGCCATCAGTGAATGCTAAAATGATGGCCTCGTCCGACACCTTGGGAATCTTGAGGCAAACATTGTTGAAGCACTGGATATACTTCTGCAGGGTCTCTCCAGGTTGCTACTTGATGCGACGTAGGTTACCCGCGGCCGGCAGACGGTCACGAGTGCCCTGGAAGTTGGCGATGAAGCGGCCGCGCATCTCCTCCCAGGAAGAGACCGACCCCTCGGGTAGGTTCAGGACCCAAGAACGTGTGCCATCCTTGAGGGCCATCGGGAACCAGTTTGCCATGATCTTCTCGTCGCCTTTGGCCGCCTCGATGCTCAGCTCATAGAGCTGCAGGAACGCAACAGGGTCGGTAGTGCCGTCGTAGCGTGGTGGCAGGTCAGGCTTGAACTTGCTCGGCCAGAAGACGTTGTGGAGCTTCGCGGTGAACGCGCAGCATCCTACCGTGGCCACTAGCGCCCGTGGAGGGGGTGGAACCTGGTCCTGGTGCACGCGCACTGCCACCTCCTGCGGCGGTATGCGGGCCTAATGCGGGAGTGCTGGAAGTACGCGCGCTTCTCCTTGAGGTCACTGCACCACCGGGCAGCTCACGTCCTCGCGAGCTGGCGCAGGGCATGGTGGGTCGGGCCATGGTGCCACACGCCTAGCCTGACGATGACGCCCTGGGCCGGAGGTGGTGGAGGGGCCCCGTGAGCCACGTCGCCTGCTGCAGGTGGCTGCTGAGGCAGTGAGCGAGCCGGGGCGGTGGAGCCCCCGGCCATGCTGACGAGCTCAGCGATCCACTCGAGCCACTTCTCATAGAGGTCGCCAACCGGGCGGTAGCGAAGGAGCTCCTGCGCCATGAGCAGAGCGGCCTGTGCGTCCGCCTGGCCATGATGCACGTGCGAGGACGAAGCTGCTGGAGTTAGTGATGGAGTTGTCGCGGCGCATCGACGGGTGCAGCGATGAAGCATGCTGCTTGTGGCCGGCAGGGCCCATGGCGGCGTTGTCCACCGGATACGGAGCACGACGAGCACAGCCATCGCCCGCCGGAGCCATCTCAGCAACGCGAGCAACAACTGCGGCCCAACGCTCGGCGCGAGCTTGGCGTGCGTCGGCCATGGAGGTGTCGGAGTGGCGGTAGATCGATCGATGGAAGAGAAGATCTGACGCACCCCTACCTGGCGTGCCAAATGTCGGATTACGGGTTCCGCAAACCCTTGAGAGGTTCGAACTCTGGGGTGCGTGCGGAGATCTCAACCAATCCAGCCTGCTTACTCGCGATCCTCCTAAGCCTAGCGCGACGAGCTCGAAGAGACAAAGAGACACAACGATTTATCCTGGTTTGGGCCACCTTGCGGTGTAATACCCTACTCCAGTCGTTTGGTGGATTGCCTGGGAGGGCTGAGGATGAACTAGTATAGTGGATGAACTGGGCTCAGGAGGTGAGGTGTTCTTGAGCTCGATAGAGCTGAGGGGATGTGAACCAGATCAGATGCCCCTCTATGGTGGTGGCTAAGTCCTATTTATAGTGGCCTTGGTCCTCTTCCCAAATGTTGGCGGGAAGGGATCCCACAATGACCGGATTTGAAAGGGGACAAATAGTACAGCTTATCCTGACAAAAGTAGTCTTCGCCTGCAAAAAGCCTCTGGTTGTGACGCTGCGGTGGGCTCATCGATGACCTCCGTCCTGTCGTCCTGCTGGTCTTGGTCTCGTTGCATCGGAATGGAAACATTTGGCTGATTCCTCGGGACTCGGCGCCTGTGGCTAGCCTCCCTTACACCGACGAGGAAACCTGCGCTCTGCGCTCGCCTGGCGCCTGCCTGGCCCTGGTCGTCAAGGCTCACTTCAGCTGAGCCTCGTGAGGTAAACCTTGTATAGAACTCTCCACCCCTTGAGAGCCAGCCTGAAGAGGCCAATCCCCTCGGAGGTCTTAGCCTCATCCGCCTCGCGAGGCTTGGCCCCTCGCGAGGGTCTTGAGCTGTTGATGTTGAAGCTGGGCCGTACCAGGCCGTCGATGGAGCCACGCGGTGGGCCGCGGGCAGGCAGGGCTGGATACCCCCATATCCAGAACACCGACAGTTTCACAAGGCTACCTCATATTCTACCAATGATGACTTCGTGCTACCTCTTGAGCACTACGTTGGTTTTCCCTTGAAGAGGAAAGGGTGATGCAGCAAAGTAGCGTAAGTATTTCCCTCAGTTTCTGAGAACCAAGGTATCAATCTAGTAGGAGGCTCCTCACAAGTCCCTCGCACCTACACAAACAAACAAGAACCTCGCAACCAACGCGATAAAGGGGTTGTCAATCCCTTGATGGTAACTTGCAAAAGTGAGATCTGATAGAGATAATAAGATAAGATAAATATTTTTGGTATTTTTATGATATAGATTGAAAAGTAAAGATTGCAAATAACGTAGATTGGAAACTTATGTGATAAAAGAAAGACCCGGGGGCCATAGGTTTCACTAGTGGCTTCTCTCAAGATAGTATAGTTATTACGGTGGGTGAACAAATTACTGTCGAGCAATTGATAGAAAAGTGCATAGTTATGAGAAATCTAGGCATGATCATGTATATATGCATCACGTCCGCGACAAATAGACCGACTGCTGCCTGCATCTACTACTATTAATCCACACATCAACCGCTATCCAGCATGCATATAGAGTATTAAGTTCATCAGAACAGAGTAACACATTAATCAAGATGACATGATGTAGAGGGATAAACTCAAGCAATATGATATAAACCCCATCTTTTTATCCTCGATGGCAACAATACAATACGTGCCTTGCTGCCCCTGTTGTCACTGGGAAAGGACACCGCAAGATTGAACCCAAAGCTAAGCTCTTCTCCCATTGCAAGAAAGATCAATCTAGTATGCCAAACCAAACTGATAATTCGAAGAGACCTACAAAGATAACAAACCATACATAAAATAATTCAGAGGAGATTCCAATATTTCTCATAGATAAACTTGATCATAAACCCACAATTCATCGGATCTCGACAAACACACCGCAAAAAGAGTTACATCGAATAGATCTCCAAGAAGATCGAGGAGAACTTTGTATTGAGAATCAAAGAGAGAAGAAGCCATCTAGATAATAACTATGGACCCAAAGGTCTATGGTAAACTACTCACAACTCATCGAAGAGGCTATGGTGTTGATGTAGAAGCCCTCCGTGGTTGATTCCCCCTCCGGCGGAGCGCCGGTGAAGGCTCCAAGATGGGATCTCACGGATACAGAAGGTTGCGGTGGTGGAAATAGGGTTTCGTGGTGCTCCTGGATGTTCTCGGGGTACGTAGATATATATAGGAGGAAGAATTAGGTCGGTGGAGTCAATAGGGGCCCATGAGGGTGGGGGCGTGCCCACCCCCCTATGGCACGCCTGGCATCCTCGTGGCCACCTCGTTTACTTCTTGACATCCACTCCAAGTCTCCTGGTTTGCATTTGTTCCAAAAAGATCGCTCCCAAAGGTTTCATCCCGTTTGGACTCCGTTTGATATTCCTTTTCTTCGAAACACTGAAATAGGCAGAAAATAGCAATTCGGGCTGGGCCTCCGGTTAGTAGGTTAGTCCCAAAAATGATATAAAAACTATAAAGTAAAGCCCCAAAACATCCAAAACGGGTAACATAATAGCATGGAACAATCAAAAATTGTAGATACATTGGAGACGTATCACTCTGCAACACAAGATTCTACCGCCAAAGCTTCAACGCAAAATTCTCAAGCCACTGCTCCGCATGTAATGACTGATCATGAGCTTCTCCTCTGTCTTCACCAAAAATTTGATAGAAATCACAAGTGGGTCAAGCGTTAGTTTTGTGTAATTTTTCAGGACATGGAAGTCACTCAAAACACTGTGAAGAAGAATCACAATTACCTGCATCACGTCTTCGATCGCACTTGGGCTATTCTTTGACATCTCTATAGTGCAGAAGAACTCAAGGAAATGGACTTCCAACAGGACTTTGACTGGTCTCAGCCACCTTCGAAGAAATTCAAGAAGGTCAAAGTTCCTTAGCTGGTCGCTAGTTCATATTCTTCATCGCGCGAGACGGATGAAGCTGAAGATTTAAACGACACTGCAGTAGGCCCTACATCAAAGGATGACCCCAACAACGCTGGCGCTCCTCCATCGACATCATGATGATATTCTTCAGGGGCGTTAGTCCTCATTTTTCGTCCCTTTTGGTCATTTGATGACAAAGGGGGAGAAAATTAAGTTAGTCTTCAAGAGGGTCTTATATATGGGCGTTTTTGTTAAGTTACAACTCTTGATCTTCTAAGGTGTTTCCTCTGATGAGTTGTAAACTTAAGTCCTATGGTGCTCTGATACTTTTGACTGCTTTCTGCATGCTTATTTCCTCTAGTACTTTAATGCACGCATGCTGAATTTCAACAGACACCATATTTAATCATGCATTCAAATTCTTCATATCATATGTCAAATGCGTGTATGAATTACAAAATATAGGGGGAGATCTCCATGATTTTACTCTACAATGTGCATTTGCTATCCAAAGCAAATTTCTCAAAATGCACATCTTCAAGGGGAGTTCTTCTATATCTTGCAATCAACACTACTAGGAAAAGGCCTGCTAGTGGCGCACCTGTTTTGCCTACTAATGGCGCACTACACGTGCGCCACTAGCACCACGCCATTAGATTTTTTTACTAATGGCGCACCTGTGGTGCGCCATTAGTGTACCAGATACTAATGGTGCACCAGGCAGTGCGCCATTAGTATAGCCCACGGTGCGCCATTAGTATACCAGATACTAATGGCGCACCACATAGAAGTGCGCCATTAGTAACAATTTTTTTCACAAAAAATTTCAAATTTTTTGTCAAATTTTTTCCTTTTTTTCTTTATCTCGGGTCACTATGGCTTAATCTCGGGTCAATATGCTTAATCTCAAGTCAAATCGCACTAATTGGTCAAACTTCCCGAAAGGTCACCCATCCTCACACAACTCCAGCCCGAGCACGCTTAACTTCGCAATTCTATCCAACCCCAACACCACCTCACTTAACTGGCACTTGTTTATATATCTATCATATCAATCCTATTAAACCTTGTTGATGTCTAGGACTTTGTTCATGTTCATGAGTATGATGAAATTTTGAAAAATATTTCAAACTTCCCGGTCATATAACGTATCATTTTTTGAAAAAAAAATCCAAAAAAAAAATTCGAAACCAATTTTTTTCTGTTACTAGTGGCGCACCTAGCAAACGGTGCGCCACTAGTAAGTTTGAATTTTTTTGAATTTTTTTGCCTCTAGATCTTGAAAGCCCCGTAACTTTTTTCTGTTAGGTTTTTGAGGATTTTTAAAATGTTTAACGGGGTTCCCCCGGTTAAATTCGGATGTAACTTTCCGAGTAGATGATTTTTCATATAAAAAACTTTTTAATCCGAGTTCGTATGCAAAAGTTATGCCCATTTTACAAATTCCAGAGAGATTTTGCAAATAAAGTCGAAATTCATATTTGTAAATTTTCCCAACAACTAGACCACATATCACATGGGAAACTTATTTTCTTTTATTTTTTTGACATTTCCATCATTTTCTTTTACTTTTTTAAACTGAAAAGGCGGTCCACGGGGGTGTGTGCATTCGGTGGATTTTTTGGGCCAAGTTAGTAATGGCGCACCGTGGTAATGGTGCGCCATTACTAACCATTACTAGTTTTGAAAGAAAAAAAATTGAAAAAAATTTACTAGTGGCGCACCGTGGATGTGGTGCGCCATTGCTAGTTTTGAAAAAAAAAATTAAAAAAATTGAAAAAAATTCACAAGTGGCGCACCGTGGATGTGGTGCGCCATTACTAGTTTAACTAGTAATGGCGCACTATCCCCGGTGCGCCATTAGTGTCTATATCATCAATAGCCCTTTTCCTAGTAGTGCAAATTCCTCAATAGTAGCATTTACACTTCATATGTTTATCCCCTTTGAAAACTTAACCTATTTGTTATCAATCACCAAAAAGGGGGAGATTGTAAGTGCATCTAGTGCCCCTTAGTGATTTTGGTGTATTGAAGACTTATAGGTTAAGGGACTAATGTGTTTGTGAGTGTACATAGGCTCTATAAGTCGATGAGGAGTTTGATATCTATGATGAAAGTTGACGCCTAAAAATGTATGTCTTCAGCTGAAGACTTTGGTTTTCTTGAAGACTTTGAAAGTGAGGAAATTGGTGTGACCTTGAGGACTTGGATATTCATGTGAGGACTATGAAGCGTGAAGACTATTGTTTTCGTAGTTTCATTTTCTCTGTCTTGAGTAATAGGAAACACCATACTCTTATAGGGGGTCGAGGTAATACTAAGGAAACACTTTCCAAGTGATTCTCATCTCAAATCCTACACCTACACAATACTTTCGAGTAAAGACTTTGGAAATCTCATACGGTTCAGTCAATTTCTTCAGTGACAGAGATGAAGATATTCTGTTCTCTGAAGAATTTGTGCTGACTTAGGAGTTAGGAATTCGCCAGTGCGGATTGCCTACAAGTGAGGAACATGATAGCCCTGAGGAATTTGATGGCTCAAATTTCCGACCGTTGATGTGCTACGCGCCAGCTGTCCAAAATATCCTACCCACCTAACGGTCATATCATTGAAGGGCCTTTATGTCTTATCATGTCGGGCTGTTCCCTAGGATATAAATAGCCACCACCCTACAACCACTAGCTGGTTGGCTGCTTCGAGAGAAACTAACACTTTTCATTGAGAGCATCCCATCCTCCGAGGACTTGGAGCGAAAATCATCAAGTGAGGAAAACCCAAAACTCAAACACCTACAACCCAAAGTGATTGAGCATCACTAAATAGATAGTTCCTGTGTGGAACCGACGCTTGTTACCTTTGAGGACTGTGCATCCTCCAGACGGTTAGGCGTCATGGTCTAGAGCGTCCAAGAGGTATTGTGGATCGCCAAGTGACCAGGTCTGTCAAGGTTTGGAAGTCACATGAAGACTTACCACGAGTGATTGGGCGAGTTCTGTGTGACTTTAGCTCAAGGAGAATACGGTGAGGACTGTGTGTTCGGTACTGTGGGGCCTCAAGTTTAAATACACAGCCGCTCCAACCAGACGTACAACTTTCACATCGTTTGGAACTAGTCTACCAAATCATCGTCTTCACCAAGCTACTAGTTCTATCTCCTCAACCCTTTCATTTCTTCATTCATGTGTTGATCAACCTGATCGTTACTGTTTGAAGACTTTGACTGAAGACTTTCTCAATTTCCTCAACCCTATTTCTTTAGTCACTTTGTCTTCAGCCTGCTTATCCTTCTTTCGCGCTTTTTTGTACTCTGTGTATGTTTCATTTCATCATGATGACTATGCTATTGCTCTGTTATGCGTGTGCCTGAGTACTTATTCTGCTGCTAGTGTGTCGTTGCTTAGGAAATTCCTCACTTATTATTTCCTCAGTGACGAATTTGTAAAAATCACCTATTCACCCCCTCTAGTCGATATAACACACTTTCACAGTCAAACGCATACGCAAAAAGATAGGTCTAATCAGTTCAGCAAAGCGCTCAAAATTCTCATCATCCTTTTTCTTGGATGGCTTAGGAGGAAAAGGCATGGGTTTCTGAATCCATGGTTCTCTTTCTTTTCCGTGCTTCCTAGCAACAAAGTCTCTCTTATCATAACATTGATTCTTTGATTGTGGGTTATCAAGATCAATAGGAGGTTCAATCTCTACATCATTATCATTACTAGGTTGAGCATCAACATGAACATCATTATTAACATTATCACTAGGTTCATGTTCATCACCAGATTATGTCTCGGCATCAGAAATAGAAATACCATTGGGATTCTCAGGTGTGTTTATAACAAGTTCACTGGAAGCATGTGAAGTCCTATCAGTGTTCTTTCTCTTTTTATTAGAGGGACTAGGTGCATCAGTGTTAATTCTCTAAGAATCTTGCTCAATTCTCTTAGGATGGCCCTCAGGATACAAAGGTTCCTGGGTCATTTTACCACATCTAGTCATAACCCTAACAACATTATAGTTGTTCTTATTATTTAACTCATTGAAGAAATCATCTTGTGCCTTGTGTACTTGTTCTACTTGAGTTGTAACCATGGAAGCATGTTTAGTAATAAGCTTAAGCTCATTTTTAACTCTAGACATATCATCACTCAAGTGTTCAACCATATCAGCATTACATTTCAATTGTCTACCAACATAAGCATTAAAGTTTTCTTGTTTTAACAATAAAGTTATCAAACTCTTCCAAGCATTGACTAGCAGACTTATTATGAGAGATATCACCTTCATCAAATCTATAGAGAGAATTTACCTTTACTACTTGTGTCAGGTTATCAAGACCATGTATTTCTTCAATATGCGGTAAATTCTTAACATCTTCTGCTTTAATACCTTTTTCTTTCATAGATTTCTTTGCCTCTTGCATATCTTTAGGACTAAGAAATAGAATACCTCTTTTCTTCAGAGTTGGCTTAGGAGTTGGTTCAGGAAGTGTCCAATCATTATCATTACTCAATATAATATTAAATAGCAATTCAGCTTGTTCACAGTTCTTTCCATTAAAACACAACCAGCACAACTATCCAGGTGGCCTATGGAAGCATCAGTTAGTCCATTATAAAATATATGAAGTATTTCATTTTTCTTGAGAGGATGATCAGGCAAAGCATTAAGTAATTGGAGAAGCCTCCCCCAAGCTCATGGGACTTCTTCAATTTGCACAAAGTTAAATATTTCCCTTAAGGCAACTTGTTTCTTATGAGCAGGAAAATATTTTGCAGAGAAGTAGTAAATCATATCCTGGATACTACGCACACAACCAAGAGCAAGAGAATTAAACCATCTCTTAGCATCACCCTTTAACGAGAAAGGAAGCAATTTAAGAATGTAGTAATAGAAAAGTTTTCCTCATGAGCAAATAGGGTGGCTATATCATTCAATTTAGAAAGATGTGCCACAACAGTTTCAGATTCATAACCATGGAAAGGATCAGATTCAACCAAAGTAATTAGCTCAGGATCGACAGAGAATACACAATCCTTACCAGTAAAACAAATAGGTGAGGTAGCTAACGTAGGATCATATTGCATTCTAACATTCAAAGACTTTTCTTCTAGCTTAGCTAATAGTTTTTTAAGATCATCTCTATCGCTGCAAGCAAGAAAGTCTGTAGGAGTTTCCTCATCCATAATATAACCCTTAGGTACAATAGGCCATTCATATCTAGGGGAAGAATCATAATCTTCTGTTTCACTAATATCACCAGTTTCAGTAATTTCATTCTCTCTAACCCTAGCAAGTTGTTCATCAATAAACTCACCTAGTGGCACAACATTATCAAGTAAAGAAGTAGTATCTTCATAAGCATCATGCATAGCAGAAGTGGCATCATCAATAACATGTGATGTATCTCCCGGATTACGGGTTTCGCAAACCCTTGAGAGGTTCGAACTCTAGGGTGCGTGCGGAGATCTCATCCTACCCAGCCTGCCTACTCGCGATCCTCCTAGGCCTAGTGTGTCAAGCTCAAAGAGACTAAGAGACACAGCAGTTTATCCTGGTTCGGGCCACCTTGTGGTGTAATACCCTACTCCAGCGTTTGGGTGGATTGCCTCGGAGGGCTGAGGATGAAATAGTACAATGGGTGAACTGGCCTTAGGAGGTGAGGTGTTCTTGAGCTCAACGGAGCTGGTATGGTGTGAGCTAGTTCGGCTTGTCTTGCCTCTATGGTGGTGGCTAGTCCCATTTATAGTGGCCTTGGTCCTCTTCCCAAATGTTGGCGGGAAGGGATCCCACAATGGCCGGACTTGAAAGGGGACAAGTAGTACAACTTATCCCGACAAAAGTAGTCTTCGCCTGTGAAAAGCCTCTGGTCGTGACGCTGCGGTGGGCTCGTCGATGACCTCTCTCTTACCGTCCTAGCGGTCTTGGTCTCATTGCACCAGGATGGAAACCTTTGGCTGATTCCTTGGGAGTCCGGGCCTGTGGCTTGCCTCCTTTGCACCAAAGAGGAAACCTGCGCTCTGCGCCCGCCTGGCCTTGGCCGTCATGGCTCACGTCAGCTGAGCCTCGTGAGGTAGACCTTGCATAGAACTCTCCGCCCCTCATGAGCCAATCTGAGGAGGCCAGTCCCCACGATGGTCTTGGCGTCGTCCGCCTCGCGAGGCTTGGCCCCTTGCGAGGGTCTTGAGTTGTTGATGTTGAAGCTGGGCCGTACCAGGCCGTCGATGGAGCCACGTGTTGGGCCGCAGGCAGGGCTGGATACCCCCATATCCAGGACGCCGACACTAGCCCCCGGGCCCAAGGCACGCTCGGACTTGGCTTCCAGGCGAAGCCAAAGGGCAAGTGCGGAGCACCGTGGGCCCTAATCACCTGCGGTCTTGATGACGCATGGAGATTGATGGGACGTGGGCGACTCCACTTCCCCATGCTGCCTCGGCAACTGTTCGACTTGACGGGATGATGCGGCATGCAGAAGGTCATGATGGCGCGAGGTCGTGGAGGCCGGCGGTTGGCCTCCCTTGGCTATAAAGGTGAGGGAGGGGCAGAGCCCCTCACCCATCTCTCCTTCATCTTGCTTTCGCCTGCTTCTCTCCTCTCCATCTTTCTCCCATGGCGTCACCGAGGAGGGTTTTAGCGGCCGGGAAGGGGCAGGCTTCCAAGGAGAGGCCTGCCGCTCTGCCTCCCAAGATAGGTCGCGGTCGCCCCCGCAAGCATCTCGCGGTTCCCATGGCGGCTCCTAGGGGGTGAGGGCGTGCACCCCCAGAGCCGGCACTCCTCTTGGTGCCCACGATGGCGCCTCTTCTTGTAGCAAGGGCCACCGGCTTTGGAGCACCCCCCATGATGAAGGGAGGCGCGCCATGATCGTGCGCCCACCTCGGCTGGGCTTCTCTTTGATGGACGTGCTCCCTGAATTCGTGGTGTGGTCGGAGAGCCTGGCCGGCACCTCGTTCCTGCTTCTGCCTTTCTTCTCTGGCGAACTTCCTTCCTCGGGGCTTGATGGTCTCTGGCTGTAGGTCGATGACAGCTGCAGCAGAGCTCCATGGGTTGGTGCCGAGGTCACCGCCTCCGGCAGCGTGGTCCTAACCCATGGCTGGCAGACTTTCACCCGCGCGCGTGGCCTGGGCGGAAGGTGGACCCTCCACTTCAAGTACGGCAGCCTAGCAACCCTTTATGTGAGGGTGTTCAGGGAGGACGGCCGCCGCGTGGGGTGTTGCCCGGAGGATGACAGCGACGATGATGGTGGTGAAGGCGAGCTTGGTCTTGGCGACGCGCGCTCCTCCTCCCGCGACGGCAGCTCTTCCTCGGATGAGAGCTTGAGTAGTGGCGGCTACGACCAGCCTCCGCATCATCGTGCCCGGGTCGAGGATGTCGGTGGTTCGTCCCGCCGCAGTGCTCCAGTGAAGCTGGAGAGGAGCCCGGCGTGAGGCTGGGGGCCGGCAAACTTGGACTCAAGGCCGGCGGCCCCAGGTTGCTTATGGGTGAACTAGTGAAGCACCGGGCCACCTTGAGGCGCTGCTTGAGGATATGGCGCTGGTGCCGAGCTCGTACGCCTTTGGGCCCTCTTTTTTTAGCCTTTCCTTTCTCCTGTAACTCGAAAAAAAGATGTACCCTGCGGGGGCATGTAATGAAATACGGCAGTTATGCCCTTTATGCTACGCTTACTATCTTGATGTTGTGTTATAATGGTTGCAATCTGAGTAAGCTAAGGTAGGAAAGCTTAGCTTGGTATGTGTGTAGTAGTTTTCCGCCTCACGAAAACATGGCCTCAGGTACTCGACGGGGCCCCCTTTCTCGGGGAGCCATGGGTGTAGACCCCGGCAGACGCCTTGGGATCTCAGGAGCTACTACAGGGTTGTCTTCGAAGGAAGAGAAAACTGACGAGCGACTTACTCCCCCTTGTGCGAGCCCCCTGCCATAGATTAGCTCGGACTTGATGCACCGTGTTGCGCTGCCTGGGGGGCACAGACATGAGGAGTGCTGGTGCCCGCGTGAGCTTGATCGAGGGCTCCTCACAAGCAACAAGTAAATAAAGTACACAAAGTGCAGCAGGGTGGACCAATCCTTTATGTAGCAAAGGATAAGCCTGGACAATTTCTAATAATGAGAAAGGATCCCCCGAGGACACATGGGAATTATCGTCAAGCTAGTTTTCATGACGTTCATATGATTCGCGTTCGGTACTTTGATAATTTGATATGTGGGTGGACTGGTGCTTGGGTACTGCCCTTACTTGGACAAGCATCCCATTTATGATTAACCCCTATTGCAAGCATCCGCAACTACAAAAGAAGTATTAAGGTAAACCTAACCACAACATTAAACATATGGATCCAAATCAGCCCCTAACGAAGCAATGCATAAACTAGGGTTTAAGCTCCTGTCACTCTAGCAACCCATCATCTACTTATTACTTCCTCATGCCTTCCTCTAGGCCCAAATAATGGTGAAGTGTCATGTAGTCGACGTTCACATAACACCACTAGAGGAAAAGACAACATACATCTCATCAAAATATCGAACGAATACCAAATTCACATGACTACTAATAGCAAGACTTCACCCATGTCCTTAGGAACAAACGTAACTACTCACAAACCATATTCATGTTCATAATCAGAGGAGTAATAATATGCATAAAGGATCTAAACATATGATCTTCCACCGAGTAAACCAATTAGCATCAACTACAAGGAGTAATCAACACTACTAGCAACCCACAGGTACCAATTTGTGGTTTTGATACAAGATTGCATACAAGAGATGAACTAGGGTTTTGAGAGGAGATGGTGCTGGTAAAGACGTTGATGGAGATTGACCCCCTCTCGATGAGAGGATCGCTGGTGATGACGTTGGTGATGATTTCCCCCTCCCGGAGGGAAGTGTCCCCGGCAGAACAGCTCCGACAGAGCCCTAGATTGGTTCCGCCAAGTTTCCGCCTCGTGGCGGCGGAGTTTCGTCCCGTAAGCTTGCCCATGGTTTTTTCCAGGGTAAAAACTCTGATATAGCAGAAGATGGACACCGGGGCCCACCAGGGGGTCCAGGAGAGAGGGCAGCGCGCCCAGTAGGGGGGGCGCGCCCCACTCTCCTGGATGAGGTGGGCGCCCCCTGGTGTATTTCTTTCGCCCAAAAATTCTTATTAATTCCAAAAAGATGTTTCGTGAAGTTTCAGGACTTTTGGAGCTGTGCAGAATAGGTTTCCAATGTTTCTCCTTTTCCAGCCAGAATTCCAGCTGCCGGCATCCCCCCTCTTCATGGTAAACGTTGTAAAATATGAGAGAATAGCCATAAGTATTGAGATATAATGTGTAATAACAGCCCATAATGCAATAAATGTTGATATAAAAGCATGATGCAAAATGGACGTATCTACTCCACCAAGCTTAGACCTCGCTTGTCCTCAAGCGAAAGCCGAAATCAAAAAATATGTCCACATGTTTAGAGATAGAGGTGTCAATAAAAATAAAATACGGACATGACGGCATCACGATCATTCTTGTAACAGCAACATATATAGATTTTATCATATGATTTGTTATGATCAAGTAACAATCAATTCACAATGTAAAGTATGGTTCAAAAACTTCATTGGGAACTAACAAACTATAATCTCACTCATTGAAGCAATTGCAATTTATCGTAACATCAAAAAGAGTCAACAATAGAGCTTTTCAGCAAGCTCACATACTCAACTATCTTGTAGTCTTCTATAATTGCTAACACTCACGCAATAATTGTGGTTATGGAGTTTCAGCCAGACGCTAAGAAAGATAGGGGCTTATTGTGTTGCTTCCCACCGTATTCACCTTTAGGTGATGTCAACAATAATAGCCCATGCTAACTAACATCCAATTGGATATATATATCATGATCTTTCAAACACGAGGAGCTTGCGAAAGGATAAACTGAAAAAGGGAAAGGTGAGGATCACCTTGACTCAAGCATAAAGTAAAAATATAAAGTAAAATATAGGCCCTTCGCAGAGGGAAGCAGAGGTTGTCATGTGCGTTTAGGGTTGACGCACAAAATCTTAATGCAAAAGAACGTCACTTTTATTGCCCCTTGTATGTGGACCTTTATTATGCAGTCCGTCGCTTTTATTACTTCCACAACAAGATCGTACAAAGCTTATTTTCTCTGCACTAATAAGTCATATATAATTAGATAGCAATTTTTATTGCTTGCAACATGACAACTTACTTGAAGGATCTTACTCAATCCATAGGTAGGTATGGTGGACTCTCATGCCAAAACTGGGTTTAAGGGTATTTCGAAGCACAAGTAGTATCTCTACTTGGTGCAAGGAATTTGGCTAGCATGAGGGAGAAAGGCAAGCTCAACATGTTTGGAAGGTCAATGACAATATAATTTAACTGAGATGCGCGAAAACATAAACTATTACGTTTTCTTCCTTGTCCAACGTCAACTCCTTTAGCATGTCATACCTAATGAGTGCTCCCAATTATAAAAAGGTGTCCAAGATAATATATTTGTATGTGAACTCCTCTTTCCTTATCACTTCCTATTAATTGCAACGATGACCAAAACTATGTTCATCAACTCTCAACAATTTTTATGCCTTATACTTTCTATGTGTGAAGTTATCACTATCCATAAGATCAATATGAACTCTTTTATTCTTTCTACTTTCTCAAGATCATAGCAACATAGCAAAGCCATTGACTCAACACTAATCTTTATTATAGATAGCTCACGGACTCGATTACATAAAGAGATCATAAAGCAAAACTCAAACTACTTGATATCAAAACTTCAATCTACTAGATCAAGATACTACTAAAAGGATCAAACTAAATAAAGCGGTAAAGAAAGGAGTGTGATGGTGATACAATACCGGGGCACCTCCCCCAAGCTTGGCAGTTGCCAAGGGGAGTGCCCATACCCATGTGATTATGTCCTCGGAGGTGGTGAAGTAAGAGTTATTGATGATGTAGGCTTGTTGTCCGTCTTCCAAGGCATAGGCTCTCCATCATAGAAGGATGATCGAGTCTCCGGGATCCTTAAATCTGCAGCCAAACTCATCCTCTTGAATCTATATTCATACTCATAGTTCTGGTTTTGCAGGTCATAGATCTGGGGTTGGAGATGCTCGATTTTCTCTTGAATCTTGAAGATGGTCTCCCCAATGACTTTGGCATCCAGCTTGTGGTTGTTGGTGAACTCCGTGATCATATTCTGGTTAGCGTTGAGACCATGCTCCACCATCCCTTGACACTTGAAAACTTGCTGCTCCACGGCTTCGAGCTTTGTCTCCACACTCCCGGTATGCCTTTGTCCCTCCACATCCCAGATGTGCAGCACCCCTCACGCATCTCAATGGTTTGAGGGTGTTGCAGCACCTCCGTGAGATAGGGGTTGATAACCCTCTCGAAAAACTTGTCCTTTCGAGGGATCCTCGCAAGGATGAAGCCAAAGCACCAGGGTTCGGCGCGGTGCGTTGATGACACACAAGTGTAGGGGATCAATTGTAGTCCTTTCGATAAGTAAGATTGTCGGACCCAACAAGGAGCAGAAGGAAATGATAAGCGGTTTTCAGTAAGGTTTTCTCTGCAAGCACTGAAATTGTAGGTGATAGATAGTTTTCTGATAAGATAAATGGTAACGAGCAACAAGTAAATAAAGTAAACAAAGTGCAGAAAGGTGGCCCAATCCTTTATGTAGCAAAGGATAAGCCTGGGCAATTTCTAATAATGAGAAACGAGCTCCCGAGGACACATGGGAATTATCGTCAAGCTAGTTTTCATCACGTTCATATGATTCATGTTTGGTACTTTGATAATTTGATATGTGGGTGGACCGGTGCTTGGGTACTGCCCTTACTTGGACAAGCATCCCACTTATGATTAACCCCTATTGCAAGCATCTGTAACTACAAAGAAAGTATTAAGGTAAACCTAACCACAACATTAAACATATGGATCCAAATCAGCCCCTAACAAAGCAACACATAAACTAGGGTTTAAGCTCCTGTCACTCTAGCAACCCATCATCTACTTATTACTTCCCCATGGCTTCCTCTAGGCCCAAATAATGGTGAAGTGCCATGTAGTCGACATTCACATAACACCACTAGAGGAAAATACAACATACATCTCATCAAAATATCGAACGAATACCAAATTCACATGACTACTAATAGCAAGACTTCACCCATGTCCTCAGGAACAAACGTAACTACTAACAAAGCATATTCATGTTCATAATCATAGGAGTAATAATATGCATAAAGGATCTGAACATATGATCTTCCACCGAGTAAACCAATTAGCATCAACTACAAGGAGTAATCAACACTACTAGCAACCCACAGGTACCAATTTGTGGTTTTGATACAAGATTGGATACAAGAGATGAACTAGGGTTTTGAGAGGAGATGGTTCTGGTGAAGATGTTGATGGAGATTGACCCCCTCTCGATGAGAGGATCGCTGGTGATGATGTTGGTGATGATCTCCCCCTCCCGGAGGGAAGTGTCCCCGACAGAACAGCTCTGCCAGAGCCCTAGATTGGTTCCGCCAAGGTTCCGCCTCATCGCGGCGGAGTTTCGTCCCGTAAGCTTGCCCACGATTTTTCTAGGGTAAAAGCTTTGATATAGCAGAAGATGGACATCGGGGGCCCACCAGGGGGTCCAGGAGACAAGGTGGTGCGCCTAGTAGGGGGGCACGCCCCCACTCTCCTGGATGAGGTGTGGGCCCCCTGGTGTATTTCTTTCGCCCAAAAATTCTTATTAATTCCAAAAAGATGTTTCATGGAGTTTCAGGACTTTTGGAGCTCTGCAGAATAGGTTTCCAATGTTTGCTCCTTTTCCAGCCAGAATTCCAGCTGCCGGCATTCCCCCTCTTCATGGTAAACCTTGTAAAATAAGAGAGAATAGCCATAAGTATTGAGATATAATGTGTAATAACAGCCCATAATGCAATAAATATTGATATAAAAGCATGATGCAAAATGGACGTATCATGCGTGCGCGCGAGTGCAGGCCCAAGGCACACACACCTACCTAGCCCCACGCGTGAGGCACGCAAGAGGAAGTGACGGGTGACTGCCACCTCTCTCGTGCCCTTAGGCCAAAAACAGCTCAAGAGAAGGAAACAACTCGAGGAAGCAGGGTTTGAAAATACCAAATCCATTGAAAGGTTACTAAAAAACTGCAAGCAACTTCGGAAAGCAAATGAACAGTTGCGTCTGGCACCTAATCTAGTCTTCTCACCAGCGCAGAGCTAAGGGCTACCACTAAGACGTGGGAGGGAGCCCCCATGAGGCCCCAGGGCGACTCCTAGGAGACTCCATGGCATGTACAGCCCCACTCATTATTACGTGAGTGTCACGTGCGGAGACCTTCACAGGCCGGAGCCTTGCTTCACAGGCTGGAACCTTGCTTCACAGGCCGGAGCCTTTCTTCAAGGGTAGAACTTCCGAAGGTGCTTGATGTTCCAGGCGTTCTGGATGGCGACCCCGTCCTTTGTCTCCAAGCGCGCGGCGCCAGGCTTGGAGACACGGGCAATCCTAAACGGGCCCTCCCACATGGGAGAGAGCTTGTGCAGCCCCTCCCTGGAGAGCACCCGCCTCAGGATGAGATCACCCACCTCTAACGTCCTGGAGCGGATGCTGTGGCAGTGGTACCACCGCAGCGCCTGCTGGTACCTTGCCGCCTAGAGCGAGGCTTGTCGGTGGCGTTCCTCCCCCAGCACGAGAGCCATCCCCCGCGTTGCATCCTGGCGTGCCTTGTCGAACGCCAGGACCCGCGTGGAGCAATGCTTGACCTCATGAGGGAGAACCACTTCTGCTCCATAGACGAGGAAGAACGGTGTCTCTCCTGTTGGCTTGGTCGCGGTGGTGCATATGGACCACAGCACGGACTGCAGCTCGTCGAGCCAGCCCCTGCCGCAGGCCTCGAGCCTCTTCTTGAATGTCCTAGTCTTGTGCCCCCTCAGGACTTCTACATTGGCCCGCTCGGCCTAGCCGTTGCTCCGTGGGTGTGCCACTGAGGCGTAGCATATCTGCGTTCCAAGGTTAGCACAGTATGTTTTGAAAAGGTTGTTGGTGAACTGCGAGCCATTGTCGGTCATGATGCGGTTGGGGACCCCAAACCGGCTCACAATTCCCTTGATGAACTTAACGGCCAATCCATCTAGGATAGTGCGCATGGCTTCTACCTCCGCCCACTTGGAACTTGTCGATGGCGACGTAGAGGTACCGGTAGCCCCCTGGCGCTCGAGGGAATGGCCCCAAGATGTCTAGCCCCCAGACCGTGAACGGCCATGTGAGTGCGATTGTCTAGAGGCCCTGCGCGGGCTGGTGGATTTGCTTGGCGTGAAACTGACATGCTTCGCAAGAGCGCACCAGCTCTGCAGCGTCGTTGAGAGCGGTGGGCCAGTAGAAGCCGCTGCAGAATGCCTTGCCCACCAGAGTGCATGACGAGGAATGATGCCCGCAGTCCCCACCATGTATGTCCGCTAGCAGCTCGAGCCCCTGTTCCCTAGAGATGCATGGCAAGAAAATGTCATTGGGCCTCTTGCGATATAAATCACCATCCTGGATACAGTACGTGGTAGCTTGACGGGCCACACACTCGGCGTCTTCCTCCTCCTATGGCAGGGTCCCTTGAAGCAAGTACGCCTTGAACTCTTCAGTCCAGCACCTCTCCCGAGGCTCGAGCGCAAGAAGAAGGCAGGCCCCCGAGGGGTGGCCACAGGTTGGGGCACCCGTCTCATGTGCTTGTGGCAAGTCCTCCTGAGGCGGTGCTGGGATCGAGGCGCGGGGAGTCACAGATGGCTTGAAGAGCCGCTCCTCGAACACCGCTGGCTCCTGAGGGAGCCCACGGGAGGCTCTCTTAGCGATGTCATCCACTTCCTTGTTCATTCCACGCGGCACGTGCTGCAGCTCCACGCCCATGAACCGCTTCTCCATTTTGTGCACCTCTTCTAGGTACGCCTCCATGTGCTCGTCCTTAGGCGTGTACTCCTTGTTGGAGGTGCCACCATTACTGTCAGGCTTGTCAAATATCTCTTGAGGTCTTGAAAGGCCGTGTCCGCCTCTGGGGTCCACTCGAATGGCTCCTTCCTTTTCATCAGCTTGAAGAATGGGAGGGCGCGCTCCCCCAGCTTGGAAATGAAGCGCCCAAGCGAGGTTACGCAGCCCGCCAGCTTCTGCATCTCCTTTAGGGTCTGTGGGGGCGGCTCATGTCCTCTATCGCCTTAACCTTCTCAGGGTTGGCCTCGATCCCTCTGTGTGACACCAGGAAGCCCAACAACTTGTCTGAGGGAACCTCGAACACATACTTCTTGGGATTAAGCCAAAGGTCCACCTTGTGCAGGCTGGCAAACGTCTCCTTCAGATCTACTATCAAGGTCCCGGCCTCCCGAGACTTCACCACTGTATCATCAACATAGGCCTTTGCATTCCTCCCAAGCTGCGAGCCCAGGGC
The DNA here is from genome assembly GCF_002162155.2 of Triticum dicoccoides. Classification (NCBI taxonomy): domain Eukaryota; kingdom Viridiplantae; phylum Streptophyta; class Magnoliopsida; order Poales; family Poaceae; genus Triticum; species Triticum dicoccoides. Next base: position 302,023,788 of record NC_041391.1, on the reverse strand, counting down.
GATATGCATCAGTCACTGGAAGGTTGCCCCGACATTAAGCAGTCCGAAGGGCATGTAGGTGTAGCAGTACACCCTGCGGGGGGTCAAGAACGTCGTTTTCTCCACATCCTGCACGACCATCTTGATCTGGTGGTAGCCTGAGAAGGCATCCAAGAAGCATAACAGGTCGCACTCGGCGGTGGAGTCCATGATCTGGTCGATGCGAGGGAGCGGGAAGGGATCTTGCGGGCAGACCTTGTTGAGGTTGGTGAAGTCGACACACATGCACTCCTTCCCTCCTTTCTTGGGGACGCTGACGGGGTTCGCCAGCCACTCCGGGTATCACACCTCTCTGATGACCCCTGCAGCCTGTAGCTTGCGGGTTTCCTAGACGATGAAGGATCGTTTCTCCGTGGACTAGCGACGGGACTTCTGCTTCACTGGTCGCACATTTGGCATACCCTCAGGCGGTGCTCGATTATTCCCCTTGGGACCCCAGGCAAGTGTTTGGGTTCCCAAGCGAATACATCCTTGTTGGCTCACAAAATGTTAACCAATGCCTCCTCTTGGTCCCGAGGGAGGCCAAGCTTGAGGGCTTGCACAGCGCCTTTCATGTCCCCCGCCACCGTGAGGACATCGTTGTTGTCGGGCATCTTCATGAGGTTGTACGAAGGGTGGGTCAGCCATAAACTGGGCCAATGCCGGGTACCCCAGAATGGAATTGTATGGCAGGTCGATCCTGGCGATGTTGAAGTCGATGAGCTCGGTGTGGTAGTTGTCGCGGGTCCCGAAGGTGACAGGGAGGCGGATCTACCCCAGGGGGCTGGTGAAGCCGCCGCCGACCCCGGAGAAAGGCTTGGAGGGGCGGAGCTATCTGGGCGGCACGTGCAGCAGGCCGAATGCCTCTGGGGAGAGCACGTTGAGGCTGGCTCCGACGTTGATGAGGGTTCTGGTGACCACCATGTTGTAGATGGTGGGGGTGCAGAGCATTGGGAGCGCGCCTGCTCCTGTCGTGGTGGCAGGATGATCCTCGAGGCCAAAGGTGAGGTCGGCCTTGGACACCGTCCAGCCCGGTCGAGCCACCGAGCCCGCCTGGGCGGCGCTTACTGATACGTCTCCAATGTATCTATAATTTTTGATTGTTCCATGCTATTCTATTACTTGTTTTGGATGTTTATTGGCTTTACTCTACACTTTTATATCATTTTTGGGACTAACCTACTAACTGGAGGCCTAGCCCGAATTGCTGTCTTTTGCCTATTACAGTGTTTCGAAGGAAAGGAATATCAAATGGTGTCCAAACGGAATGAAACCTTCGGGAGCGATCTTTTTGGAACAAACTCAATCCAGGGGACTTGGAGTGGACGTCAAGCAACGAACGAGGCGACCGCGAGGGTGCCCGGCGCGCCCCCTGGGGGTGGGCGCGCCCCCCACCCTCATGGGCCCCTCATTGCTCCACCGACGTACTTCTTCCTCCTATATATATCCACGTACCCCAAAAACATCAAGGAGCACCAAGAAAAACTATTTCCACCGCCGCAACCTTCTGTATCCACGAGATCCCATCTTGGAGCCTTCGCCGGCGCTTCGCCGGAGGGGGAATCGACCATGGAGGGCCTCTACATCATCTCCAAAGGCCTGTCCGATGAGTTGTGAGTAGTTTACCACAGACCTTCGGGTCCATAGTTATTATCTAGATGGCTTCTTCTCTCTCTTTGAATCTCAATAGTAAGTTCTCCTCGATCTTCTTGGAGATCTATTCGATGTAACTCTTTTTGCGGTGTGTTTGTCGAGATCCGATGAATTGTGGGTTTATGATCAAGTTTATCTATGAGAAATATTTGAATCTCCTCTGAATTCTTTTATGTGTGATTAAGTTATCTTTGCAAGTCTCTTCGAACTATCAGTTTGGTTTGGCCTACTAGATTGATCTTTCTTGCAATGGGAGAAGTGCTTAGCTTTGGGTTCAATCTTGCGGTGTCCTTTCCCAGTGACAGCACGGGAAGCAAGGCACGTATTGTATTGTTGTCATCAAGGATAAAAAGATGGGCTTTATATCATATTGCATGAGTTTATCCCTCTACATCATGTCATCTTTCTTAATGCGTTACTCTGTTCTTTATGAACTTAATACTCTAGATGCATGCTGGATAGCGGTCGATGTGTGGAGTAATAGTAGTAGATGCAGGCAGGAGTCAATCTACTTGTCACGGACGTGATGCCTATATACATGATCATGCCTAGATAATCTCATAATTATTCACTTTTCTATCAATTGCTCGACAGTAATTTGTTCACCCACCGTAATACTTATGTTATCTTGAGAGAAGCCACTAGTGAAACCTATGGCCCCCGGGTCTATCTTTTATCATATAAGTTTTGAATCTACATTTATTTGCATCTTTACTTTTCCAATCTATATCATAAAAATACCAAAAATATATTTATCTTATCATATTATCTCTATCAGATATCACTTTCGCAAGTGGCCATGAAGGGATTGACAACCCCTTTATTGCGTTGGTTGTGAGGTTCTTGTTTGTTTGTGTAGGTGCGTGGGACTTTTGAGGAGCCTCCTACTGGATTGATACCTTGGTTCTCAAAAACTGAGGGAAATACTTATGGTACTTTGCTGCATCACCCTTTCCTCTTCAAGGAAAACCAACAGAAGCTCAAGACGTAGCAGCCCAGGCAGGCAGGTCTGGGGACTCCCGTTCCCAAAACACCGACAGTAGCCCCGGGCCCAAAGAGTGCTCGGATATGGCTTAGCAGTGAAGCCAAAGGGCAAGTGCAGAGCGCCACGGGCCCCAACAGCCTGCGGCCTTGGTTGCCATGTGGCGGTTGATTGGACGTGGGCGTCTCCACTTCCCCGCGCTGCCTCGGTAACTGCCCGATTTGACGAGTCCCTGCTACATGCAAAAAGAGTCATCATTACCTGTGATCGTGGAGGCCGACGGTTGGCCTCCCTTGGGCTATAAATGAGGAGGGGCGAAAGCCCCCATTGCACATCTCCCCTCGCCCCGCCTTCTTCTTCTCCCTCCTCGCTCCGGTTGCTTGCAGCGCTCATGGCGCCGGTGAAGAGGTTCTCGGCTGCGGAGAAGGGGAAGGCTCGCCAGGAAGGGCCTGGCTCTCCTCCGCCCAAGCGCGACCGTGTTCGCCCTCGCAAGCATCCCGCATATCCCATCGTGGCTTCTCGTTGTCGTGGTGGTGGCCTTCACGCGGTGGAGGCCCCATATCGAGGCAGTCCAGTTGGTGGAGGAAGGCGTGTCGTGGCTGCGCGGCCTCCCCGGCCCCGCTTCCATTCGGCAGAGGTGCTGTCGGAGTTTGTTGTGTGGTCGAACAACCCGGCCGGCAACTGGCTCCAGCTCCCTTGCTTCTTCGCTGGCGAGCTGTCGGCTGCTGGCCCCGACGGGCTCTAGCTGCAGGCGGACAGCTGCTGCAGCAGGGCCTCATGGGTCACGGTGGAGATCTCCGTCACCGGGAACGTGGCCCTGGCCCAGGGCTGGCAGACGTTTGCCCGCGCGCGTGGCCTGGGCCGGTGGTGCACCCTCCACTTCAAGTACGACGGCGACGCGACCGTCTATGTGAGGGTGTTCGGAGAAGATGGCCGCCGTGTTGGGTGCTACCCTGAATATGATGACGGCGACGGGGTGCTCAGCCTTGGCGACGGCCGTGACAAGGGTGAAGGCGAACCCGCTCCTGGTGGCGACCGCAGCTCGCTGAGCTTTAGTGGCTCCTCCTCCGGCGATAGCTCCTCCAGCGATGGCTGCGACCAGCCACCACACCGCCACGCCCGCTCCGAGGGTGGTAGAGGGTCATTTCGTAGTCGCGCCCCAGTGAAGCGTGAGGCGGAGTCTGATTGAGCATGACATAGATCCCTTCTTGCGAGCTGTGCGCTGTTTTTATTTTGTTTTCTCCTTTTCCTGCATTGAGAGAGAAGTATGGAGCCCCGTGGGGGTGTGCAACAGACTATGATCTCCTAATTATCGTGCTACATTCATTGTCCCAGTGTCGTGTTATGGTGTCGTGGTTATGTACCTGCGTGTAGGAACAACTTAGGTCGGGATGTTTGCAGTAGTTTTTGCCTTGCGAGGTGCCTGCTTGAGGCCTCGCCGGGCGCCTTAAGAGCTGCAAAAATCTGTTGGGAGAGTCATTTCGGACCCTTGGTCGCGAGGGTTGCCAGCTATGGCCCGGTGCTTTGTGTCACGATGCCCGAGGGGCATGGACCGGGACGGGTGCTCCCGCTATGATCTCGAACGAGAGGGCCTCACGAAAATCAGTAGAAGAATGCTCACGAGGGCGCCCGCGCAGCCCCCTCGCGATGTTTGCGAGAGAAAGAGTGAGCCAGGCAAAAGCCAAAAACAGAGAACAGGGGTAGAAGACGGAAAACAACATTAGAGCAACTTCAATAAAGGTTCAAACGAGGAAGGACAAGGCAACTGCGGAAAGCAAATGAAAAGCCGCGTCCGGCACCTAGTCTAGTCTTTGACGTCTGCTCACCAGCGCGGAGCTAAGTGCTTCCACTGGGCGTGGGCGGGAGCCCCCGAGGCCCGAGGGCGGCACTCCGGAGACTCCGGGGCGTGTACAGCCCCAACTCATTATTACGTGAGAGTGTCACGGGCGGTGAGCTTCAAAGGCACTGGGCCTTCTTCACAGGTACCGGGCCTTTCTTTGGGCGGCGAGCTTCACAGGCACCGGGCCTTTTTCACAGGCACTGGGCCTTTCTTCAATGGTAAAACTTCCAGAGGTTCTGAATGTTCCAAGCGTTTGGGATGGGCACCCCTTCCTGAGTCTCCAGGCGTGCGGCGCCAGGCCTGGAAACATGGAAAACCTTGAACGGACCCTCCCACATGGGCGAGAGCTTAAGAAGCCCTTCCCTAGAGAGTACCCGCCTGAGCACGAGGTCACCTACCTCGAGAGTCCTGGGGCGGATGTTGCAGCAATGATACCGCCGCAGCGCCTACTGGTATCTTGTTGCTCGTAGTGCGGCTTCTCAACGGCACTCCTCCCCCAGCACGAGGTCCATCCCCCACATGGCATCCTGTTGCGCTTCATCAAACGCTAGGACCCGCGCGGAGCGACGCCGGACCTTGTTAGGGAGGACCGCCTCTGCTCTGTAGATGAGGAAGAATGGGGTCTCGTAAGTCGACTTGGTGGCGGTAGTGCGGATGGACCACAACACGGACTGGACCTCGTCGTACCAACCCCTGCCGCAGGCCTCCAGCTTATTTTTGAAGGTCCTAGTTTTGAGGCCCTTTAGGACCTCTGCGTTGGCGCGTTCGGCCTGGCCGTTACTCCGGGGGTGTGCCACCGAAGCGTAGCATATCTGCATTCCAAGGTTAGCACAATATGTTTTGAAGTGATTGCTGGTGAACTGCGAAGCATTGTCGGCGATGATGTGATTAGGGACCCCGAACCGGCTCACGAGGCCCTTGATGAACTTGACTACAGAACCAACTGGGATGGTGCGGATGGCTTCCACCTCCGCCCACTTGGTGAACTTGTCGATGGTGATGTAGAGGTAGCGGTAGCCCCCAGGCGCTCGAGGAAACGGGCCCAAGATATCCAGCCCCCAGACCGCGAATGGCCTCGAGAGTGGGATGGTCTGCATGCCCTGAGCTGGCTGATGGATCTGCTTGGAATGGAATTGGCAGGCTTCACAGGACTTCACCAGCTCGATTGCGTCATTGAGTGCAGTAGGCCAGTAGAACCCGCTGCAAAACACCTTGCCGACGAGGGTCCGTGACGATGAGTGGTGTCCGCAATATCCATCGAGTATGTCAGCCAGCAACTCCTTCCCCCTGGAGATGCAACGTAGGGAAATATCATTTGGCCGCCTTCGGTAGAGCTCTGCATCTTGGATGCAGTAGGCCGTGGTCTTCCGGTCCACGCGTTCCGCGTCCTCCTCTTTCTCTTGTAGCGTCCCTTGCATCAGGTAGTCCTTGAATTCCGTGGTCCAACATCCCTCCTGAGGCTCCAACGCCAGGAGTAAGCGTGCTCCCGAGGTCGGGCCACAGGTCGGGGCTCCTGTGGCAGGTGGCTGAGGGAGTTCCTCGCGAGGTTGCGCTGTGCTTGACAGTGACGGTGTCGCCGATGGCTTGAAGAGCCGTTCCTCGAAAATGCCCGGCTCCTGAGGCAGCCGCCTGGATGCCCTCCTGGCGATGTCATCAGCCTCTTGATTGTTGCCGCGGGGCACATGCTGCAACTCCAGCCCCCAAAGCTGCTTTTCCATCCTGCTCACCTCCGCAAGATACGCTTCCATCTGCTCGTCCTTCGGCTCGTACACCTTGTTGGAGAAGTTGACGAGGAGCTATGAATCACCCTTGATGATGAGGCGCTTCACCCCCAGTGCTGCTGCAGCTTTCAAGCCTGCTATGTGGCCCTCGTATTCTGCTATGTTGTTGGAGACCTTCTCGCCCAGCTGGAAACAGAGCTGCACAGCGTAATAGAGCTTGTCCTGCGTGGGGGATATAAGCACTGCACCAGCCCCCACGCCATGTCGCGAGAATGCTCCATCGAAGTACATGACCCAGCCATCTGGTGCCTCACTTCCTAGGGAAAGTGACTGATCCTCGCCTGCTTCGAGCCCTGGCGCCTCTGTCCATTCTGCCATAAAATCTGCAAGTGCGGCTCCTTTGATGACCCTGGTTGTGCTGAATTCCAGCTGAAACGCTTGTAGATCAATGTTCCATTCGGTGACCCTTCCAGCAGAGTTAGGGCTCCTGAGTACCCTTTCCAGTGGGTAGGCCGAGACGACCTTGATCGGGTGACCTTGAAAGTAGTGCCATAACTTACGCGAGGCCACCAACAGCGCGAGCAAGAGCTTCTAAGGCATGGGGTATCGTGCCCTTGCATCTCGCAGCACCGTGCTGACGAAGTACACCGGATGCTCGACGAGGGTGGGTGTGCTAACGAGGTTTGTGCCCTCTGGAGGGTTAGGCTCCTCCTGAGATGATGGAGCTCCTAGCACCTGGCTACCTGGTGCGGCCTGTTCAGCCCTAGGGGCATCTTCCTTCTGAGGCTGGTCTCCATCTGCCGAGGCTGTTGTCTTCGCGAGGCTTTCGTGGTCTTGTGCCGCCGCGGCCGGGGCCATGGCCGGTCGTGACACAGCCTTGACCTGGCGCTCCTACCGAACCGCCACTAGAGCTGCACTGGCGGAGTAGGGTGTGGTGGCGAGGTAGAGCACCAAGGGCTCGAGAGGGCGTGGTGCCACCATCACAGGAGGGCTGGTCAGATACTTCTTGAGGTCTTGAAACGCTTGGTCAGCCTCCTGTGTCCATTCAAATGGGCCCTTCTTCTTCATAAGCTTGAAGAAAGGCAAGGCGCGCTCCCCCAGCTTGGAGATGAAGCCTCCTAACGCAGTTACGCGTTCGGCGAGCTTTTGCATTTCTTTGAGGGTTTGCAGTGGACTCATGTCTTCGATTGCCTTGACCTTCTCCCGGTTGGCCTTGATCCCTCTATGGGACACGAGGAAGCCTAGAAGCTTGCTAGAAAGAACGCCAAACACGCACTTCTCTAGGTTGAGTCGCAGGTCCACCTTGTGGAGGCTCGCAAAGGTCTCCTCCAAATCCTAGATCAAGGTCTTCGCCTCCCGAGACTTCACCACAATGTCGTCGACGTAAGCCTCGGCGTTTTTCCCGAGCTGCCGGCCTAAGGCGACGTGCATCAGACGCTCGAAGGTTGTGCCCGCGTTGCGCAATCCGAACGGCATGCAGGTGTAGCAGTATACCCCACATGGGGTCAGGAAGGCTGTCTTCTCCACATCTTCTACCGCCATCTTGATTTGGTGATAGCTCGGAAACGCATCCAAGAAACACAGTAGGTCGTACTTGGCAGTGGAGTCGACGATTTGGTCGATGCGGGGGAGCGGGAACGGATCTTGAGGGTAGGCCTTGTTGAGTTTGGTGAAGTTGATGCACATGCGCTCCTCCCCCCTTTTTTGGCACAACAACTGGGTTTGCCAGCCATTCGAGGTAGCGAACCTAGCGAGTAACACCCGCCGCCTCCAGCTTGTGGGTTTCTTGGACGATGAAGGCCTGCTTCTCGGTGTACTGCCGCCTTGCTTTCTGCTTCACGGGCGTATATTAGGGCACACATTCAGGTGATGCTCAATCACATGCCTTGGGACCCCCGCTAGCTGCTTGGGTTCCCATGCGAACACATCCTTGTTCGAGCGTAGGAACTTCACCAGCGCCTCCTCTTGGTCGGGGTCGAGATTGGCACCTATGGTGAAGGTGACGCCTGAGGACCCGTCCTCCTCAACTGGTACCTGCTTGGTCTCCGCGTTGTCCTCGGTGAACAGCTGCTTCTTCTTGGTCGGTGTGGCCTCCTTGGCCTTGGAGGTGTCCGTGCCGGTAGGCTATGCTGCTGCGGCTGTCTTGAGGGCGAGCTTGAGCGCCAGCAGAGCATCCTTGGTACCTCCAGCTACGTTGAAAACGCAGCTGCTCCCGGGCATCTTCATGAGGTTGTAATCCGGATGGGTCGCTGCCATGAACTGAGCCAAGGCGGGGTATCCGAGGATGGCGTTGTACGGGAGGCTGATGTGGGCGATGTTGAAGTTGACCAGCTCCGTGCAGAAGTTGTCGTGGGTGCCAAAGGTCACAGGAAGGCGGATCTGCCCCAGGGAGCTGGAGGAACCGCCTCCGATGCCCGAGAAGGGCATGCTGGGTCGGAGCCGTTCCAGCGGTACATGGAGGAGGCTGAAGGCCTCCACCGAGAGCATGTTGAGGCCGGCGCCGTCGTCAATGAGGGTCTTGGTGACGGCCACTTGGCAGATGGTGGGCGTGCAAAGCATTGGGAGCACACCAAAGCAGGCGGTGTTGACAGGGTGATCATCGGAGTTGAAGGTCAGGTCGGCTTTGGGTGCCGCCGAACCCGGAGGAGCTCCTTGCCGCGCGACGGCGGCGCCGATCTGGCGGAAGAACGATTTGGCATGGCAGTCTGAGGGTGGCTCCTATGAGCCGCCTAAGAGAGCTGCGACGACCGACGGTGCCGGTGCAGCGTAGTTGGTGAGAAGAGGTTGCACAGCTCCTCCCAGGAGGCCACAGAAGATGTTGGCGGGTTGAGCCGCCAAATGCGCGGGACGCCAGTAAGGGCCATGGGAAACCAGTTGGCCATGACCTTGTCGTCGCCTCCGGCCTTGAGGACGGCCTCCTCGTATGCAAGCAGGAAAGCCAGCGGATCCGCTGCGCCGTTGTAGCGCGGCGGCATCTCTGGCTTGAACCTGTGCGACCACTGCACCTGCCGCAAGGCGGGGGCCAAGGCTCGGAGCCCCCTAGCCCCAGTGCTGGCATCGGCCGCCGGAACCGGAGGCACGTTGTCCGCCATGAGGGCGAAGCGCGGTGTTGGTGGAGAGCGAGCCGATGTAAGGGAGAGCTCCGGCGCACCCCTACCTGGCGCGCCAAATGTCAGATATCGGGTTCCGGCAAAACCCTTAAGGTTCAAACTCTGGGGTGCACATGAAGATCTTCTCCCTACCGAAACACGCCCACAACATCAACGCGATTCTAAGCTAGAACGATGAACAACACAAGAGACATGAGGTTTATACTAGTTCGGGCCACCGTTGTGGTGTAATACCCTAATCCAGTGTGTGGTGTGGTGGATTACCTCTTGGGCTGATGATGAACAGTACATAGGAAGAACAACCTCGTGAGAGGTGTTCTTGTGGTGGAGTGGATGAGCTAGGTCTTAGTCTATTTCCAGATCGGATCCCTTCTACTGTGGTGGCTGACCCTATTTATAGAGGCCCTGGTCCTCTTCCCAAATATTGAGCAGGAAGGGAGCCAACAACGGCCATTTTGGAAGGGGACAGCTAGTACAAGCTATCCTGACTAAAGGTGGTCTTCGACTGCCAAAGGCACTGGTGATGACGCCGTCTTGGGCTCCACGGTGACTTCCGTCCAGCCGTCCTGCTGGTCTTGGTCTCGTTGCACTGATATGGAAACCTTTGTCTGATGCCTCGGTACTCCGCGCCTGCGCTTGCCCCCTTTGCACCAAAGAGGAAACGAGGACACTACACAGGCTGGCGCCCGCCTAGCGCCCACCTGGTCTTGATCGTCATGGCTTGCGTCATGAGCACCTCGCAAGGTGCCCCTTGCCTTGATCTCTCTGCCTCCTCGCGAGCCTGCCTGGTGAGGCCGCCCCTGAGGAGGCCTTGTGTCATCCGCCCCGCGTGGCTTGGCCTCTCGCGAGGGTCTTCAGCGTTTGTTGATGAAGACGGGTCGTACTGGGCCACTGGCTGAGCCACGCTGCAGGCTGCAGGCAGGCAGGTCTGGGGACCCCCATTCCCAGAACGCCGACAATAACAACCAAGAGATCTCGGTATCTTCCATGCTACATACATTATAGGTGGTTCCCAAATAGAGTGGTAAAGTTTATACTCCCCAGCACCAACAAGCACATTCCACGGCTGGTCTGAGTCAACGGGTGCGTCCAACTAACAACAATCTTGGGGGAGTTTTGTTTGCAATTATTTTGATTTGATTTGAGCATGGGACTGGGCATCCCGATTACCAGCCATTTTCTCGTGAATGACGAGTGGAGTTCACTCACCGTGAGAATAACCCACCTATCATGGAAGATATAAACAACTCTAGTTGCTACATGAGCGATTCGAGCATACAAAACAAAATTTCATTTGATGGTTTAGAGTTTGGCACATGCAAATTTACTTGGAACGGCAGGTAAATACCACATATAGGTAGGTATGGTGGACTCATATGGAACAACTTTGGGTTTATTGAAGTGGATGCACAAATAGTATTCCCCCTTAGTACAAGTGAAGGCTAGGAAGAGACTGGGAAGCGACCAAATAGAGAGTGACAACAGTCATAAACATGCATTGAGATTAACCAACAATGAGTTCAAGCATGAGTAGGATATAAATCACCATGAACATAAATACCGTGGAAGCTATGTTGATTTTGTTTCAACTAAATGCGTGAACATGTGCCAAGAGCCACTCGAATCATTCAAAGGAGGATACCGTCCTCTCATACTACATCACAACCATTTTAATAGCATGTTGGCATGCAAGGTAAACCATTATAAACTCCTAGCTAATTAAGCATGGAATGAGTAACTATAATCTCTAATGGTGATTGCATTCATAATAGGCTGAACCAGGAACTATGAACTAATCACATTTACGAAAACAAGATAGGTCGAGTTCATACCAGTTTTTCCTCATCTCAACATTTCATCATATATCATCATTAGTACCTTTCACTTGCACGACCGAACAGTGTGGATAATAATAATAGTGCACATGCATTGGACTAAGCTGGAATCTGCAAACATTTATTCAAAGGAGAAGACAAGGTAATATGGGCTCTTTGTTAGATCAACAATAATGCATATGAGAGCCACTCATCATTTTCATCGTGGTCTTCTCCTCTCGACCCCCAAAGAAAAGAAAAGAAATTCAAAGAAAAAACTGAAATGTTTTTGGAGTTTTTTGTTTTTCTAAAGAAAGTAAAACAAGAACAAGAAAAACTATTTACACGAGAAAGCTCCCAACAAGCAAAAGAAGAACGAGAAATCTTGGTTTTATTTAATAGTACTACTAAGCAAGCATGAAAAGTAAACTAGCTAGAGGCTACAACAAATTTTTTTGTTTTTTCTCAAAGTTTTTCAAACACACAAGAAGAAAACAAGAAGAGAAAATAAACTAGCGTGGATAGTACAATGAAAAAGTATGAACATCGACAATCAAGAATGAGTGTGTGAACATGAATGTAATGTGAGTGAGAAATACGTACTCCCCCAAGCTTAGGATTTTGGCCTAAGTTGGTTTAAGGCCATCACTGGCCCGGATGATATCCGAAATAATAGTTGGGGTCGTGCTCTACTACGGCAGCTACCGCCTGGCGAGCTGCTTCCTGGAGGCGAGCGGCCTCCGCTGTTCTCTAATACTCGTTTGCCTCCTCTATTTTTATAAAATATCTCCCATTTACCTTCGCACGAAGGAATCAGTGAGGTAATAGTATTGTTGGCCGTTATCTGATACGAATTTCTCAAGATCAACATTACTTACATACGCATCAAGTTCATCATTGAAGCCTGCCTAAACCATAAATTCATCTGACGACCATTCACAGGGCTACACTTGAGCTTCCCTTGGTGGTTCAAGGTCCGGTTCACGTATCGCGGGCCTCGGTAATTGCTTCCTTGAAGAACCACCTTGGTACATTTTCCTAAACATTTTTCTTCCTCTGAAAAATTTCTGAAATTTTTAGTGACTCAAAATAAAAGTGAACCAAACTCAACAAAATTGATAGTAACTACTCCCACAAGTGCCTAGAGGCTATATCATGCATCAAAACTACTTTGTACTAAATAAATTTGACATGCAAGCTCAAGAACAGGGTCACCATACCAACAAAAAATTTCAATAAATAAAGAACTAGAACAAAAACTAATTGGACAATTGGAAGAGTCACATACCAAAGAACAATCCCCCAAAGCAGTTTTGTGAGTGGAGCTTTCAGCAAGGAGGTCGAAAATGGCAGCAAAATATGCAAGAACACGGGTTTGAGCTATGGGATGATTTTTTCTGGAGGAGGACAAAGTGGATGGGTGCTGGAATAAGTGGAGGGGACCCATGTGGGGCCCACAAGATAGGGGGCGCGCCCAGGGGGTATGGCACGCCCTCCATCCTTGTGGCTCACTGGTGCATCCCCCTGGTGTGTTCTCAGTGCCAGAAATTCTCAAATATTCTATAAAAAATCATACTAAATTTTCAGGGCATTTGGAGAACTTTTATTTTCGGGGTATTTTTTATTGCATGGACAAATCAGAAAATAGACAGAAAATACTATTTTTGCTTTATTTATTCTAATTAACAGAAAGTAAAAAGGGGGTACAGAAAGTTGTGCTTCCTAAATTCATCCATCTCATGCTCATCAAAAGGAATCCATTAACAAGGTTGATCACGTCTGATTAACAAACCACTTTCAAATAACATGAAACCGGAGAATTTTCAAATAACACTAGGTTACCTCAATGGGGATATGCATTTCCCCAACAATAAGAATATCATATTTCTTTTTGATAGTAGGAAGAGGGAATCCAAAACCTCCAATAGTAATAGTTGAAAATTTTCCAATAGAATTGATACTATGAACTTGAGGTTGTTTCTTCGGAAAGTATACCATATGCTCATTACCATTAACATGAAAAGTGACATTGCCTTTGGTGCAATCAATAATAGCCCCTGCAGTATTCAAAAAGGGTCTACCAAGTATGATCGACATACTGTCGTCCTCGGGAATATCAAGAATAACAAAGTCTGTTAAGATAGTAATGTTTGCAACCACAACAGGCACATCCTCACAAATACCGATAGGTATAACAGTTGATTTATCAGCCATTTGCAAAGAAATTTCAGTAGGTGTCAACTTATTCAAATCAAGTCTATGATATAAAGAGAAAGGCATAACACTAACACCGGCTCCAAGATCACATAAAGCAGTTTTAACATAGTTTCTTTTAATAGAGCATGGTATAGTTGGTACTCCTGGGTCTCCTAGTATCTTTGGTATTACACCCTTAAAAGTATAATTAACGAGCATGTTGGAAATTTTACCTTCCGGTATCTTTCTTTTATTAATGACAATAACTTTCATATACTTAGCATAAGGAGGCATTTTAAGCATATCAGTCAAACACATACGCGAAAAGATAGGTCTAATCATTTCAGCAAAGCGCTCAAAATCCTCATCATCCTTTTTCTTGGATGGCTTAGGAGGAAAAGGCATGGGTTTTTGAACCCATGGTTCTCTTTCTTTACCATGCTTCCTAGCAACAAAGTCTCTCTTATCATAACATTGATTCTTTGATTTGGGTTACCAAGATCAATAACAGGTTCAATCTCTACATCATTATCATTACTAGGTTGAGCATCAACATGAACATCATTATTAACATTATCACCAGGTTCATGTTTATCACAGATTGTGTCTCAGCATAAGAAATAGAAATATCATTGGGATTCTCGGGTGTGTCAATAACAAGTTCACTGGAAGGACGCAATGTCCTATCAGTGTTCTTTCTCTTTTTATTAGAGGAACTAGGTGCATCGGTATTAATTCTTTAAGAATCTTGCTCAAATCTCTTAGGATGGCTGATGACCCACAAGTATATGGGGTCAATTGTAGCCTTTTCGATAAGTCAGAGTGTCAAACCCAACGAGGAGCAGAAGAAAAATGACAAGTGGTTTTCAGCAAGGTAATGTCTGCAAGTGCTAAAATTGTGAGCAGCAGAGTAGTTTGATAGGAAGATAATATGTAATGAGCAAGTAACAACAGTAGTAACAAAAGTGTAGCAAGGTAGCCCAATCCTTTTGTGCCAAAGGACATGCCAAGATGGTCTCTTATGATAAGCAAAGTGTTCTTGAGGGTACACGGGAATTTCATATAGTCACTTTCATCATGTTGGCTTAGTTCGTGTTCGCTACTTTGATAATTTGGTATGTGGGTGGACCGGTGCTTAAGTGCTGTTCTTACTTGAAAAGACCTCCTACTTATGATTAACCCCCTTGCAAGCATCCGCAACTACGAGAAAAGTATTAAGAATAAGTTCTAACCATAGAAATAAACTTTTGGATCTAATCTGTCCCTTACAAAATAGCGCATAAACTAGGGTTTAAGCTTCTGTCCCTCTCGCAACCCATCATCTAATAACTACTCCACAATGCATTCCCTTAGGCCCAAATATGGTGAAGTGTCATGTAGTCGACGTTCACATGACACCACTAAGGGAATCACAACATACATATCATCAAAATATCGAACACATATCAAGTTCACAGGATTACTTGCAACATGATTTCTCCCGTGGCCATAAGAAAAAAAGTAACTACTCACAAATGATAATCATGCTCAAGATCAGAGGGGTATTAAATAGCATAATGGATCTGTACATATAATCTTCCACCAAATAAACCATATAGTATTCAACTACAAGATGTAATCAACACTACTAGTCACCCACAAGCACCAATCTATAGTTCTGGTACAAAGATTGAACACAAGAGATGAACTAGGGTTTGAGAGGAGTTTGTGTTGTTGAAGATGTTGATGAAGATAACCCTCCCCAAGATAGGAGAGTTGTTAGTGATGATGATAACGATGATTTCACCCTCCGGGAGGGAAGTTCCCCCGGCGGAATCGCTCCGGCAGAGGGCAAAAGTGCTCATGCCCAGGTTCCGCCTCGAGACAGCGGCGCTTCATCCCGAAAGTCCTCTGCTTATTTTTTCTAGGTCAAAATGACTTATATACCAGAAGAGGGGCACCGGAGGTGGGCCTGGGTGATCAGAACCCACCAGGGAGCACCTCGGCTCCCTGGCGCACCCAGGTGGGTTGTGCCCACCTAGTGCGCCCCCTCTGGTACTTATTTGCTCCAATATTCCTCAAATATTCCATAAAAATTCCTCGTAAAGTTTCAGCTCATTTGGAGTTGTGTAGAATAGGTAGTCTGACGTAGCTTTTTTAGGTCCAGATTTCCAGCTGCCAGAATTCTCCCCCTTTGTGTATACCTTGCATATTATAAGAGAAAATGCATTATAATTACTCCAAAAAGCATTATTATACAATAAAACAACATAAATAACAGTAGGTAAACATGATGCAAAATGGATGTATCTACTCCCCCAAGCTTAGACCTCGCCTGTCCTCAAGCAAAAACCGAAATCGAAAAACATGTCCACATGCTTAGAGAGAGAGAGGTGTCAATAAAAAACAAAAATACGGACATAGCAGCATCATGTGACTTATTATAATAGTAACAATCTTTAACATAAAACTTTTATCATAGACTTCTCATGAACAAGTGACAATTCATCACAACATCGAAGAATAAAGCATAAACTCTATTGGAAACCAACAAACTAGGTTCTTAGTCAACTTTGCAACTACAATTCATCACCTTTTCAGGAAGGGTCACATCTCAGAGACTTTAGGCAAGTCCACATACTCAACCATCATTTAGTCTTCTATCATTGCTAACACTCACCGCGTACACATGAGCAAAACGTTTCAACCGGACACATAGAAAGATAGGGGCTTATAGTTTCACCTCCCAGCGCATTCACCTCAAGGGTGATGTCAACAATAATTTCTCATGCTACCCATATTCAACTGGATATATGTGCCTAGATCTTTCCTCACCACATGATGCTTGCCAAAGGAGAAAATAAAAAGGAATAGAGGGAAGAACTTTGATTCTTGCATGAAAGTAAATACGTGAAAGTAAAAGATAGGCCCTTCACAGACGGAGGCAGAGGTTGCCATGCGCTTTTTGTTTGTATGCTCAAACCCTTAGTGCAAGAGAACGTCACGTTATATTGCCACTTGTGATGGCAACCCTTTATTACGTAGTCTGTCACTTTTATTCTTCGCCATCACAAGTTCGTACAACACTCAATTTTCCCTTACACTAAATGATCTTACACTTTTACAAGCAATTTTTATTGCCCTCTTTGCACCAATGACAACATACTTGAAGGATCTTACTCAATCCATAGGTAGGTATGGTGGACTCTCAAACAAGATTTGGGTTTAAGGGTTTTGGATGCACAAGTAGTGTCTCTACTTAGTGCGGAGTTTTTGGCTAGCAAAGATAAGGGCAAACACCACATGTTGAAGGATCTATGACAATATAACTTATATGTGAATATGAACAAACATAATTCATTATGTTATCTTCCTTGTCAAACGTTAACAATTTTGGCATATAATATTTTCATGGGTGCTCACAATCACAAAAGATTTCCAGGATAGTGTATTTGCATGTGAATCTTCTCTTCACTTATTAATTCTTTCATGACTTGCATCATTGACAAATGCTATGTTTATCTATCTACAGTAAAATTTTCTAGTTATACTTTTCCTTGTGTAATGTCATCACTTACCATTAGATTAGCATGTGATCTTTTTCATTTATTTCCTTTATTTTTATTGAAGCAAGAAAGTAAAGAAGGCAAAACTCAAACTAAACTTTATTATATATCTCGCACACGATTATAAAGATTGATCACTAAGAAAACTCTCGAAAAGAAAGGATCGAACTAAACTTTTATTCATCTAAAGCAAAAGATAACCATGGATCGAACTAAGAAAAGTAAAAGCAAAAGATAGTGGAGATGATACAATACCGGGGCACCTTCCCCAAGCCTGGCGAAAGCCAAGGGGAGTTCTTTTGATGATGAAGAAGGAGGTGGTGGTGATAAGTAGAGGGTTTGTCTTTCTTCCTTAGCTTACGCGTGAGGACGGAATTCTCATCTTTCAGTTCATGGATCTCCCACTCAAGCTCCAACACCTTTTTGCATAAATCTTGCTTGTTTTCCCGCAAAAGACGAAAATGGATAAACTGGACCTTATGCTTCTTTGCTTTGTTGGGGAGACTTGACTTCTTAAATTTAACGTGCATGTCCCCAGGTTGGGGTAATGGGACTTCATCTTCCTCTGAGCTCGTCTCCTCCTTCCTCTTAGGATCATAGTCTTCTTCCTCCAAAGTCGAGCCATAATGCTCCACATCCCCCTAGACCTTGGAGTTTGCGATATAATCTGCAATGTAGCTCTCACCCTCCAAGTCTTGGGACGACATGATTTCAAATCTGTTAGGAAAACAGCAAGAAAAGAAAACAAGAGATTTCTACACAATACGGAGGTCAACAGGTTTGGGGGGTATATAAAGATTTTTTATCTTGGGGAACAAGCAGAACTAAAGAAAAACGGAGTCCGGAAAGTACCTGAGGTGGGGGTCACTTTCCTAGAAGTTTCTTATTTTCCTAATTTTTTAAATATTCCAAAACTGCAAAAAATATTTTTGCAGATTTTCGAAGTCCATTTACTTACCGTACCACGTACCTCCCTTTTTTCACGATTCCAAAGTATTCCGGAAGGTTTCTCTTATGTGTTCTTCCGGTGTCATAGTTTGGATAATATTGCTTTCAACATTAATGGGCGTACCCGAGATATAATGTTTTATTCTTGTCCATTAACAACCTTCAGGTTAGTACCTTTGGCATTATTTATTTTGATTGCTCCGGATTGATAAACCTCCTCGATAACATAGGGTCCTTACCATTAGAAGAGGAGTTCTCCTACAAATAATCTAAAACGAGAGTTGTACAAAACAACACATTCTCCAACCTTGAACTCATGCTTTTGGATTCTTTTGTCATGCCATCTTTTAACTTTTTCTTTGAATAACTTTGCATTCTCATAATCTTGGGTCTCCATTCATCTAATGAGCTAATATCAAATAACCTATTTTCACCAGCAAGTTTGAAATCTTAGTTGAGTTCTTTGATTTCCCAATATGCTTTACATTCTAACTCAAGAGGCAAATGACAAACTTTTCAATAAACCATTTTATAAGAAGACATACCCATAGGATTTTTATATGTTGTTCTATAAGCCCAAAGTGCATCATCTAGTTTCTTCGACCAATTCTTTCGTGACCTATTGATAGTCTTTTGTAAGATTAGTTTTATTTCTCTATTACTAAGTTCAACTTGACCACTAGACCAAGGATGATAAGGTGATGCAATTCTATGGTTAACATCATACTTAGCAAGCATTTTACGGAAAGCACCATGAATAAAGTGTGAACCACCATCAGTGATTAAATATCTAGGGACTCCAAAACCTTGGGAAAATAACTTCCTTAAGCATTTTAATAGAGGTAATGTGATCAGCACTACTGGTTGGAATAACTTCTACCCACTTAGTAACAGAATCAACAACAACCAAAATATGTGTATACCCATTAGAGGAAGGAAAAGGTCCCATGAAATCAAATCCCCAAACATCAAATGGTTCAACATCAAGTGAATAATTCATAGGCATTTCTTGACACTTACCGATATTACCTATCCTTTGACATTCATCACAAGATGAGACAAACTTACGGGCATCCTTTAAGAGAGTAGGCCAATAAAAACCAGATTGCAATACCTTATGAGCGGTTCTGTCTCCCGCGTGATGTCCTCCATAAGCCTCGGAGTGACATTTCCGTAGGATTTGTTCCTGTTCATGCTCAGGTACACAATGTCTAATAATACCACCTACTCCTTCTTCATAAAGATGTGGGTCATCCCAAAAGTAATGTCTTAAATCATAGAAGAATTTTTAATTTTGTTGGTATGTGAAGCTCCTGCACCAGCACCAAGCCCAGTTCTTCCTTCTGCTCTAGAAGTGAAGAAAACTGAAGCTACTGAGCGAGCTACTCTGAAGAAGAGGAAAGAATCAGCTTCCTCAGAATCTTCTGCCCCCAAGAAGGCGAAGATTTTGACAAGTTCTATTGACAATCCCATTGATGCTTTTCCTCTTTCAAGCATACCATCAAAGGAAATTGTTCCTTTTGGAGAAGAATATAAGATTCCTGAAGAATCTGCTGAAGAAGATCCCTCTGCTGCTTCCACGGAGCAGATGGTTGAAGAAATTGAAGCTGATGTTATCACTTCAACCCCTCAGGTATCATTGCCAATGCCTCAGTTCACTGTTGAAGAGGTCGGCGTTGAAGAAATGGAAGTGGATGAGTATCTGGACATTGGCTGCACCACTCCAGTGATGAACGATGATTTTTGGGATAGTCAACACCCCAACTCTCCTCTGTTCACACCACTACAGCAAATTCCTCAGTCCCCAGCACCAACAGAAGTTCAGATCGGCTCTGAAGAAATCCATACTGCCCCTTCCATTCATGAAGACATTCCATCCACTAGTGTTGATGAAAATGCTGCTGAAGAAATGGAGGCCCATGCTGCAAATAAAGAAGAAACTGAAATTCCTCAGCCTGCGGCTCCAGAAATTGAGATTCTAGAGGTTGTATTGCAACTGACTGACACTCCTCAGCCCCGGCCGAAGAATCCATTCTCCAAGACTCCAAAGTTCAAGGTTGATGCCTTCTTCAATGAGCATGTACTCTTCATTGACTACAATCCCTATGATTCTGCTCGTTTGAGGAGGAAGCGTTTCTAGACATCCAGTCAAGCAAATTTCTATTCTTTAGTACTTTTCAACAAGGACAAAGTCTTCGACCATGAGCATATTCCTCACTTGGATATGGAATCACTGCCTTGCTTCACGCCAGTCCTCGCTGCCATTCATGATGCTGGACTGCTAAACTTCTACACTGACATCTGTGATTGGAATGAAGAACTCATTCTTCAATTCTATGCGACGCTGCACATCACTGGCAATGCTAAAGATGTGAACTCATGCGTATTGGACTGGATGACCGAAAATACTCACTATAAGGCACCGGCTACTGAATTACTTCGTGCCATGCCTGTCACTCCTCCCCCGAAAGGTGCACGTCTCATCTATTCTGAAACTGAACTATCTGATCACTTTATGCAAGTGTTGATGAAGCCATTGAAGCCTGGTCAAACCTCAAGGACAAAATTCCTTGTGAAGGAATTGCAATATGTGCCTAGGACTGTCTAACGCATTCTGACAAAGACATTGAGTCAAATCAAAGGCCATGCCTCAAATGATGAAGAAGTCGTTGGCATGATGAAGAATCTACTTTTCAACATCATGCACGGTATTCCCGTGCACTACCATGATTTCTTCATGAGGACTTTGGCAAACATTGCAATGTCCCCGTTTGAGTTGAAACCTTACGCTCCTTTGATTATGAGATTCATCAGATCAAGGTCTTCACTCAACTACAAAGCTGATACACTCAACCCTGGCAGTTACTTGCCCCCAATTGAAGTCGTCAAGCGGACATTTTCCTCAGCTGATGAGAAGGGCAAGGCCACTGCAATTATCGATGAGGGCAATAGTCCATTGGATGGACAGTTTCACAAAGCTGCTTCATACTCCACCAATGATGACTCTGCTACTCATGATTCTGCCACCAATGCATCTAAGCAAAGTCCTCAGGTAACAGCTCCAAGGGTGATGACTGATCGTGAGCTTCTCCTCAGTCTTCATCAAAAGGTGGATCGCAATCATAAATGGGTAAAGCGTCAGTTTGGTTCTATTCTTCACAACATGACCGCCACATATAATTCAGTGAAGAAGAACCATTACTACCTCAATGAAGTTTTTGATCGCACCTGGGCTATTCTGTCTCATCTCTATGGTGATGAGGATCTCAAGCAGATGGGCTTCAAGCGGGACTTCAGCTGGTTTAAGCCTCCTCCGAAGAAATTCAAGAAGGTTCAAGTTCCTCCTATGGTGCCCAGCTCATATTCCTCATCCCAAGATACTGATGAAAATGAAGATCTGGACGACACTGCGGCAGGTCCTGCTACATGAACCGACCCCAACAACGATGACGCTCCTCCATCGACCTCGTGATGATATTCTTCAGGGGCGTTAGTCCTCACTTTTCACCCTTTTGGTCGTTTGATGATAAAGGGGGTGAAATTTGAGTTAGTCCTCAAGCGGGTCTATATATATGGGTGTTTTTTTGTTAAGTTGCAACTCTCGCTCTTCTGAAGCTTTTGTTGATTGAGCTGTAAACTTAAGTCCGATGGTGACCTGATACTTTTGCTTTGTTTTTCTGCATGCTATTTCCTCATATATGCTATGCACGCATGCTGAATTACATCGGTCACCATATTTCATCATGCATTTCAAACTCTTCATTTCATATGTTAAATGCGTGTATGAATTACAAGATATAGGGGGAGTTCTCCATGATTCTACTCTTCAAATGTGCATTGCTTCAAAAGCAAATTCCTCACTATGCACATCCTTAGGGGGAGTTCTTCTATATCTTGCAATCAAATTCCTCAATATTGAGTACTTTCAATTCATATGTTTATCCCCGTTGAAAACTTAACCTATATTGTCATCAATCACCAAAAAGGGGAGATTGTAAGTGCATCTAGTGCCCCTTAGTGATTTTGGTGTATTGAAACTTATAGGTTAAGGGACTAATATGTTTGTGAGTGTACACATGCTCTATAAGTCAATGAGGAGTTTGATATTTACAGTGAAAGTCGACCCCTAAAAATGAATGTCTTTGGCTGAAGACTTTGGGTCTACTGAAGACTTTGAAAGTGAAGAAATTGGTGTGACCGTGAAGACTTGGATATTCATGCGAGGAATCTGAAGTGTCAAGACTTTTGTTTTCATAGTTTCATTTTCTCCTTCTTGAGTCATAGGAAACACCATACTGTTAAACGGGGTCGAGGTAATACTAAGGAAACTGATTCCAAGTGATGCTCATCTCTAAAGCCTACACCTACCCAATCCTTCAAGTGAAGCCATTGGAAATCTCATATTAGTTAAGTCAATTTCTTCAGTGACAGAGAGGAAGATCTTCTGGTCTCTGAGGAATTTGTTCTGACTGAGGAGTTAGGAATCCGCTAGTGCGGATTGCCTACATAGTGAGGAACATGATAGCCCTGAGGAATTCGAACCTCAAAATATCCGACCATTGCTGTGTCGTAAGCCAGCTGTTCCAAAATATCCTACCACCTAACGGTCATATTAGACAAGGGCATTTATGTCTTATCATGTCGGGCTGCTCCCTAGGCTATAAATATCCGCCCCTACAACCAATAGCCGGTTGGCTGCTTCAAGAGAAACTGACACTTGTCATTTGAGAGCATCCCATCCTCCGAGGACTTTGAGCGAAAATCATCAAGTGAGGAAAACCCAAATACCAAACCCAAAACTACAAACCCCAAAGTGATTGAGCATCACTGAAAGAGATTGTTCCTGTGTGGTATCGACGCTTGTTACCTTTGAGGACTGTGTATCCTCCAGACGGTTAGGCGTCATGGTCTGAGCATCCAAGAGGAATTGTGGATTGCCGAGTGACCAAGTCTGTGAAGGTTTGGATGTCACCTATGAAGACTTACCACTACAGTTGGGCGAGGTCTGTGTGATCTTAGCTCAAGGAGAATATGGTGAGGACTGTGTGTCCAGGACTGTGTGTCCTTGAGTTTAAATACTTAGCCGCTCCAACCAGACGTACAACTGTCACAGCAGTTGGAGCTGGTCTACCAAATCATTGTCTTCACCAAGCCAACTGGTTCTATTTCCTCAATCCTTTCATTTCCTCGGTTATCTGTTGATATACCTGATCATTACTATTTGAAGACTTTGACTGAAGACTTTCTCTAATTCCTCAATCCTATTTCTTCAGTCTATGTTGTCTTCATCCTACTTATCATGTGTTTATGCTTTATGTACTATGTGTCTGTCTTTCATTTCATCATGATGACTATGTTGTTGCTCCGTTATGCTTATACCTGAGTACTTATTCCGCTGCAAGTAGTTCTCCAATTAGGATTTCCTCACCTTGGAATTCCTCAGTGAAGAATTCATAAAAAAACACATATTCAGCCCCCTCTAATCGACGTAACACACTTTCATGTGCCCATAGATTTTGTTTTTCTTGATATTGATTGCAATCCGTCTTGTCCAATTATACTTGGTAGACCGTTTTTACGTACCATTGGTGTCGTGATTGATATGAAAGAAGGCAATATTAAATTCCAATTTCCACTAAGGAAGGGTATGGAACACTTCCCTAGAACAAGAATTAGGCCACCATATCAATCAATCATGAGGGCATCATATGGATCTGGAACCAAAGATGACAACACTTAGATCCTACGCATTGTGCCTAGCTAGGGGCATAAAACAATAGAGCTTGTTGGGAGGCAACCCAACTTGTATCTTTGTGCTTTTTGGTTTTCTTGATGTTTTCAATAAAATACACAATTATGCCTCTGGTTAGATGTGTTTTGTGGTTTAAATTAGTGTTTATGCCAAGCAAGGCCTTTGGGATGATTTTGGTGAAAGTTGATTTGATCTTGCTGTAAAACAGAAACTTTTGTGCTCACGAAATTATTTTTCATTTTTATAAGAAGATTTCTTTTAAGTTGATTCGTTTTGCAGAATATTAATAAACAAATTATTCACTTCTTCCTAATCTTTCAGAAATTTTGGAGTTACACAAGTATTGAAAGTAGTCAGATTACTAGAGATTGTTCTGTTTTTGACAGATTCTGTTTTCTTTGCGTTATGTGCTTGTTTTGATGATTCTATGGTTTTCTTTGAAGAGTTTTTGCCATAGGAAAGTTGGAATACAGTAGATATAATGCAAAAATAAAATATGAATGGGTTTGCAACAGTATTTCTAGTAGTAGTTTGCTTTCTTATACTAACGGATCTCACGAAGGTTTTGTTGAGTTTTGTGTGATTGAAGTTTTCAAGTTTTGGGTGATCTTACGATGGATGAAGGAATAAGGATTAGCAAAAGGCTAAGCTTGGGGATGCCGGAGGCACCCCAAGATAATATTCAAGAAGTAGCAAGCAACTAAGCTTGGGGATGCCACCGAGTGGCATCCCCTCTTTCTTCTAACAACCATCAGTATTTTACTTGGAACTATATTTTTATTTGTCACATATTATGAGTTTTGCTTGGAGCGTCTTGTATGATATGAGTCTTTGCTTGTTTTGCCTTGTGACTTAAGTCTTGAATCCTTGCTGGACACACCTTTTTGAGAGAGCCAAAAATTATGATATGCTTGCCCCTATGCTTTACTTAAATTTTTAGAGCCATGGAATTGCTCTAGTGCTTCACTTATATCTTTTTGAGCACGGTGTGCTTTGTTATTTTTGAAGAAATGTTCTCATTCTTAACTTAGATTTATTTGGGAGTTAGTAATTTTTTAAGAAATACACTCTTTCTTCACTTAGATTATTTTGAGAGAAAGAAATATTATGCTCATGTTCTTCACTTAAATTTGGTTGAGCTTATCAAAAGCAACATATCAAAATAGTCCCAAAGTGATAGATATCCAAGGAGGATATAATAAAAACTTTCATGAAGATCATTGGACAAAATAAACTTGATTCTTAGTAATATTTTTGAGATATGACGATATGATATGTGAGTCATGTTGCTCAGTAATTATGCTTTAGTAAGAATATTGGTGTTAAGGTTTGTGATTCCCTATGCAAGCATGAAAGTCAATAGTTATGCAATGAAATCACATCCAACTTATGGTGCATTATTCGGTGTTACTTATGCTTAATGCTTAGGTATGAGATTTTTCATTTCTTGGTTGGTCGCTTCTCAATCTTTTGCTAGCCTTCGTTTTGTACTAAGTATGATCACTACTTGTGCATCCAAAACCCTTTAAACCAGTTTTGCCATATGAGTCCACTATACCTACCTATATGCGGTATTTCCGTGCCGTTCTAAGAAAATTTGCATGTGCCATCTCTAATTTTCAAAATAAATTTCTCTTTCGTGTGCTTGTACCGCTTGTGAGGCGGTGAGGGGTGTCCAATATTTTCCATGCTAGATGTGTTATTATCACTATGAGTGTTTATTCACTTGTCATTGCACGAGAGTATGACAAAGGTATTGGGGATGCCCAATCCCGAAATGAAAAATGAATTTACTTTATGTTGTCAAATAATAAATTCCTTGGAAAGTGTTGGTATGGAGGGCAATTGTGGATACGGACAAGACATGGAAAGTGAAAGTAATGGTGGAAAAAGGAATAAACTTTATTTTCAGTTTGGGAATCACCTATGATGTATCTAGCATGGAAATTATTGGGATATCTAAGTCATTTTCGTTGGTGGGAAAAGTATGCCTCCCAAAATGTTTTTATCTCTCAATTTTCACTTTGAGCTCTCACACCTCTACAAATCCCTACTTCCCTCTACGAAGGGCCTTTCTTTCACTTTATGCAATTTTTATTTTGAATTTGAGTCTCCATCTTCTCTTATAAAGCACCAACTAAGGGGCACTATGATCGTATTTGAGCATTGGGTGTAGCTAATATTCGAGTGTGTTTCATGAATGGATCAATGGTTGAGCATAATTGTCTAGGGATAACTTGCTTTAGTGTTGATATTTTGAAACACATGGTTGATTGTTGATATGCTTGAGTATTAAAGTCTTCATGTGAAAACTAGACTATTGGTTTGAACCATATAAAAGTCAAAATGTCCATGCTACAAAGAAAAGAAAAAGTGATGAACATGTTAAGCAGCATTCCACATCAAAAATTCTATTTTTATCATTTACCTACTCGAGGACGAGTAGGAATTAAACTTGGGGATGCTGATACGTCTCCAATGTATCTATAATTTTTGATTGTTCCATGTTGTTATAATATCATTCCTGGATGTTTTACAATCATTTTATAGTCATTTTATATCATTTTTTGTACTAACCTATTGACATAGTGCCCAGTGCCAGTTGCTGTTTTCTGCTTGTTTTTTACATAGCTGGAAATCAATACCAAATGGAGTCCATACGTAGCGGAACTTTTTGTGGATCTTTTTTGGACCAGAAGACATCCAGTGGGCCAAAGAAGTACCAGAGGGTCGTCCCGTGGTGAGCAAAGACACCAAAACGCGCCTGGATGCCCAGGCGCTCCCTGGTGGGTTGTTCCCACCATGGTGGCCTCCTGCACCGCCTCTTTTCTCTATAAATACCCCAATACTCCAGAAACCCTAGGGGAGTTGACGAAAATCAATTCCAGCTACCGCAAGTTCCAGAAACACTAGATCCAATCCAGACCCATCTCGGAGGGGTTCATCATGTCCATTGCCGCCTCTCCGATGATGTGTGAGTAGTTCTTTGTAGACCTACAGGTCTGTAGTTAGTAGCTAGATGGCTTCCTCTCTCTCTCTTGATTCTCAATTCAATGGTCTGTTGGAGATCCATATGATGTATGTCATTTTGCGGTGGGATCCAATGAACTTTGAGTTTATGATCAGATCTATGCTTTTATCCATGAAAGTTATTTGAGTCTTCTTTGATCTCTTATATGCACGATTGATTATAGCATCGTATTTCTTCTTTGATATTTGGGTTTTGTTTGGCCAACTTGACCTATTTATGTTGCAATGGGAAGAGGTGCTTTGTCATAGGTTCGATCTTACGGTGCTTGATCCCAGTGACAAAAGGGGAAACGACACGTATGTATCATTGCTATTAAGGATAACAAGATGGGGTCTATTTCTACATAAATAAATCTTGTCTACATCATGTCATTTTTCTTATTGCATTACTCCTTTTTTCCATGAACTTAATTCACTAGATGCATGCTGGATAGTGGTTGATGTGTCGAGTAATAGTAGTAGATGCAGGCAGGAGTCGATCTACTAATCTTGGATGTGATGCCTATATAATGATCATTGCCTGGATATCGTCATGAATATTTGAAATTTTATCAATTGCCCAACTGTAATTGTTTCCCACCGTTTGCTATTTTTCTCGAGAGAAGCCACTAGTGAAACCTATGGCCTCGGGTCTCTTTTCATCATATTTTCCTTTGTGATCTATTTTCCTTTGCTTTTATTTTCAGATCTATTAAACCAAAAATACAAAAATACCTTACTGCACTTTGTTTATTTTGCGATCTATTTATCCTATCTATCACAACTTTATCACGTCTTCTCGCCAATTTGAGGCACCATTACCCAGAAGGGATTGACAACCCCTTTAACACGTTGGGTTGCGAGTATTTGTTATTTGTGTGCAGGGGTTGTTTACTTTGTGTTGCTTTGTTCTCCTACTAGTTCGATAACCTTCGTCTCATCACTGAGGGAAATACCTACCGTCGATGTGTTGCATCATCCCTTCCTCTTTGGAGAAATACCGATGTAGTTCAAGCAGGCACCATGCATCGACTCGGTCCTGGGCCTCCGCCCAGGCCCACGACTTTCTACTCGGCGGACTATATAAGAGGATCTGGTCAGTGGAGTTACCTAGTTCGGTTCACTCACTCCCTCTCGCGTAACCTAGCCGTCATCTACTGTTCCTTCTCTGTGCTGCCTCTGGCGACCCCATCCCGACGACCGCGTGCATGGTTTGTCGGGAGGGCAGGTGCCTCCGGAAGCTTGTCGTTCAAGATCCTGCCTGGGAGAACGGTAATAAGGTTTTTGGGGAGCGTCTCGACACGACTGCTCCCGATCCGTCCCCAGATCTGTCCGCCTCTGCTTCCACTACTTCCCCTGCATCGACACCATGGCCGACGATGCCACCGCTAAGAAGAAGGCCACGAACGACGCCAAGGCTGCTGCTGCAGCCGCCGCATTGGCCTGGCCAACCGGAGGATATGATCTGTTCGTCCCTCATTTACTCGTACTTGTGCTAATCGTGTATGTGCTGCTCATAGATGGTTCGCTTCTATGTTCTGTAAATGCTAGTATGCTTAGGTATCGGTATGAGATGCATACCGTATTTGCCATGCTTACTGTTTACTCGTGTATTAGTCTAATTGGAGAAGTGCTAATACTTCCAACAATCCAAAAACCTTATTTTAGGCACCTTTTGATTCAAGGCTTTGCTGCTACTCTGAAACCAGAAAAGTTTATCGGGACGCATTTGAAGCGTTGGCAGACAAGGACCACCTTGTGTCTCACAGCGATGAACGTGTTCTGGGTTGGTGGTGTGCCCCCCATAAAAACGATTACTCCCAAGCAAGAGAAGGTGTTTAGGGAGGCAACCACAATCTTTGTGGGAGCAGTTCTGAGTGTGATTGGAGACAAGTTGATTGACGCATATATTCATATGCGGGTTGCCAAAAACTTGTGGGATGCTCTCGAAGTCAAATTCAGCGCAACTGATGCTGGCAGTGAGTTGTATGCCATGTAGCAGTTGCATGATTAAAAGATGGTTGATAACCGTCCTATATTGGACCAGGCTCATGAGATACAGTGCATTGCTAAGGAGCTGGAGCTCCTGAAGTGTGAGTTACTGGACAAGTTTGTCGCGGGTTGCATTATTGCAAATCTCCCTCCTAGTTGGAGGAACTTTGCTACTTCTCTCAAGCACTTGAGACGTGAGTTCTCTGTTGAGGATGTCATCGGTCATCTCAGTGTTGATCAGAACTCGAGAGCAAAGGAATCACACATGAAAGGGGCAGAGGGTTCTTCTAAAGCCAATGTGGTGCAGAAGAACTTCCACAAGTTCAAGGGAAAGAACTCTGTCCAGCAGAATACTCCCATTAAGAAGAAGGGTAAGAAGAAAGACAAAAGGAGAGATGGATACTTTACTTGTGCTTCAGAGGAACATTGGGCAAACAAGTGCCCAAACAAGCAAGAAGCCAGGATAGGACTCCAAGTCTGTCAATGTCACTCTGAGCAACAATGACGTGACATCTGTGTATGGTAATCTGTTTACCATACTTTTAGTTTGTCAGTCCACCGATTGGTGGGTTGACACTGGAGCCAATATTCATGTGTGTGCTGATGTGTCTTTGTTTTCTTCCTACCAGGTCGCACGAGATTGTTCTGTCCTGATGGGGAATAGCTCGCATGCTTCTGTTCATGGTGTTGGCACGGTAGGTCTGAAGTTTACTTAGGGAAAGATCGTGCAACTGAAAATAACATGTAGCATGTCCCCGCCATCAAGAAGAATCTCGTTAGTGGCTCCCTTCTATGTAAAGAAGGGTTTAAGTTAGTATTTGAGTCTAACACAGTAGTCGTATCTCGGTATGGACTATTTGTTGGAAAAGGACATGATTGTGGTGGTTTGTTCCGCCTTTCCCTGGAGGATTTTTGTAATAAAGTCGTGAACCAAATTCATTCTAATGTGAAAGAATCTGAGGTTTGGCATTCATGTCTTTGTCACATAAATTTCGGTTGTATGAGACAGCTAGCTAAGATGGATTTAATCCCGAGTTTCATGTTAGCCAAAGGCTCTAACTACCATGCATGTGTGCAAGCTAAGCAACCTCATAAGCCTCACAAGCTTGCGAAGGAGAGACACCTGGCATCGTTAGAGCTCATACATTCAGATCTCTGTGAGATGAACGGTGTGTTAACTAAAGGTGGAAAGAAATACTTCATGACTCTGATTGATGATTCCACTAGATTCTGCTATGTGTATTTGTTAAATACTAAGGATGAGGCTTTACACTACTTTAAAGTCTATAAGGCTGGAGTTGAGAACCAACTTCAAAAGAAAATCAAACGAGTCCGGTCTGATCGTGGTAGAGAGTACTTTTCTAGTGAGTTTGATTTTTTCTGTGCGGAACATGGTATTATTCATGAGAGGACGCCTCCCTACTCACCCCAGTCAAACGGGGTTGCCAAACAGAAAAACCGTACTCTAACTGATTTGGTTAACGCCATGTTAGATACATCAGGTTAATCCAAGGCATTGTGGGGGGAGGTTGTATTGACATCATGTCATGTCCTGAATAAAGTTCCCACAAAGGATAATGGGACCACTCCCTATGAGCAATGGGAAAAAAAGAACTACACTCTCTTACTTATGCACTTGGGGCTATTTGGTGAAAGTCGATGTGTTGATAACCAAAAAGCGCAAGTTGGGACCAAAGACCGTGGAGTGTGTTTTTTTGGTTATGCTAAGCATAGCGTTGGCTATAGATTTCTAGTGGTGAAATCTGATGTACACGACGTGAAGGTCGGTACGATCGTGGAGTCTAGGGATGCTACATTCTTTGAGGATATTTTCCCCATGAGAGATATGCAAATCACTTCTAGACTGGAATGTGATGAGACTCCTGAACCAGCCATTCCGATGGAATATTATGAACATAAAAGTGATGAGACTTCCATGGAGGATGATGTGGGGGCTCCTGTTAGGAGCAAGAGACAGAGGACTGCAAAGTCTTTTGGTGATGATTTCCTCGTGTACCTCGTGGACGATGACACTCCCAGTTCCATTTCAGAAGCTTATGCATCTCCGGATGCTGACTACTGGAAGGATGCAGTCCATAGCGAGATGGATTCCATCTTGGCTAACGGGACATCGGAGATCGCTGATCGTCCTTATGGTTGTCAAACATTGGGATGTAAGTGGGTGTTCAAGAAGAAGCTTAGGACCGATGGTACTGTTGAGAAGTACAAGGCTAGGCTTGTGGCCAAGGGTTATACCCAGGAAGAAGAAGAGGATTTCTTTGACACTTATTCATGTGTGGCTAGACTGACAACCATTCGAGTGCTACTTGCTTTGTCTGCCTCGCATGGTCTTCTTGTTCACCAGATGGACGTTAAGATGGCTTTCCTTAACGGAGAGCTAGACGAGGAAATTTACATGCAACAGCCAGATGGCTTTGTAGTAAATGGTCAGGAAAGAAAGGTGTGCAAGCTAGTGAAATCCTTGTATGTCCTGAAACAAGCGCCTAAGCAATGGCTTGAGAAGTTCAACACTACTCTAACATTTGTTGCTTTGTTGTTAACGAAGCTGACAAATGTGTATACTATCGCTTTTGTGGGGGCGAAGGAGTTATACTGTGTCTATATGTCGACGACATACTAATATTTGGGACCCACCTCAAGGTAATTGAGGAGGTCCAGGCTTTTCTATCACATAACTTTGAGATGAAAGATCTGGGCATGGCTGATGTTATCTTGAACATCAAGCTACTAAGAAATTATGAGGGTGGAATTACACTTTTGCAATCCCACTATGTCGAGAAGATTTTGAGCCATTTTGGATATTTGGGTTGCAAACCTTCTGCAACACCATATGATCCAAGCGTCCGTATTCAAAAGTTCGAAGACATTGGTGTAGATCAATTGAGATATTCTCAAGTCGTTAGTTCACTGATGTACCTATCATGTGCTACTCGTCCTGACATCTCATTTGCTGCATGCAAACTGAGCCGGTTTGTTTCCAATCCGGGAGATGTGCATTGGCATGCTGTTGCGAGTGATGCGTTACTTGCAAGGTACTTCGAACTATGGAATTCACTATTCTTGGTACCTGATGGTACTTGAGGGGTATAGTGATTCGAATTGGATATCTGATGCTGATGAGATGAAAGCCACAAGTGGACATGTCTTCACACTTGGTTGTGGTGTTGTTTCCTGAAGTCTTGCAAGTAGACGATCTTAACCAGATCGACTATGGAAGCAGAACTAATAGCATTAGACACATCATGCGTCGAAGCTGAATGGCTTCGAGAGCTTTTGACGGATTTTCCGGTGGTTGATAAACCAGTGCCGGCTGTCCTTATGAATTATGAAAATCAAACGGTGATTGCCAAGGCTAAGAGTTCAAAGGACAACATGAAATCCACAAAGCACATACGAAAGAAGATTGAAATCTATCATAAAATCAAGAAACTCTGGAGTGATAGCGTTGGATTGTATCCAGACGGCTAAGAATCTGGCAGACCCTTTTATGAAAGGGCTATCATGTATTGTGATAGAAAACACATTGAGGGAGATGGGTATGAGACCCACTTAAGTTGCCATGGGGGTAACACAACCTA
The DNA here is from genome assembly GCF_002162155.2 of Triticum dicoccoides. Classification (NCBI taxonomy): domain Eukaryota; kingdom Viridiplantae; phylum Streptophyta; class Magnoliopsida; order Poales; family Poaceae; genus Triticum; species Triticum dicoccoides. Next base: position 301,991,609 of record NC_041391.1, on the reverse strand, counting down.
TGTGATCGGAGATCCCGTGAATTAGGACCTGGGAAAACAATCCAGTGGTCAACTGAGGAGAGTATCCTTTATTAACCCACTCCGTTGGACATGCACTAATACTCTCAATTCTGTAAGGCGGGCTGACTTTTGTCTTAATGTGTTCCAAAGCTTGTGTAAGCAAGATGCTAACCTACTGAGCATTCTTTGGAGGAACACACCTATGTGAACCCGGCTACTAGTCATGGTCTATGAGATTGGGTAATCTTTAGGAAGCTCATGAGAAGGTACAACGTATGACTAATAAGCTCCACCTGTGGGTTTTAGCCTTCGGCAACCATGTATCAGCTGTCAATAGGAAAAACTTGTGCACGCCAAACTTACAATTCAAGGCATGGTCCATTGTTCAGTTGTGAAGAAGTCTAATCCTATTGCTCTAGGTGGAAGTTCAACTTAACAGTATCCATTGAATTTTCTGATATATCAAACATTGTTTGGAACAGTTGACAAACTTATGTGCCTCGAGATCTGGTGGGGGATTTTTGAATCATAGATGGGCTTTAGGCGCATATGAACAATGATTGCTGGTTAATCTTAAGGCCCATGTATGAGATAGCAGGTGGTGGGAAGTTTAGTCCCGCATTGCTAGTTGAGGAGAGTTGAGACCCTTTATAAGGGCTGCTCTACCACTTGCCATTGGGAGCTTGGCAAGAGGAGTGTTACACGCGCGCTCCTCCTCCTCTGCCGCTTGCCTTGCCACGACACGCGCGCGCCACGGGTTGCGGGAATGAGCCGAGCTGAAGCTTATTTTTTCGCTCAGGAACGGATTAATTAATCAGGGATTAATTAACAAGTCGCTAAAAGGTGGGCCACTGTCCGAGACGTTGGACTATGGCCTGGCTTGTGTTCTCGGGATTCGTCGACTTCGTTCACGGGTGTGCGACCCTTCTATGGGAACAACGACTCCCTTCCTGGGAGTGCGCCGACTCGGTCGTGGGCCTCCGCCTAGGCCCGTGACTTTCTACCTGGCAGATTGTATAAGAGGCTCCCGTCAGTGGAGTGACCTAGTTCGCTTCACTCGCTCCCTCTCGTGTGACCTAGCCGTCATCTACTATTCCTTCTCTGTGCTGCCTCCGATGATCCTATCCCGACGACTGCGTGCACGGTTGGTCGGGAGAGCAGGTGCCTCCGGAACTCTGTCATTCGAGATCCTACCTGGGAGAATGGCAATAAGGTGTTTGGGGAGCGTCTCGACAGCACCTTCTTCTGCCTCTGCTTCGTCTGCCTCTGCTTCCAGTACTTCCCCTGCATCGACACCATGACCGTCGCCGCCGTTGCTAAGAAGAAGGCCACGGACAACGCCGAGGCTGCTGCTGCCGCCGCCTAAATGTGCAACTAATCCCTGGGTGGTTTTGGTATTAATTAACAACATATAGTTCATTGAACTAATGCTCTTTCAATATGATCATTTTAGAAAGTTCAATGGTCGTCATGGCATGGACTAGAGATGTGGACCCCTCAAAATGCTAAGGACACATATTGGCAACAAGCTCAAGACTCTACATTTTCATTTTAGTGATCCAAGATCACATTGAGTCAATAGGAAAGCCAATACTATTAAAAGGGGATGAGGTGTTGCTTAATGGCTTACATGCTCAAAATGCTTAGTGATATGCTCAAAAACCCTCAACCACTTTGTCATTCCAACATATGTCCTAAACCTAAAAGTCAAATTCGGCCCCGCCGATTTGATCTATCCGGCACCACTGAGTTTCATTTGACATAGCCACTACCACAAATCATAGTCACTTTGGTTTCACCGATAGCAATCTCGGTCTCACCGAGATGGGATTGCATATTCACTTTTTCCATTTTGTAACATTTGAGTCCCACCGAGATGAGTGAATCAGTCCCACCGAGTCTGCAATGCAAATTCACTGTTTCCCTTTCGTAACACTCAGGTCCCACCGAAATGAGCGAATTGATCCCACCGAGTTTGCCTGACCAACTCTTTGTGTGCCTATTACTGAAATCGATCCCACCGAGTTCATGTAATTGGTCACACCGAGATTATGTTATGCCCTAACCCTAGCATATCGGTCCTACCGAGTTGACTATGTCGGTCCCACCGAAAAGCCTAACTTTCATATTTTGACCTGAATCGGTCTGACCGAGTTTTACCATTCGGTCCCATCGAGTTTGGGAATCTGTGTGTAACGGTTAGATTTTGTGTGGAGGCTATAAATACCCCTCCACCCATTCTTCATTCACGGAGAGAGCCATCAGACTATGCCTACACTTCCATCATTCGTTTTCTGAGAGAGAACCACCTACTCATGTGTCGAGACCAAGATATTCCAATCCAACCACAAGAATCTTGATCTCTAGCCTTCCCCAAGTTGCTTTCCACTCAAATCATGTTTCCACCATAGCCAAATCTGTGAGAGAGACTTGAGTATTGGGGATACTATCATTTGAAGCACAAGAGCAAGGAGTTCATCATTAACACACCATCTATTTCCTTTTGGAGAGTGGTGTCTCCTAGATTGGTTAGGTGTCACTTGGGAGCCTCCGTCAAGATTGTGGAGTTGAACCAAGGAGTTTGTAAGGGCAAGGAGATCGCCTACTTCATGAAGATCTACCGTAGTGAGGCAAGTCATGGTGGGATAGACAAGGTTGTTTCTTCATAGACCCTTCGTGGGTGGAGCCCTCCGTGGATTCATGCAACCGTTACCCTTCATGGGTTGAAGGCTCCATCGACGTGGATGTAGGATAGCACCACCTATAAGAACCATGCCAAAAACCTCTGTGTCAACATTGCGTTTGCTCCCTCCAAACTCCTCTCATTTACTTTCTTGCAAGTTGCATGATTTACTTTCTTCTGCTCATATACTCTTTGCATGCTTGCTTGATGTGTTGAGATTGCTTGACTTGTGCTAAGTTGCTAAAATCTGCCAAGAATTAAAATTGGGAAAAGGTTAAGTTTTTATTTGGTCAAGTAGTCTAATCACCCCCCCCCCTCTAGAAATACTTTCCATCCTACAAGTGGTATCAGAGCTTTGGTCTCCATTTGCCTTGATTTTCATAGCTTTGGTGATCATAGCCTTGGTTTCACAACCTAGGAGAGTATGGCGTCTAGCGAGGGAAATTACCATCATAGAGGTCCTTACTTTGATGGTACTAATTTTGCTAGTTGGAAACATAAGATGAAAATGCATATTCTTGGACATAACCCCGCCGTTTGGGCTATTGTGTTTATTGGTTTTCAAGGTGAATTCTTCGATGGGAGAGAACCAAATCATGAAGCTTCCACGAAAGAATTGAAGATGTTGCAATACAATTCTCAAGCTTGCGATATCCTCTTCAGCTGATTGTGCCCCAAAGAATTCAACAAAATCAGCCATCTTGAGAATGCAAAGGAAATTTGGGATACTTTGATTGATATGCACGAAGGTACCGACTTTGTCAAGGAATCCAAGTTGGATGTGCTTCAAAGTCAACTTGACAAGTTCAAAATGAAGGATGGTGAAGGTGTCGCTGAAATGTACTCTAGGCTTGCTCTCATCACAAATGAGATTGCCGGCTTAGGAAGTGAAGAGATGATCGACAAATTCATCATCAAAAAGATCTTGAGAGCCTTGGATGGAAAATATGATACCTTGTGCACTTTGATCCAAATGATGCCAAACTACAAAGATATCAAGCTAGCCGAAGTCATTGGAAGAATTGTTGCTCATGAGATGTCACTCAAGGATAAATAAGAGCTTCACAACAAGTCTAGTGGTGCTTATAAAGCCTCATGTGATGCTCCTACATCATCAAATGAGAAACAAGCCTTCAATGAAGAAGTGAGCTTAATGGTGAAGAACTTCAACAAATTCTACAAGAGTAGAAGCAAGGAAAGAAGTTCCAAGTCAAGATCCTAAAATGACAAAAGATCTTCCAGTCGTGAGCGAAATTGCTACAATTGTGGAAGACCCGGACACTACTCCAATGGGTGTACAGCTCCCTACAAAAGAAGAGAATACTCACCTAAAAGGAGAAGCAAAAGGGAAGAATCATCTCCAAGAGAGGGGAGTAGATATGATTGCTATGAACGAAGAACCTCTCGAAGAAGCAAGGATTTGGAAAGGAAGGACAAGTCATCAAGGAGCTACACAAAATGAAGATATCAAGCTCATGTTGGTGAATGGGTATCCAGATCCTACTCCGACCACCACTCCGAGAGAAGCTATCACTCTGATTCCGAATATACTCAAGATGAAGGTGTTGCCGGTCTAGCACTTGTGTCAACCAACTCCTATGACATATTTGATTCACCAAATGAAGCGATTGGAAGATGCTTCATGGATGAAGTCCCCAAGGTAACACACCCCGAGTATGTTAATTTCAATAGTGATGAAGATGACTTGCTAGGTGATGATGATTTACTTGTTGACAACTCTAGTGATGAATAGTATGATGAAAATGTTATTAATCATGCTAATCAAGATGAAACGAATGACAATGATAAGAAGGATATTGGGCATCTAACTAAAGAATTAAACACTCTTAAGTTAGCTCATGAAACTACTTTAGAAGATCATCGAGAACTTTTAAAAACTCATGAGAAGTTGCACTTCGAAAATATCAACCTTGAGCAAGAACATGGGTTCTTAAAGGCCATCAATGATGATCTTTAGAAGAAAAGTTCTTCTTACATTGCCAAGTGCTTACGCTTGTCTACTTACATGCCACAAGTAAAAATCTAGAAACAAGAACAAGAAAGATTATTCTTCTAGTAGTAACAATAATCATGTTAAATCCAATATTGTTGCTTCTATTAGTTCTCTTGATTCCACTAATGATTCTCTTAGCCAAGTTAAACTTGAGCAGGAAAATAGCTTATTGAAGGGAATTATAGGGAAAGGTGTTTACAAGAGCCTTGCCGGAAGTAAGCAATTTGAGGAAATTGTACACAAGCAAGGAAGGCACCGGAAGAATCAAGGTGTTGGTTTTGAATGAAAGTTCAATGCCAATGGAGTTGAGTGGGAAGAAGATCAGTACCCCAAGACGAAGTTTGTTCCTCAACAAGAGAAGTATGATATTACTTCCCTCAAGGGGACACAAGCTCAAGATGATCTTCCACCACAAGTCCACAAGCTAAAAGGCAAGGACAAGCTTCGAGAGAAGATTGATGCATTTGAAGATGCTCCAAAGGCCTTGGTCAAGTGGGTTCCCAAGACTACATCAAGTTCTACTTCATCAAGTACATCCACAACCCCAAGGATTCCCATCAACATGATGTGGATCCCGAAGAAGAAGAACTAAAGAGTTCTTGAGGGTGACTATGACAACATTCTTCACTCATATTTATTTTGGCAAGGACAAGTGCAAACAACTGCCACATCTTGCACTAGTTCAAGGAGTCACAAACCCTCTTGTTGGTAAGACAAGGAAAAGGTAATCTAATGCTTTCATGGACATCGTCATGTGTGTGCTTCACTCTATGTCTATGGATATCCTTGTTTATTCCTTGTGGGACTAGCCCATGTAGGTATTGAAAGTGCAACTCACTCCAATGGATTGCTTCAAATGATCTACATCAACAATGAGCATCCACATCTTCAAAATCTACATGAAGTCATCATCGACAAAACCCAAGGTTAGTTCATCCCTCTTAGGGGGGATATCACATCTGGGGGGAGCTTTACTCAAAGAATTGAGCTAAAGCAACTCTAATGGTGTGAACACAACAATGTTTACATAAATGTGGTAACCCCACTTGTGGTTAAACGATGAGTATGACCTATGATCAAATGTTCTCATTTGACTCCTAAGTCCATATACTCATACATAGATGACCTAGTCATCGCCAATTGCTTGATAGATGCTAGAGTGATTGTGCATGATGTCCCACATATTTCATTTGCCATTTTATTGTGTGAGCATGTTGGTTGCATATTTTTCTCATTCAAGGACATCCATTTGTTGCTTTGATTGTTTGGATCTTCTTGTTTTGCCAAATGGATGGACAAGAATGCCTAAGAACTTCCTCTAGCTATCTATGCTTTTATCTTCTCAAACTCTATTCATGCTACATCACAAAGTTTGATCTACGTCAAATTCAAACCCTCTCGGTGAGGAGCACTCAGAGTCCCGATTTGTCATAGACTTAAAACTTCCAAAACCTCTCTGTGTATTTCGGTCTGACCGATTCCTCCATTTCGGTCACACCAAGTTCACTGGGTTGATCAAGTTTTCAATCTCAGTGCAACCGATTAGAACTTTTTGGTCTCACCGAGTTGCAGTATCCACTTGCGATTCTGCATCTCGGTGCCACCAAGTTGTTCCACTCGGTCACACCGAAAGTGCCTGGATATATGTACCGACGGGTCAAATTTTGGAAATTCCTCCAAAACCTCTTCGCCCGAGCATGTCCTGCTCTACCGCCTCTAGTCTCCGGATTGTCTTCTCGTCGCCAGTGACCTCCCGCCGCTGGTCTCCGCCGCCGTCAACGGAAATCCTCCCCTCTGTTGCCGCCATAGCGAGCTCATTGCCAAGCTAGGGTATGAGCTCAACACTTTGTGCTTTCTTTTAACTCCGGTTCTTAGCACAAAGGCAATGCCATGTTTATTTCCAAGTATGAGATAGATCCAACCACAGAAATCATCCTTTAGATGAAAATTTAGGGTTAGGTTTCCGCCGGACTCATCTTAGACTGACTGAATTGTAGAAATCGGTCTCATCGATTTGGCTAACGTCATTGCACATGTGATTTTTGGTCTGACCGAAAATTGCAAATTGGTGTGACCAAGTTCAGGACTTTGTGAAACCCTAGCAAACTCGGAGTCACCGAACTGTGTCTTGGTTTGACCGATTCCACTAGTTTAGACTCCAAAGTTGCTTCAGTGTCACCGAGTTTTACAAATAGGTAGCTCCGAAATGCTTCTTGTAGAAAACTAAAACTAAGTTTTTAACTCATTCTTTTTGCAAAAACTCTGCACTTTGTGATGCTCATCTACTCTATCTCATCTAGAACTATTCACAAGGTCAACTATCAGTTTGCTGTGCAAATCTCTGGTCAAAGTGATAGTCAGAACAAGTCAGAGGAGCATATGGACTTGAGTGAGGGCACTAGTCCCTCTGGAAGCTATGATGAACGTAGCAGGAGCACACCAAGTAACCTGCCTAAGGCTCAGACTAGGCAGAGGAAGAAGAAAACTTCAGACTCTGAGGATGAGGACTTTGAGATTGAAGAAGTCGGCTCAAAGAATAAGATACTAAAGAAGAAATATGCTGATGCTGCTTCTACCAAGCCAGGACAACACAAGAAAGCACCTGCCAGGAGAGTACCAATGTCTAAGGCCAAGGGATCAACTCAAGAGACTATGGTATTTACACTTGAGCAAAGAAAAGGTGAAGAGGGCAAGAAAAGGGTCGGGAAAACTGCTGCTAGAGTGCTTGGAAATCCATCTACGAGGAGAGACTCTGCTAGTGAGGAGGAAGAGGAAGAAGAGGATGCTGCACCAGCACCTCCTGTTAAGTCACAAAAGCTGATGGGGATGCCATCAGATCTGGGGCTGCTCCTTCAAAGCCCAAGACAGCCCCCAAAGCTCCAGCTCAAGCCTCCAAGACTACACCTAAGAGAAGCACCAGGAACATCCCTGCTGCAGAGAAGAACAAGGCCCAGTGCGTGAAGTTGAGGAAGAAGATGCTGAAGCCCAAGTGCTTCGGAAACTCAAGCCAAAAAAACCAGACCATGATGACAATCATCCAGTGGCTAAGAATATGAAAGAAAAAAAATATGCGGGTCTAATATTGTGGAGACAAGCTGATCCATATGCAATGAGGAGAAGGACAGTTGTGGACTATAGATTCTACACCAAAGAACAGCAAGATTTCTATGAAATAGTTCTGCTTGACAAGAAAACAATTGTCAGTGACATGAAGTGGGTTGATTGGAAGTATATTGATGAGAATGAATACCACTTTCTAGGAGTGCATGAGAACTTCAAGCTCCATGGTGTTGACAAATTTGTGGGTCAAAAGTTGACCAAATGGAATGATGAGCTCAGAATGCCGTTTTACTCTACAGCTCATTTCTATCCAGATGGAAAGATAATGTGGATGGCTGAAGGTACAAGGTACCAGTCTACTGTGGATGAGTGGGCAAAGCTCATCAAATCACCCAAGGAGCATGAGAAAGACACTGATGTCTATGCTGAGAAGAGGAAAGACCATAACTCCATGGCAAACATGTACATGGAAATACCTGACAATGCTTTGGAGACTCATAAGCTAGGATCTGTGTACTACTTGATGTCGGGTCTGTCCACTATGAACACCATATTGAGGCACACCTTGTTGCCCAAATCAGGAGATCATAGGATGATCAGAGGCCATTCCATTAATCTGCTTTAGATGTTTGATTTGCCACAGAAATTCAAAGTCGTGAGTTTGATTGTAGAGAAAATCAAGAGAACAAATGCTGGCCAGAAGAGGTCATGTGGGTATGCTCCACACATACAAATGTTGATCAACTCCAAGATGCCCAAGGGAGTGTACTTGTTGGACAAAGAGCATCTGCCTTTGAAGCCATACTTTGAGGACAACACTATTGTCATGACAGTTGAAGATCCAACATCCCTAGAGGCTCAAGAAAAGAGACACAAAGCTAAAGCAGAGAAGGCAGCAAAGATTCCCAATGCTGAAGAAGCTTCAGAAGTATTCGTCAAGTCAAAGCAAGACCAACTTGGATATCAGATTCAAGCAACTTTGAGAATTGAGAAAGGACTGGCCAACCCGACTCAGAACCAGGAGAGCTCGGAGAGGATCATTGAAACCAAATTCTATGATCTTGACTTGAAGGTGACTGAAATTCAGACCGCAGTTGAAGAACTCCGGGAAGAAGCAGAAGAGAGGAAGGGAAAAGCAACTACACAGGTGTTTCACAAAGTGCCTAGGGCACAGAGGTCTGCAGTAGTGCTAGTTCCAGATACAAGAGAAACAGCTTCAGCACCTGCAGCCACAGCTCCAGTTGCCCCTCCAGTGGCAACTCCACCAGCTCCATTAACTTCCACTGATGCTTTTGTCCTTGGAGTCATCTCAACACCTCCGTCTGAAGATCAAGCCTGGAGAGTCGCATAGCACTATGCATTTTAAAGATTTTTGGTAACTTGTTGCCAAAGGGGGAGAAAGTGTATAGATCATAGGCTTTGGAGAGAGAGAGAGAGCTTTGCTTCTTTTGCTACTCATTTGCTTTGCTTGCTTGGTTGAGATACTTTATGTTTATGTGTGAGATACTTTGTATGGTCATGTGCTTGCTCATATTATGCTTAATGATTCTGCTTGAATGATGACATTATCTATCTCTTATATATGATCATTCACTTTGCCTTAGTAATGAGTGCTTGTTCAAATTTTTTATCATTTTGAGCGCTCCACCAAGATGTATATGACATGGAGATTAACCCATGATCCTATTTATTTGTGCATTTGCATTCAAAAGCAAATTTTAAATAATGCGCAAATTTAGGGGGAGCTCTTGCTTATCACATACTTCGCAAAGCGATGATGTATTTCATTCTTATTATCATTTGTCGTAGCTTTGATCTATATGTTGTCATCAATTACCAAAAGGGGGGAGATTGAAAGTGCAACTAATCCTTGGGTGGTTTTGGTAATTCTTAACAACATATAGTTCATTGAACTAATGCTCTTTCAAGATGATCATTTCAGAAAGTTCAATGATTCGCATGGCATGTACTAGAGATGTGGACCCCTCAAAATGCTAAGGACACATATTGGGATCAAGCTCAAGACTCTACATTTTCATTTTAGTGATCCAAGATCACATTGAGTCAATAGGAAAGCCAATACTATTAAAAGGGGATGAGGTGTTGCTTAATGGCTTACTTTCTCAAAATTCTTAGTGATATGCTAAAAAACCTTCAACCACTTTCTCATTCCAACATATGTCCTAAATCTAAAAGTCAAATTCAGCCCCACTGATTTGATGTATCCGGCACCACCGAGTTTCATTTGACATAGCCACTGCCACAAACCCTAGTCACTTTAGTTTCACCAATAGGGATCTCGGTCTCACCGAGATGGGATTGCATACTCACTGTTTCCTTTTTGTAACATTTCGGTCCCACCAAGATGAGCGAATCGGTCCCACCGAGTCTGCAATGCAAATTCATTGTTTCCCTTTTGTAAAACTTCGGTCCCACCGGAGTGAGCGAATTGGTACCATCGAGTTTGCATGACCAACTCTCTATGTGCCTATTAATGAAATCGGTCCCACCGAGTTCATGTAATCAGTCCCACTGAGATTACGTTATGCCCTAACCCTACCATATCGGTCCCACCGAGTTAACTGTGTCGGTCCAACCGAAAAGCCTAACGTTCATATTTTGACCTGAATTGATCTAACCGAGTTTTACCATTCGGTCCCACCGAGTTTGGGAATCTATTTGTAATGGTTAGATTTTGTGTGGAGGATATAAATACCCCTCCACCCATTCTTTGTTCATGGAGAGACCCATCAGAACGTGCCTACACTTCCAGCATTCATTTTCTGAGAGAGAACCACCTACTCATGTGTTGAGACCAAGATATTCCAATCCAACCACAATAATCTTGATCTCTAACCTTCCCCAAGTTGCTTTCCACTCAAATAATATTTCCACCATAGCCAAATCTGTGAGAGAGAGTTGAGTGTTGGGGAGACTACTATTTGAAGCACAAGAGCAAGGAGTTCATCATCAACACACCATATATTACCTTTTGGGGAGTGGTCTCTCCTAGATTGGTTAGGTGTCACTTGGGAGCCTCCGTCAAGATTGTGGAGTTGAGCCAAGGAGTTTGTAAGGGCAAGGAGATCGCCTACTTCATGAAGATCCACCCTAGTGAGGCAAGTCCTTTGTGGGCGATGGCCATGGTGGGATAGACAATGTTGCTTCTTCATGGACCCTTAGTGGGTGGATCCCTCCGTGGACCCGCGCAACCGTTACCCTTCGTGGGTTGAAGTCTCCATCAACATGGATGTACGATAGCACCACCTATCGAAACCCCGCCAAAAATCTCCGTGTCAACATTGTGTTTGCTCCCTCCAAACTCCTCCCATTTACTTTCTTGCAAGTTGCATGCTTTACTTTCTGCTGCTCATATACTCTTTCCATGCTTGCTTGAATTGTGTTGAGATTGCTTGACTTGTGCTAAGTTGTTAAAATCTGCCAAGAATTAAAATTGGGAAAAGGTTAAGTTTTTCTTTGGTCAAGTAGTCTAATCACCCACCCCCCTCTAGACATACTTTCAATCTTACACCACCGCGTTGCCCTGGCCAACCGGAGGGTATGATCTGTTCATCCCTTGTTTACTCGTACTTGTGTTAGTCGTATATGTGCTGCTCATAGATGGTTCGCTACTATGTTCTGTAAATGCTAGTATGCTTAGGTATCGGTATGAGATGCATATTGTATTTGCCATGCTTACTTTTTACTCGTGGATTAGTCCAATTGGAAAAGTGCTAATATTTCCAACACTCCTTTCCCTTATACAAGGCCACAAACTCAAATTATAGGTACCATGGTAAAATTTAATGACTGCTTTACAAGGGAACTTTTCTTCTCGTTAATCAGAATCATTAATACGCCTGCATGCATGCGAAGAAGGAATAAGAAGGAAGTAGCACAGTGTCATTATGACTGCATGCATGCAAGTATTAAACAAGTTGCTAGTACGAGGAAACATCATTAAATTTTGCCTCGATTACTGTTAGTGGCCTTGTATAGATGCAAAACGTATTTTTCATAGTGACCTTGTATAAGGAAATGGAGGGAGTATGGTAGGCCGTGGGAAGAGGTGGAGATCGTGCTTTCCTTTTTTCTTTCACTGGCCGACGTGTATTGTTTCGTGCTATTGTTTTTTTAACTCGTGGGATGGTACGAGGGAGTGGTTGAACCATCGCTTGGTTCCCCTATTTACTTGCCTCTAATTTTCGAAGGGTAATTGGAAAAAAAATCAGTGGGAGGATGTATCGGTAGCTAGCGACAAGGGAAGGTCGAACCATCACGACGTTTGATTCTCCTTTAATAGTATGGATTTATTTGTTTTAATCGCACTATATTTCCTTAGGCCAAAATCAGTGTCAACAAATGCCCCTCGAGGTTTGAATCCGAGTATTATTTTTTTTCTAAATTAATATCCGGATTCAGAGCTCGAAAATTTTCCTACATTTTTTTGAGCGTATTTCCAATATTTGGCATAGCATCGGAGGTGTACGCATATATTGTTTTCTTATTATTCAAAAATCATCGGCCAGATATTAGCGAGCCATGCACACGGTGTATGTTGCTTTGAACGTTTGTTGGAACTAGATGACCCATTGCGCCAATGGCGCAAAAATCATCGGCCACCCGAGTCTTCAAACCATGTGTATGTGACTGTGTAATAGATACTTTTAGCTCATTACATAATATCATGGTAGATGAAGAGGAAGTAATGACATTACCTGATAATAGCATACATTACGTAAGTTGTAGTAGGATCAGTTTAAAGACATAAAAATATTTGACCACTGATTAGAGCATAAGAAAATAGAAACTTAACGCTGATACATAGTGTTATAAGAGAACTTACTTCTGATACATAGTGTTGTAAGAAGTTCACGATGGTTACACATCTTCTAGCAACTCTACATAACACACATAATATGTTGTTAAATATATGAGTCCATACATCCACAATTCCTACATAATGAGTAGAAACTGGAACATATTATGTTGGAATGCGAGAGGGATCAACTCCCCTAGGAGATGGGATGATATGAGAATGAAAATTAAAGAGAGTGCTTGTAGCATTATTGCATTTCAGGAAATCAAAAGAGAGAATTTTGACATCTCCTACATCAAAAAGTTATGTCCTAGATGGTTCAATAAATTCATGTATGTGCCATCCATTGGTAGCTCTGGTGGGATCATCACAATATGGAATGGTGGACATTTCAGAGGAAAGCTCATTTCAGAAAGCTACTTTCAAATCACTGTGGAATTCACATCCACTATGGACAACACCAAATGGCAACTAACCAACATTTATGGACCTAATTCTGTTGAAGGCAAACATGTATTCACTGAGTGGCTGATTGATCTGAATATAAAAACTTCCAAATATTGGATGTTTCTTGGGGATTTCAATTTCACCAAAGGACCAGAAAATAGGAATAAAGAAGGTGGAGAGCACAATAGCATGATGACTTTCAACAACATCATTATCAACCATGATCTTGTTGAAATCCCACTTAAAGGTAGAGCATTTACATGGAGTAATATGCAGGACTCTCCTCTGTTGGAAAAACTGGACTGGATCTTCACCAACTCTGATTGGACTACTAATCATCCAAACACTATTGCTTTTCCACTTGCTAAAATCACATTTGACCATGTACCTATCGGAGTGCAGATTGACAACAAAATTCCCAAAAGCCAACTTTTCAGATTTGAGGAATTCTGGACAGAATTTGAGGGATTTATTGAAATTTTGGAAAAGCATTGGCATAACTCCACCTTCTTCTCATACTCAACAAAGAATATTGTAGCAAAATTTAAATCCATCAGAAAAGGACTCAAGCTATGGAGCAGAAATTTCTCACAACTCAATAAAACAATAGAGAATTGTTATTTCTATGTGAAACTCCTATATGGAGTGGAAGATCAGAGAAATCTTACCAAGATAAAAGCTAACTTCAGGAAGGCTTTGATCTTACACACAAACAAACTTCTTGAAGCTAAGAGGAAATACTGAAGAATCAGAGCTAACATCAGGTGGGCTAATCTTGGTGATGAAAATACCAAAAAATTCATGCTATTGCCACACAAGTTTTTAGAAACAATTACATCTCATTTCTCAAAACATCTTACAACATTGAGGTATATGAGCATGACCAGAAAGCTGCAATATTATGGCAATCTTTCAAAGAAAGAATTGGTATGACTGAGAAAACTATCAAATATTTTCATATTGATAGCATGGCCCTTCAGGAGATTGATGATAGCATTGTAAATCCATTCACTGTGGAACAAATTGACAATGTTATTAAGTCCATGCCCAATGATAAGTCACCTGGGTCGGGTGGATTTAATGGTCTCTTCATGAAAAAAGCCGGAGCATCATCAAGGACTGTTTCTACAAATTGATCAGTGACTTTCATGGGGAAAACATAAATCTTGGGCCTATAAACTCAACTTTCATCACTCTTATCCCAAAAATTGACAACATAGAGGCTCCCAATGATTTGAGACCTATATCATTAGTAAGCATGCCTGTCAAAATTATAACTAAGCTACTTGCTTACATAGCACAACAGATTGTATTATCTGTCATCAGCAAGAACCAGTATGGATTCATTAAATGAAGAAGTATCCAGGACTGTTTGGCATGGAGTTTTGAGTACATTCACATGTGCCACAAATCGAAAAACCAAGTCATCATTATCAAAATTGATTTAGAAAAAGCTTTTTATGAAGTAGACCATAATGTCATATGCTACATGATGAAACATCTTGGTTTTTGTGATAAATGGACTAGATGGACCAAAATGATACTGTCTACGGCTACAACATCTATGATCCTGAATGGGGTACTAGGTAAAATGATCAAATGTAAAAGAGGAGTTAGACAAGGTGATCATTAGTCGCCTCTCTTATATTTCATGGTAGCTGAACTTCTACAGATTCTAGTTAACACTGCATGGCAACAGGGAGAGCTTAAACTTCCTCTGGAATAGCCAGGAGCCAAAAGGTACCTCATTATCCAATATGTTGATGATACTTTAATTATTATGCCAGCTGATCCTACACAATTGATGAAACTGAGAGAGATCCTCAACGTTTTCTCAAATTTCACTGGTTTAAAGGTAAAAGGTAAACTACAGTAAATCATCAATTGTACCCATCAATATCAGTGACACTCAGACTAATGATCTGGCAAATATCATTGGATACAAAAAAGAAGATATGCCATTTACATACCTGGGTTTACCTATGGGATCAACCAGACCAAAAGTAGGTGATCGTATGCCTATGGTATCAAGACTGGACAAAGGATTGTCTGGCATAGCTGGCATGGTCACCTACTCAGGGAGATTGGTCCACCTAAAAGCATTTGTTGTCGACCTGCCTATATTTGTTATGTGCTCAATCAGAGTTCCTTTCACTATCTTAGACCACTTTGAAAAATCTGGGTGAAGTTGAAGGCAAATGTATGGTTAAATGGGAGACTATATGCCTCCCAAATAAAGTTGGTGGACTAGGAGCCTGGATCTCAGAAAGCGAAACAGAGCACTGTTGGTGAAATTCCTGTATATTTTTTTTCAATAAATGGGATATTCCATGGGTTGAAATGATATGGGATACATATTATGCTGATGGATTTGTACCTACATACCCAACTCGAGTAGGGTCATTTTGGCGGAGGTACTGTTGTGCCATACTTCAGGATTTGAAAGGAATGACAACATGTAAACCTGCAGCTGTGATACTGTCTTATTATGGAAAGATGTATGGCAAACAGACACATTACAAAACCTATTTCCACAACTGCACTCATATGCCAAAAATGACAACATCACAATTGCCTCAGCACTTCATAATATTGAAGGTGATTTCTACAATATGTTCCATCTACCAATGTCATCAATTATTGTTCAACAAAGCCAGGAACTGCATAACATGTTAATAGAGGGAGTCAACATCAGCAACAGGGATTCTTGGCATTTCAGGTGGCAGTGTACTACTCCAACAAAAGGATTTACCTATACCTTATTGGTGACCCTCCTGATGCCCCAAAACCTTTCCAGAAAATTCTTCTGGTTACTGCTACTGGATAGACTAAACACCAGAGACTTGTTGATAAGAAAAAAAATCTGTAAAGAGGAGAATAAATGTGTTTTATGTGAGGAGGAACCCAATGAATACCTGCATCATCTCTTTTTCAACTGTGACTTCAGTCAGAACTTCTGGATGGCATTAAGCATGGAATGGAACATAGATCTAAATACCATGGAGATGATGATAGAAGCTAAGAACACAACCAACATGGTATGTTTCAAGGAATGCTTAATGGATGGATGTTGGAGCATCTAGAAACATAGAAATGCTATAATCTTTGACAACAAAACCAAAGATATAGCATACTACATATCATGCTTCAAGGAACACTTCAACACCATAATCAAAAAGACTAAGCCAAGTCTTAAGGAGGGAATGCAAGCATGGCTAGACACTTTGTAATTTATGTTGGAAATATGCCCTAGAGGCAATAATAAAAGTATTATTATATTTCATTGTTCATGATAATTGTCTTTTATTCATGCTATAACTGTATTATCCGGAAATCGTAATACACGTGTGAATACTTAGACCACACAATGTCCCTGGTAAGCCTCTAGTTGACCAGCTCGTTGTGATCAACAGATAGTCATGGTTTCCTGACTATGGACATTGGATGTCGTTGATAACGGGATCACATCATTAGGAGAATGATGTGATGGACAAGACCCAATCCTAAGCATAGCATAAAAGATCGTGTAGTTCGTTTTGCTAGAGCTTTGCAAGTGTCAAGTATCTCTTCCTTCGACCATGAGATCGTGTAACTCCCGGATACCGTAAGAGTGCCTTGGGTGTACCAAACGTCACAACATAACTGGGTGACTATAAAGGTGCATTACATGTATCTCCGAAAGTAGCTGTTGGGTTGACACGGATCGAGACTGGGATTTGTCACTCCGTATGACGGAGAGGTATCTCTGGGCCCACTCGGTAATGCATCATCATAATGAGCTCAATGTGACCAAGGTGTTGGACACGGGATCATGCATTACGGTACGAGTAAAGTGACTTGCCGGTAACGAGACTGAACAAGGTATTGGGATACCGACGATCGAGTCTCGGGCAAGTAACGTACCGATTGACAAAGGGAATTGCATACAGGGTTTGATCAAATCCTCGACATAGTGGTTCATCCGATGACAACATCGAGGAGCATGTGGGAGCCATCACGGGTATCCAGATCCGCTGATGGTTATTGACTGAGAGAGTCTCGGTCATGTCTGCATGTCTCCCGAACCCGTAGGGTCTACACACTTAAGGTTCAGTTACGCTAGGGTTATAGGGATATGTATATGCAGTAACCCGAATGTTGTTCGGAGTCCCGGATGAGATCCCGGACGTCACGAGGAGTTCCGGAATGGTCCGGAGGTAAAGATTTATATATGGGAAGTCCTGTTTCGGGCATCGGGACAAGTTTCGGGGTTATCGGTATTGTACCGGGACCACCGGAAGGGTCCCAGGGGTCCACCGGGTGGGTCCACCTGTCCCGGGGGGCCACATGGGCTATAAGGGGGTGCGCCTTGGCCTAATGGGCCAAGGGCACCAGCCCCACATAGGCCCATGCGCCTAGGGTTTAAGGGGGCAAGAGTCCTAGGAGGGTAAGGCACCTCCTAGGTGCCTTGGGGGGAGGGAAAACCCCCCTTGGCCGCCGCACCCCTAGGAGATTGGATCTCCTAGGGCCGGCCACCCCCCCCTTGGCACCCCTATATATAGTGGGGGAGAGGAGGGACTTCATACCTGAACGCCCTGGCCTTTGGTTGCCTCCTTCTCCCTCCCCAACACCTCCTCCACCTCCATAGTGCTTAGCGAAGCTCTGCCGGAGTGCTGCAGCTCCATCAACACCACGCCGTCGTGCTGCTGCTGGTGCCATCTCCCTCAACCTCTCCTCCCTTCCTTGCTGGATCAAGAAGGAGGAGACGTGGCTGTTCCGTACGTGTGTTGAACGCGGAGGTGCCGTCCGTTTGGCGCTGGTCATCGGTGATTTGGATCACGTCCAGTACGACTACAT
This sequence comes from Triticum dicoccoides, assembly GCF_002162155.2. Taxonomy (NCBI): domain Eukaryota; kingdom Viridiplantae; phylum Streptophyta; class Magnoliopsida; order Poales; family Poaceae; genus Triticum; species Triticum dicoccoides. Next base: position 301,973,750 of record NC_041391.1, on the reverse strand, counting down.
CATCACCTTGCAAGCTTCTGCACGCGATCTACAAGTGGTATGTAGATGCAAACTCTCTCCCTAGACTCGTTGCTTAGATGAACTCATGGATGGATCTTGGTGAAACCGTAGGAAAATTTTTAATTTTCTGCAACGTTCCCCAACAGTGGCATCAGAGCTAGGTCTATGCGTAGTTCTCTTTGCACGAGTAGAACACAACTTTGTTGTGGGCATGGATTTTGTCATCTTACTTGCCTCTACTAGTCTTTTCTTGCTCAACGGTATTGTGGGATGAAGCGGCCCGGACCAACCTTACACGTACTCTTACGTGAGACCGGTTCCACCGACTGACATGCACAAGTTGCATAAGGTGGCTGGCGGGTGTCTGTCTCTCCCACCTTAGTTGGAGCGGAATCGATGAACAGGGCCCTTATGAAGGGTAAATAGAAGTTGACAAAATCACGTTGTGGTGATTCGTAGGTAAGAAAACGTTCTTGCTAGAACCCAATTGCAGCCACGTAAAAGATGCAACAACAATTAGAGGACGTCTAACTTGTTTTTGCAGCGATTGATCATGTGATGTGATATGGCCAGAAGTTGTGATGAATGATGAATTGTGATGTATGAGATCATGTTCTTTGTAATAGGATTCATGACTTGCATGTCGATGAGTATGACAACCGGCAGGAGCCATAGGAGTTGTCATTATTTTTTGTATGACCTGCGTGTCATTGAGTAACGCCATGTAAACTACTTTACTTTATTGCTAAAGGTTAGTCATAGAAGTAGAAGTAGTCGTTGGCGTGACAACTTCATGAAGACACGATGATGGAGATCATGATGATGGAGATCATGGTGTCAAGCCGGTGACAAGATGATCATGGAGCCCCGAAGATGAAGATCAATGGAGCTATATGATATTGGCCATATCATGTCACAACTATATAATTGCATGTGATGTTTATTATGTATTATGCATCTTGTTTACTTAGGACGACGGTAGTAAATAAGATGATCCCTTATAAAATTTCAAGAAGTGTTCTCCCCTAACTGTGCACCGTTGCTACAGTTCGTCGTTTCTAAGCACCACGTGATGATCGGGTGTGATGGATTCTTACGTTCACATACAACGGGTGTAAGACAGTTTTACACAGCGAAAACACTTAGGGTTAACTTGACGAGCCTAGCATGTGCAAACATGGCCTCGGAACACGCAGACCGAAAGGTCGAACACGAGTCGTATGGAAGATACGATCAACATGAAAATGTTCACCGACGATGACTAGTCCGTCTCACGTGATGATCGGACACGGGCTAGTCGACTCGGATCGTGTAACACTTAGATGACTAAAGGGATGTCTAATCTAAGTGGGAGTTCATAATTTGATTAGAACTTTATTATCATGAACTTAGTCTAAAACCTTTGCAAATATGTCTTGTAGATCAATGGCCAACGCTAATGTCAACATGAACTTCAACGCGTTCCTAGAGAAAACCAAGCTGAAAGATGATGGCAGCAACTATACGGACTGGGTCCGGAACCTGAGGATCATCCTCATAGCTGCCAGGAAACAATATGTCCTAGAAGGACCGCTAGGTGACGCTCCCGTCCCAGAGAACCAAGACATTATGAATGCTTGGCAGTCTCGCGCTGATGATTACTCCCTCGTTCAGTGCGGCATGCTTTACAGCTTAGAACCGGGGCTCCAAAAGCGTTTTGAGCATCACGGAGCATATGAGATGTTCGAAGAGCTGAAACTAGTTTTCCAAGCTCATGCCCGGGTCGAGAGATATGATGTCTCCGACAAGTTCTACAGTTGTAAGATGGAGGAAGACAGTTCTGTCAGTGAGCACATCCTGAAGATGTCTGGGTTGCACAACCGTATGACCCAGCTGAACATTAACCTCCCAGATGAGGCGGTCATTGACAGAATCCTCCAGTCGCTCCCACCAAGCTACAAGAGCTTTGTGATGAACTACAACATGCAGGGAATGGAAAAGACCATTCCTGAAGTGTTCTCGATGCTGAAGTCAGCAGAGGCTGAAATCAAGAAAGAACATCAAGTGTTGATGGTCAATAAGACCACTAAGTTCAAGAAGGGCAAGGGTAAGAAGAACTTCAAGAAGGACGGCAAAGATGTTGCCGCGCCTGGTAAGCCAGTTACCGGGAAGAAGTCAAAGAATGGACCCAAGCCTGAGACTGAGTGCTTTTATTGCAAGGGGAAGGGTCACTGGAAGCGGAACTGCCCCAAATACTTAGCGGATAAGAAGGCCGGCAAAACCAAAGGTATATTTGATATACATGTGATTGATGTGTACCTTACCAGTACTCGTAGTAACTCCTGGGTATTTGATACCGGTGCCGTTGCTCATATTTGTAAATCACAGCAGGAGCTGCGGAATAAACGGAGACTGGCGAAGGACGAGGTGACGATGCGCGACGGGAATGGTTCCAGAGTCGATGTGATCGCCGTCGGCACGCTGCCTCTACATTTACCTACAGGATTAGTTTTGAACCTTAATAATTGTTATTTAGTGCCAAGTTTGAGCATGAACATTGTATCTGGATCTCGTTTAATACGAGATGGCTACTCATTTAAGTCTGAGAATAATGGTTGTTCGATTTATATGAGAGATATGTTTTATGGTCATGCTCCGATGGTCAATGGTTTATTCTTAATGAATCTCGAGCGTAATATTACACATGTTCATAGTGTAGATGCCAAAAGATTTAAAGTTGATAACGATAGTCCCACATACTTGTGGCACTGCCGCCTTGGTCACATTGGTGTCAAGCGCATGAAGAAGCTCCATGCCGATGGACTTTTAGAGTCTCTTGATTATGAATCGTTTGACACGTGCGAACTATGCCTCTTAGGTAAAATGACCAAGACTCCGTTCTCCGGAACAATGGAGCGAGCAACCAACTTGTTGGAAATCATACATACCGATGTGTGCGGTCCAATGAGCGTTGAGGCTCGCGGAGGATATCGTTATGTTCTCACTCTCACAGATGACTTGAGTAGATATGGGTATGTCTACTTAATGAAACACAAGTCTGAGACCTTTGAAAAGTTCAAGGAATTTCAGAATGAGGTGGAGAATCAACGTGACCGAAAGATAAAATTCTTATGATCAGATCGTGGAGGAGAATACTTAAGTCACGAATTTGGTACACACTTAAAGAAATGTGGAATCGTTTCACAGCTCACGCCGCCTGGAACACCTCAGCGAAACGGTGTGTCCGAACGTCGTAATCGCACTCTATTGGATATGGTGCGGTCTATGATGTCTCTTACCGATTTACCGCTATCATTTTGGGGATACGCTCTAGAGACAGCTACATTCACTTTAAATAGGGCACCGTCTAAATCCGTTGAGACGACACCGTATGAATTATGGTTTGGAAAGAAACCTAAGCTGTCGTTTCTAAAAAGTTTGGGGATGCGAAGCTTATGTCAAGAAACTTCAACCTGAAAAGCTCGAACCCAAGTCGGAAAAATGCGTATTCATAGGATACCCTAAGGAAACTATAGGGTATACCTTCTACTTAAGATCCGAAGGCAAGATCTTTGTTGCCAAGAACGAATGCTTTCTGGAAAAAGAGTTTCTCTCGAAAGAAGTAAGTGGGAGGAAAGTAGAACTCGATGAAGTACTACCTCTTGAGCGGGATAGTGATGCAGCACAGGAAACCGTTCCTGTCATGCCCACACCAACTGAAGAGGAAAACCATGATAATGATCAAAGTACTTCGGATCAAGTTACTGCTGAACTTCGTAGGTCCACAAGGACACGTTCCGCACCAGAGTGGTACGGCAACCCTGTCCTGGAAATCATGTTGTTAGACAACAATGAACCTTCGAACTATGAAGAAGCAATGGCGGGCCCGGATTCCAACAAATGGCTTGAAGCCATGAAATCCGAGATAGAATCCATGTATGAAAACAAAGTATGGACTTTGACAGACTTGCCCGATGATCGGCGAGCGATAGAAAACAAATGGATCTTTAAGAAGAAGACGGACGCGGATGGTAATGTTACCATCTATAAAGCTCGACTTGTCGCTAAGGGTTATCGACAGGTTCAAGGGATTGACTACGACGAGACATTCTCTCCCGTAGCGAAGCTAAAGTCCGTCCGAATCATGTTAGCAATTGCCGCATACTATGATTATGAGATATGGCAGATGGACGTCAAAACAGCATTCCTTAACGGGCATCTTAAGGAAGAACTGTATATGATGCAGCCGGAAGGTTTTGTCGATCCTCGGAACGCTAACAAAGTATGCAAGCTCCAGCGATCCATTTTATGGACTGGTGCAAGCATCTCGGAGTTGGAACATTCGCTTTGATGAGATGATCAAAGCGTTTGGGTTTATGCAGACTTATGGAGAAGCCTGCGTTTACAAGAAAGTGAGTGGGAGCTCTGTAGCATTTCTCATATTATATGTAGATGACATACTCCTGATGGGAAATAATATAGAATTTCTGGACAGCATTAAGGCCTACTTGAATAAGTGTTTTTCAATGAAGGACCTTGGAGAAGCTGCTTATATATTAGGCATCAAGATCTATAGAGATAGATCGAGACGCCTCATAGGTCTTTCACAAAGCACATACCTTGATAAGATTTTGAAGAGATTCAGAATGGATCAGTCCAAGAAGGGGTTCTTGCCTATGTTACAAGGTATGAGACTGAGCTCAGCTCAGTCACCGACCACGGCAAAAGATAAAGAAGAGATGAGTGTCATCCCCTATGCTTCAGCCATAGGATCTATTATGTATGCCATGTTGTGTACCAGACCCGATGTAAACCTTGCCGTAAGTTTGGTAGCAAGATACCAAAGTAATCCCGGCAAGGAACGCTGGACAGCGGTCAAGAATATCCTGAAGTACCTAAAAAGGACAAAGGACATGTTTCTCGTTTATGAAGGAGACGAAGAGCTCGTCGTAAAGGGTTACGTCGACGCTAGCTTCGACTCAGATCTGGATGACTCTAAGTCACAAACTGGATACGTGTATATGTTGAATGGTGGAGCAGTAAGCTGGTGCAGCTGCAAGCAGAGCATCGTGGCGGGATCTACGTGTGAAGTGGAGTACATGGCAGCCTCGGAGGTAGCACATGAAGCGATTTGGGTGAAGGAGTTCATCACCGACCTAGGAGTCATACCCAATGCGTCGGGGCCGATCAAACTCTTCTGTGACAACACTGGAGCTATTGCCCTCGCAAAGGAGCCCAGGTTTCACAAGAAGACCAGGCACATCAAGCATCGTTTCAACTCCATCCGTGAAAATGTTCAAGATGGAGACATAGAGATTTGCAAAGTGCACACGGATCTGAATGTTGCAGATCCGCTGACTAAACCTCTCTCGCGTGCAAAACATGATCAACACCAGAACTCTATGGGTGTTCGATTCATCACAATGTAACTAGATTAGTGACTCTAGTGCAAGTGGGAGACTGTTGGAAATATGCCCTAGAGGCAATAATAAAAGTATTATTATATTTCATTGTTCATGATAATTGTCTTTTATTCATGCTATAACTGTATTATCCGGAAATCGTAATACACGTGTGAATACTTAGACCACACAATGTCCCTGGTAAGCCTCTAGTTGACCAGCTCGTTGTGATCAACAGATAGTCATGGTTTCCTGACTATGGACATTGGATGTCGTTGATAACGGGATCACCTCATTAGGAGAATGATGTGATGGACAAGACCCAATCCTAAGCATAGCATAAAAGATCGTGTAGTTCGTTTTGCTAGAGCTTTGCAAGTGTCAAGTATCTCTTCCTTCGACCATGAGATCGTGTAACTCCCGGATACCGTAAGAGTGCCTTGGGTGTACCAAACGTCACAACGTAACTGGGTGACTATAAAGGTGCATTACATGTATCTCCGAAAGTAGTTGTTGGGTTGACACGGATCGAGACTGGATTTGTCACTCCGTATGACGGAGAGGTATCTCTGGGCCCACTCGGTAATGCATCATCATAATGAGCTCAATGTGACCAAGGTGTTGGACACGGGATCATGCATTACGGTACGAGTAAAGTGACTTGCCGGTAACGAGACTGAACAAGGTATTGGGATACCGACGATCGAGTCTCGGGCAAGTAACGTACCGATTGACAAAGGGAATTGCATACAGGGTTTGATCAAATCCTCGACATAGTGGTTCATCCGATGACAACATCGAGGAGCATGTGGGAGCCATCATGGGTATCCAGATCCCGCTGATGGTTATTGACTGAGAGAGTCTCGGTCATGTCTGCATGTCTCCCGAACCCGTAGGGTCTACACACTTAAGGTTCAGTTACGCTAGGGTTATAGGGATATGTATATGCAGTAACCCGAATGTTGTTCGGAGTCCCGGATGAGATCCCGGACGTCACGAGGAGTTCCGGAATGGTCCGGAGGTAAAGATTTATATATGGGAAGTCCTGTTTCGGGCATCGGGACAAGTTTCGGGGTTATCGGTATTGTACCGGGACCACCGGAAGGGTCCCGGGGGTCCACCGGGTGGGTCCACCTGTCCTGGGGGGCCACATGGGCTATAAGGGGGTGCGCCTTGGCCTAATGGGCCAAGGGCACCAGCCCCACATAGGCCCATGCGCCTAGGGTTTAAGGGGGCAAGAGTCCTAGGAGGGTAAGGCACCTCCTAGGTGCCTTGGGGGGAGGGAAAACCCCCCTTGGCCGCCGCACCCCCTAGGAGATTGGATCTCCTAGGGCCGGCCACCCCCCCTTGGCACCCCTATATATAGTGGGGGAGAGGAGGGACTTCATACCTGAACGCCCTGGCCTTTGGTTGCCTCCTTCTCCCTCCCCAACACCTCCTCCACCTCCATAGTGCTTAGCGAAGCTCTGCCGGAGTACTGCAGCTCCATCAACACCACGCCGTCGTGCTGCTGCTGGTGCCATCTCCCTCAACCTCTCCTCCCTTCCTTGCTGGATCAAGAAGGAGGAGACGTGGCTGTTCCGTACGTGTGTTGAACGCGGAGGTGCCGTCCGTTTGGCGCTGGTCATCGGTGATTTGGATCACGTCGAGTACGACTACATCATCACCTTGCAAGCTTCCGCACGCGATCTACAAGTGGTATGTAGATGCAAACTCTCTCCCTAGACTCGTTGCTTAGATGAACTCATGGATGGATCTTGGTGAAACCGGAAAAATTTTAATTTTCTGCAACGTTCCCCAACAATTTATCCATGTAAACTCTTCATGCACACTTGTGTATAGCCATCTGTAACTATTCCATTTACTAATAGAAAATGAGTTACAGTGGGGGTCTTACCCACTCTGTTTCCTAAAAAAAGCATAAGTAAATAAAAATTTAGTGCTGATACATAGTGTTCTGAGAGAACCTAGTGCTGACCCATGGCGTTCTAAGAAGTTTACGATAGATTATTTACAGTGAGTAAAGTATATAGCTAGAGATGCATCATATAGATGGTTGTTGTTATGAAGCGATGATCATCAGATAGAGCCATCGCTGCATGTACCATCGGAATCAAAAATGACTTCATCGTGTAAGCAACTTGTAACGCCCCGGACACACCCGCCGGTGGTTGTTACTCCTGGCGGGATCTAGACTGGCCCCACAGATCAATACTAGTCTTTTCTGCGCACTTTGTCCTCACTCGTGCGCACCCAGGAGCAACTTCCCGATCAGTCACCCATCCTGAAACTACTCCAAGCTAAGAACGCTTAAATTTGGAGTTCTGTCCAAATTGGCTCCCGGAAAAGAAGGAATTCCTTATATATATGAGTAGTCTATCATCCCTAATAAGCTAGGATATCACACAACTCCTCATAGTGGCTGTCATCGGCGGGTTATTCAATTAATTGAGCGGATTGCAGAGTGTGCTGTGACCCTCACATTAAAAAGGACCAAATGTGGATAGTGACAATAGTTAGTAGTAAACAATGGCAGGAAGAGGAAGAAGAGTGCATAGCATGCTATATTTTTTGTCACCTACAGTAGAAGCTTTGAATTTTATTTTTTTAATATACAGTAGTGTAACAAAGGAGATAAATGCAGGAAGAAAGAAATAACTATTGGCAGGAAAGGCGGAAATATTTACATGATGTTTTATGAATATGAGTAATTATTTGTGACTATTCATGCTTAACTTCCCAGTTATATGTACCAATGTAATGAGAATCGTTGCTCCGGTACTAATAGCAATGCAATTAGATTCCTGAACATTTTACAGTAAGATATAATCTACAGAATCAAAAGCAAGTTACAGGTTGTATGTCATATGATTAATTATTTGTGACTATTCATGCTTAACTTCCCAGTTATATGTACCAATGTAATGAGAATCGTTGCTCTGGGACTAATAGCAATGCAATTAGATTCCTAAACATTTTACAGTAAAATATAATCTACAGAATCAAAAGCAAGTTGCAGGTTGTATGTCATATGGTCAACCAGACAAGTAGTTGAGTTGCGAGGCATAAGCAAGGAGAACAATTCATTTCTATGAAGCAGAAGGAAGGACATTACCATGTGCTAGCCTGGATTTGAGAATGTTTTGTTGATGGTGCATACATAGTATTTTATGTGTGCCTTTTTGTGCCAGAACATAGCAAAGAAGGCGTCTACATGGTGCTCATAGATTTTAACCTCATTGCCCGAGTAGCAGTGCTTTTCAAGCTTTCGAAAGTACTGGACAACAAGGGGTGGTCCCGCATTTAATTAAGTTAAGGTAAGAACCAGATGAAGTAGCATCTGTAAGGAGGCTAAATATCATTTATTGTTAGGAGACAAAGCTTCCGGCAAGAGAAAAGAAGAACCAAGCTCTAAACCTATCGGAGGAAAAAGAAAGTAAGCTAGGTATCTAAGCTAAGGATTATTTTTCAGAGTGATATAAGTAAAAGTGAAGAAATGTTGTAGACTTATATTGTCAAATGTTTTAGGCTTTCTTCCATGTAAAACACAATACAGTCTAAAGCACGACACTGTCAAAGTAACTATAGGAATGCTCTTATCTTATATGCTGTGAAACATGATAATATGATAAAACTACTCACTCAAGGGACTTGATTGGACACTCTAGCTTGCTAAATAATATATGCTTGGGAGAGAACAATCGTATTGCAAATGGATATAAAACAAAAGCAGCAACGTGTGTGCATCCTCCTTCCCACCAGGAAGCTCTATTTATGAGCATCATACAAACTATTTTCACTTGGCAGCCAAGCATGCCAATAGGCACACAAAGGTTAACCTGTACATGCTATTTATCTCTTATAATATCTATCTTAACGATGCGACTTCACAATCAGAAGACATTTTGTTGAGATCTTAAGGCATATTCACATGCATCTATGGTGGTAATAACTATCTATCTTCTGCAGTTAAAATAAGTATGTACGGTTGGAACTTTAATTCCTAGGAACATAGACATACTGCAACAAAGTGGACTAATTTGACCTAATTTTACAAAAAATGAATCCAGTTCTTTTCTTAAACACACATTAGAAAATAAAAATATATACAAGAGGGACACATACATTAGAATATAATAGGCCATGAAACCAAGAAAATGGTACCGATAAGGACAAATACTACCACTGCTAAAGACCTAGAAGAATTTCAATAAACAAACTATCAATAGCGCAAATCCAAATGCAGAATGGTTTCATTTTGCACCAAGTTATTATTCTTCAAGAGCATTAGAAACAAAATTCTCAAACCTAGGGGTGGAGAAATAGCACAAAGCAGCCCTAAGAAAATCAAATGACACGAGCTCCTTGATCTACTACATGTTTCTACATTATTTTATTATGGTCACTGCAATAAATTCCCAACATGATAAAAATAAGAGAAAATCTTTCACATAAATCAAAACTGACAACCTTATCCAAGGAATTATTTTAAGCAGTTGGCATATTAATAAGAACATATTCTAAAACATCAATAATAGAGCATTGTTAAGGAAAATCCATCAGAGACAAAACACTAAATGCATTAGCCATATGATTCTTCTAAACTGAAAGTAAACATCAAGAGATTCCAGCGAACTTAAGAAATAAACTAATACAATAATCAAATCACCTAATCACATATGTTTAGACATGGATGGTGGGATCAACTTAGGGAACATATATCTTCACAAATTACTTTGTATAGTTAAGGTGAGATGATCTAAGAAGAGAAAGAAAAGAGAAAATCACATATTTTCTCTTCAAAAGAATCCAAGCACTTATCTAATTACACTAAGCAATTAAATTATTTGCACTTCGTTTAATAAGGGAAACCATGAAAGGGTCTTACCTGAGCTTAAAACTTGTTTGGCAAGTGTTGTGAGGAGTTAGTTGCAAATAGGAAAGTGAGAAGGGTTAAAATGTAAATGTAGTTTGTATATACTGAGACAAGGAGGAATGAATCGGGAGATAAGGTTCTTCCAGAAATCCCTAGCTTCCCCCCTTAGCTTCCTGACGAGAGAAGAGAAATCCACAAAATCCAACAACATGGTGTCAGAGCAGGTGCTGTAGCCGCCGCCGGCGACCAAGGGAATGGTGGCGCTCCTTGCTGTGGTCGAGGAGAGAAGAGGAGTGCTTCTGGTGGTGGACTGGAGCGAATAGAAGGAGCTGCGGCCAGGGTGTGAGGCGGTGCAGCGGGTTGGAGTTGAAGCTGGTGGCTGTGCGACCTGGGAGTGGTGCTCCTGCTTGTAGCCTTGTGCAGGCTGCTCGAAATCGGAAGCCTCGGCAAGGGTGTCGCCGGCAGAGAGAGCCAACGCATGGATTGTGTTCGGTTGGAGGCGAGCAGAACTGTAGGTGTGGAAGCAGGCTGGAGGTGCCAAGCAGAGGTGTAGGAGAGTGTTCCCTGGAGGTGGTTGCGTGGTGTTGCTGGGAAAGATTTGTGTCCAGGAGGAGGCAGGAGCTGCTGTTGTGTTGCAACAGAGAAAGAAGCACCAAAGGTCACAAGTGTGCTTGTCCTGAAGTAAGAGGATTTCTGGGCTGCTGAAGACCAGGTCAGAGCAGCACATCAAGGAGAGGTTTGCAACGATGGGTGACAAGGATGCCGCTCCATCGGGAGTCACGGCAGGGGAGCTTGCAGCGGTGTTGCAAGCCATGGATGATAAATACAGATTGTTGTTCGAGGCTATGAGCAAGCAAGGAGGGAGTTCAAAACCAGAAGCAGAGGTCAAGGAGGAGGTTCATCCATTGCAAATGCCCCTGGTGAAGTTAGATGGGTCTGAAACCTATGCAAGTTGGGCAGAGCACGCAGAGACAATTCTTGTCTCAAGAAGTCTAGAGGGCTATATACATGGGGCAATTGAAAAACCAGCTGACGAGAACTCCAAGGAAGGCCAGAAGTGGAAGATGACCAAAGCATTGGTGAGAGCATGGCTGCTGAGTTCAGTCTCACCTCAAATTGCTAAGCAGGTGGAAAGGATTAAGGAGGCGTCAGAAATTTGGCGGCTACTGAAAGGTACATATTCTGGAGTCGGTAATGAGATGCTTGCTTGTAAAATTCAGAAGGAGCTGCAGGGGTTGAGTCAGGGTGACAAATCAGTTGTGGATTATGTGTCCGAATTGAAGAGATTGTGGAGTGAGATTGATTACTTTGATCCAATTGATATGGAGTGTGGTAAGTGTATTGAGAAATTTAACAAGTGGACGGAAAAGAGACGTGTGAGGGACTTCCTAAATGGACTTCATTCTAAGTATGAAAACAGGAGGGCTGCACTGTATGGTAGCGGAAAGCTTCCTACACTGGAGCAGGCAATATCAACTATCATTAGTGAGGAAACCAGATTGAAATTAGAGGCAGCCGGGTCAGTGATGCAAGGTATCATGCAGCGGCGATCAGCACTCTATGCAGTAGAGGGTGGAAATTATCAAAGGTTGGGATCAAATACAACTGAGAAGAAATGCTTCGAGTGCGGTCAGCCAGGACATTTGAAGTTTTCATGCCCTGAGTTAATGGGAGGCGGCAGAGGAAGAGGGCAGGACTGGCGTGGAAGAGGCCGTGGCCGTGGGCTTGAAGGACGAGGCTACCGTCGGCGAGGTACATGCCCTGCTGCTAAAGCAAACACGTCGGTGATCAATGAAAATACCACCCAAACTATGAGTGTTGAGATGACTGCTGAGGATAGGGAGAAGTGGTGCCAATTCAAGGGGCTTTCTCTAGGTGACAAGACAACTGTTGAAGCGCCTACCTCTGCTGCCTTAGCAAATTTTGGTGGTAACAACTCTCACACTGTGATAGATAAGTCCATTGATGCACCATGGTTATTAGATTCAGGTGCATCTAGACATATGGCTGGTTCCTACAGAAATTTTATTGACTATACTCCTGATTTAAATAAGAAAACCGTTAAATTAGCTGATGGCTCCTCCCAAACCATTATGGGATCAGGAACAATTATGTGTAGCACTGATATGTCTTTGTCATCTGTTTTGCATGTTCCCTCGTTCCCAATAAATCTGCTATCCATCAGTTGCATCACAAATGAACTTAATTGTGTTGCTATCTTCTTTCCATCATGGTGCTTGTTTCAGGAACTTGGGACTGGAAGAAGACTTGGGACGGGGATCATGCATGATGGATTGTATTATCTGGATAATAATATGCCACCTGTGGTTGCAGCTGTTGCGTCCCTTTCACCACTTGACGAATTCCTTCTTCACCACCGCAGGCTAGGACATATGTCTTTTGTCACCCTTGGTAGGCTTTATCCTGCTCTTTATAGTAAAGTTAACCAGGGGAGTCTAGTATGTGACGCTTGTCAATATGGTAAACAAACACGTAGCTCCTATACATCGTCTGATAATAGAAGTGACACGCCACTTCAAGTTATACATTCTGATGTGTGGGGTCCTAGTGGAGTTTCATCTTTAAATGGATATCGCTCGTTTGTTACCTTTATTGACTGTTGTACTAGAGTGACTTGGGTTTATGTGTTGAAGAACAAGAACGATGTGTTTGAATGCTTTGTTGATTTTCATAATATGATCAGAACGCAATATAATGCTTGTGTGAAAACATTTCGCACTGATAATGGCACAGAGTATGTGAACAAGGAATTTAATGAGTACTTATCCAGTTTTGGGATTATTCATCACACAACTTGTCCAGGTACTTCAGAGCAGAATGGTTTGGCAGAAAGGAAGAATAGACATCTTCTGGAAATCACTCGTTGCATAATGATATCTATGAATGTTCCTAAGTTTTTGTGGGGTGAAGCTGTAATGACAGCTGCTTACTTGATGAATAGAATGCCATCCAGGGTACTTGGTTATAAAACACCGTTAGAGTGTCTAACGGGTGAAACAAAATATGTGGTTCCACCTAAGGTCTTTGGGTGTGTTTGTTTTGTGAAGGATTACATACCATCTGTTGGCAAGCTAGATCCAAAGGCGTTAAAGTGTGTATTCGTGGGGTACTCTGGTAAGCAGAAGGGATATAAATGTTGGTGTCCATCTGAAAGGAGAATGTTTGTGAGTATGGATGTGGTATTTAGGGAGCAGGAACCATTCTATGGTGAACCGATGGATTTAACTGATGTCTTCCCTGATTTGTTTGCTAATGAAAATTTAGATGCAGATTGTGAGACAGGGGGAGATAAGGAAGAGGAAGATGATGCAACATTAAGAAAGATGATAGTTGGGGTAATTCCAGTGGAAACAGAGCAAGAACGAAGACATGAGCAGCAGTATGATACATCAAGTGAAGCATTCCGGTGGCCAAAACCAAATGAGGAAAGGGGGATTCAGGTGTATACACGAAGACGTCGTATTCAGGAGGAAAGGACGCAAGTGTTGGAACCTGAGCCCGAGGCTTATGGGCAACATGGTGAGCAAGAGAAGGAGGCTGACCAACAAGATAATACTCAAGTTCAAACTAGTGATACTGGACCTTCCTTGGACAGTGGTAACATCTCTTCTCAATATGATGACCTTGATGTCCCAATAGCTTATAGAAAGCAACCACGAGCTAGTGCCAGAAAATTGCCCTCTAAATTGGATCCTTATAATGTCTCCAACTATGTCTCTTATGACATTGTTGGTCCTTCTTACAAGTCCTTTATTGCAGCGCTGGATTCTGCAGAACCCTTACCACGGGACTGGCAGGAGGCAAAATTAAACCCAAAGTGGAGGGCAGCAATGCTTGAGGAGATGTCTGCTCTCGACAAGAATAATACATGGGTAATTACTCCACTTCCTTGTAACAAGAAAGTGGTAGGTTGCAAATGGGTGTTTACCATAAAACATACACCCGAAGGGAAAGTAGATAGATATAAGGCGAGACTTGTGGCGAAAGGTTATAGCCAGACATATGGAGTGGACTATGATGAAACCTTCGCCCCAGTTGCAAAGATGAACACCATCAGAGCTTTAATCTCGGTGGCAGCAAATAACAAGTGGAAGTTGTTTCAGCTAGATGTGAAGAATGCATTTCTTCATGGAGATTTGAAAGAAGAAGTTTATATGGAGATTCCACCAGGGTTCAGTGGGCCTGAGACAATGGGTAAAGTGTGTAGATTGAAGAAATCACTTTATGGACTTAAACAGTCACCAAGGGCTTGGTTTGGGAGATTTCGCAAGGAAGTCTGCACTTTGGGTTTTCGACAAAGCAATGCTGACCATACCCTTTTCTTTAAGCACCACGGAAATAAAACTGTCGTATTGGTCGTATATGTTGATGACATTGTGATCACAGGGAATGATGATGTGGAGATAAAGAACTTGAAGAAAATGTTGGCGAAATCATTTGAAGTCAAAGACCTTGGCTTCCTCCACTTCTTCCCGGGAATAGAAGTAGGTTATGGAGCTCAAGGTATCTATCTCTCTCAAAGGAAATATGTGCTTGATCTTCTCGCTGAAACTAGGATGCTTGAAAGTAAACCAGCTGCCACACCAATTGAACCAAACCTTCGTATTACAGCCAATTCAGGAGAACCTGTTGATAGGGGGAGATACCAGAGACTTGTGGGACGTTTAATTTATCTATCCCATACTAGACCAGACATTGCATATGCCGTGAGCCTGGTGAGTAGATATATGCATGATCCTCGATCAGGTCATCTAGATGCAGTAAATAGAATTCTGCGGTATCTCAAAGGTTGTCCTGGAAAAGGAATTCTCCTTTCCAACCATGGGCATCTAGAAGTTGAGGGATACACAGACGCTGATTGGGCTGGGTGCTTGGATGACAGGAGATCCACTTCAGGTTATTGCGTCTTCTTGGGAGGAAATTTAGTCAGTTGGAGGAGTAAGAAGCAAAGTGTTGTCGCCAGATCCACGGCAGAAGCAGAGTTGCGATCCATGGCTTCAGGGCTATGTGAGTTGTTATGGCTTCAATTATTATTAACTGAACTTCGGTTGTTTAAAGGAGGACCACTCAGGCTCCATTGTGATAATCAAGCCGCAATCAACACTGTCAACAATCCGGTTCAGCATGATAGAACAAAACATATCGAAATTGATAGACATTTTATTAAGGAGAAACTTGATGAGGGAGTACTTCAAGTAGGTTTTGTTAAAACTGGAGACCAACTTGCTGATGTATTAACAAAGGGCGTGAGTGTTGTATCCTTCTTTAAGTTGTGTGGCAAGATGGGGCTCTTAGACATTTTCACCCCATCTTGAGGGGGAGTGTTGTGAGGAGTTAGTTGCAAATAGGAAAGTGAGAAGGGTTAAAATGTAAATGTTGTTTGTATATACTGAGACAAGGAGGAATGAATCGGGAGATAAGGTTCTTCCAGAAATCCCTAGCTTCCCCCCTTAGCTTCCTGACGAGAGAAGAGAAATCCACAAAATCCAACAACAGCAAGTAACACAACTCACAGTATAGCTTCCAACAAACCTTCGATAAACCAGCATCATACTTTGCAGGGACTATTTGCAGGGCTCACAAGTTACAATTCTACTGGACTACCATGTTATTCATTCAGCAAATAAACAATGGTATACGTAGGAAAATCAAACTTTGCTGTTATAGTTACTTAGGAATTCAGATTATTGCTTTTCTTGTAGAGGCCCTATACTAAAAATCAGGTAAAAAAAACTTTAGCAGATTCATGAAAGGCAAATGTCAATAAAAAGGTATGGCATAACTGTCCAGATTTTGTATAAACCAGTAATATATATACAATCATTTTTCCTCTATAAAAAGCATTGTAATGGTCGAGTAATCAATCTGAGCAATTTTAAATTAAAAAGAAAATATCTAAGACTAAGCTCTGGTTCATGTATTTTAGAGAAGTTCAGTTCGGCGAAACTACAGAAGCAAAGGTCTGAAGATTTTAGCATTCTAAAGCTCGTATGATAGTGTAAAACTACGCACCTAGAGGGATTATCTAAGCACAAACTAGTAAAATTGAAGCAATAAACAAGCTCTCTCAAGGAAAGAACATGGTGCATAACAAAAAAAACTGAGCACACAGAGGTAACATAGTGAAAGTGTACAAAACTATATCTTATAAAGCATATGCTAGTGACTGAATAGAAAAAGATTCTTATGAATATATTAGAGTTTTAGCCAATATTTTTGTGCAACATAAGGTCCTCCTTTTACCAAGTGGAATTCATGATTTATAATGTAAAATTTAGCTAGGTACGACCAAGAGACAACTACGGGTAGTAAGAGAAAGCAATTTTATAGAAAATACGTACATATTTACCTATGAACTTATGGCATTCTAAGATGCAGCTGAACAATATAGCAAATGGCATGCAATACACAGCTTGAAGACTTTGGTAGTTAAATTAGCTAACACAAGTGCAACATTAATTTGGAGGCAAGGCAGTAACAACATCCAAGCAGACACATGAGAACTCAATTAAAATGAAAACTGAATTTATGTTTTGTCCCGGACATGATGGTAATCACATGAACTGTGCCAGCTCAAGCTCAAGCAACGCAAACTGTCATTTACTGCCACCACCAATCAACAATAAGGCCAGAATGTTAGGTAAATATAACAACTGATACCACTATGGTATACACAAGCATTTGCTTGCACGGAAGGAAGTGTGCAAACATCCATCGTGCACTAAAATGATTTTTTGAGAGGGAGAATTTTTTTTCCTGTGTATATAAGATTCATGAATGCAACACCGATGCTTGTCAGCCCTGCCGGGTCACCTAAAATTCAAGCAGCCTGCTAAAAAGAAAAGTTGTAAAGTCAACATACATATAACTAAGAGCATAATTGTTCTTCCCAAGCAAAGCTTTCCAAAACTCTCAGATAATTCATCAAGCCAGCACACTATTTTTACAAATTAGATAATCATCTACCAGTGGAACGAAGCAGTCCAAAGTAAAACATTAATACGAAAATCTCAAACTACCATATCCATCACTTTGCCTAGAGAGATAATGGGAAGATGGATGATTGGAATTGGTGAAGCTCACCTTCGCATGGATAAATGCGACAAGATTCTATGTGTTTCATGGAGAGCCGGCCAATAGGAGAAGGTTGAGTCATCAGCCATGCTCGCCACTGTTCAAGGTGCGCTGCTCGCCAAACCGATGCCATGGTGCGATGGTAGTGCGACAAGATCCAACCATATGTACTTGACAAGAACGCTAAAAAGCTAAAAAGACGAGACATGGAGGTCAGGGAGGAAGTGGCAGCAACAAGGACATACACACAAGGATACTGGCAGATTCCTCTTACCTTCCCATTGCTGCATCCTTTGTCTCGCCACTGAGGGTTGCCGGTCCGAGCATGCCTGAGTGACCAGTGTAGTAACCAGGATACATTTTCCACAAAATCACCCATGGGATGCTACATGATAATGGAGTTCTGAATGTAACTCACATTCATTTGAAATGCAGGTCCTATTATCAATCAAGTTCTGTAAGTACAACATTTATTATGAAAGATCACATAAATTCAATTCCTTTAAGCTGGAAAACACTTTGGACCATACAATGATCAACATTACTAATCCATGGATAGCAATATTTGTAGCCTGAGTGCTTAGCAGGGCCGTCCAAAAAACGCAATGGGGCCCTAAAATTTGAAAAAATAAATAATTCAAGCATAATCTCATTTTCTCAGGTATCAATGCAAAATCTAAATGCAATAAATTAACCTCATGCTCTACCATGACCATCATCACCTTCATGAATTTCTGCAGCGGCAACCTCAACCTCTACTGCATCATCACCATGACCATCATCAATATTAGAATCTGGAGTTTCATTTTCAGAATTAGTTTGGGATCCCATCACAACAAATTTTTTAAGAGCACCCCTTTGAGATTGAGGGTTGCTTCTAGTTTTTTCTTAATTCCTATGTTTTTCGGCACCAAAATCATTCTTCCTATTTCTAGAATGCATGATTATTTCTGTTATGAACCAAACAAAAATAATATCAATGCATTTGAACTCCATGAATTATAGGCTTGTGACATGTATAGATAGTAGAATGGAAATAGATGGAACCTTGATTTTGGACGACCAACTATTGAAGATCATGAAGGCGTGACAACTTCAACACCTAGGCAAATAACCAGCCCTACAAACAATGTTCCAAAAATATATTAGTGAACTATTGTACATGATGATTGATAAATTCAGAAGTCTTAATACAACTTTGCACTTCTTATGAAAATTAGAGAAAAGGGGAGGAGCCGTACTGTGGAAGGGCACCAGTTGGTTCAAAGTTTTGCCTTGTTGTCTGTGGAGGTGCGGATGGCGCGGGACGATTGCGGTGTCGGCCGGCGCGGCAGTGTCTCCCTTGAAGTTCCGGCATGCTGCTGGCTCTCGCATGTCACGTGGTGGTTGCTGATCTGCAAAGCAATCCCCGTCGAGACACCGATTCAATCGAAGCGAACAAGCGTAAGGATAGGGAGGATCGCAGGAAATCCCATATGTAGCGTTGTTGTCGTTTCAACTTCAGGCCCAAGAAGCCCAAAAGGAGTCCTTCTGGCCACAAGGTAATGCTGGCACAAACTGAAATATTACATGCGCTGTTACATGTACATGGAACCAAATTGGGGGCCCTTTGATTTTGGGGCCCTGTGCGAGCACACAGCTCACACAGCCCCTTCAACGAGCCAGGTGCTTAGCAACATAGTGTCTCTGAGCATGATTACAAAAGTTCACGTTTTATGCATTCCATGGCCTTTCTA
This sequence comes from Triticum dicoccoides, assembly GCF_002162155.2. Taxonomy (NCBI): domain Eukaryota; kingdom Viridiplantae; phylum Streptophyta; class Magnoliopsida; order Poales; family Poaceae; genus Triticum; species Triticum dicoccoides. Next base: position 301,954,662 of record NC_041391.1, on the reverse strand, counting down.
TATGGAAATGGACCTTCAAAGTGCTACATCAACTGTTTATCTACTTGCCAAAAGAATTCATGCCTTCTGTCCGCCCTTAAACAACTCCCTTTCCCAGCTTATTTTTTTGGACTTGTAACAGAAGATACCATCCAAAGAATTTAAAAACTCATGTATGCTCTTTTCTTCTTTTGAAATTACTGCTAAGCATTATTGATTATCATCATTACCATACATCAATTTTGGCTTATCTGACACCTAACACATTAATGTTATTTCTAGTATGTTCGGGTAAATTAGAAACTTGGTTTTCTAGCTAAACTCAAGATGACCCTTTTCAAGGTTATCTAGTTTTCAATTGTACCAGGACTTGGCATTTGTCAGATTACTAGTTCCGCAAACCCTTGAAAGGTTTGAACTCTGGGGTGCGTGCGGAGATCTCAACCTACCCAGCCTGCATACTCGCAATCCTCCTAAGCCTAGCGCATCGGGCTCGAAGAGACAAAGAGACACAACAGTTTATCCTGGTTCGGGCCACCTTGCGGTGTAATACCCTACTCCAACGTTTTGGTGGATTGCCTCGAAGGGTTGAGGATGAACTAGTACAGAGGATGAACTGGCCTTGGGAGGTGAGGTGTTCTTGAGCTCAAGAGAGCTAGTGAGGTGGTTGGGTGAGAATGGATTGGATCCCCCTCGCTCTGAACTAGATGCCCCTCTATGGTGGTGGCTAAGTCCTATTTATAGTGGCCTTGGTCCTCTTCCCAAATGTTGGCGGGAAGGGATCCCACAACGGCCGGATTTGAAAGGGGACAAGTAGTACAGCCTATCCTGACTAAAGTGGTCTTCGCCTGTGAAAAGCCTCTAGTCGTGACGCTGTGGTGTCCTCCTTGATGACCTCCGTCCTGCCGTCCTGGCGGTCTTGGTCTTCTTGCTCCAGAATAGAAACCTTTGGCTGATTCCTTGGGACTCCGCGCCCGCGGCTTGCCTCCCTTGCACCAAAGAGGAAACTGGCACTCTGCGCCCGCTGGCTCCCGCCTGGCCTTGGTCGTCATGGCTCACGCCAGCTGAGCCTCATGAGGTGCACCTTGCATAGAACTCTCCGCCCCTCGGGAGCCAGCCTAAAGAGGCCGATTCCCTCGGGGGTCTTGGTGCCGTCCGCCTCGCGAGGCTTGGCCCCTCGCGAGGGTCTTGAGTTGTTGATACTGAAGCTGGGTCGTACCAGGCCGTTGATGGAGCCACGTGGTGGGCCGCAGGTAGGCAAGTCTGGATACCCCTATATCCAGAACGCCGACAGTAGCCCCCAGGCCCAAGACGCGCTCGGACTTGGCTTCCAGGCAAAGCCAAAAGGCAAGTGCGGAGTGCCGTGATTACCCACAAATGTAGGGGATCAATCATAGTCCTTTTGATAAGTAAGAGTGTCGAACCCAACGAGGAGCAGAAGAAAATGGTAAGCGGTTTTCAGTAAGGTTTTCTCTGCAAGCACTGAAATTGTAGGTGATAGATAGTTTTGTGATAAGATAAATGGTAACGAGCAACAAGTAAATAAAGTAAACAAAGTGCAGCAAGGTGGCACAATCCTTTATGTAGCAAAGGATAAGCCTGGACAATTTCTAATAATGAGAAAGGAGCTCCCGAGGACACATGGGAATTATCGTCAAGCTAGTTTTCATCACGTTCATATGATTCACGTTCAGTACTTTGATAATTTGATATGTGGGTGGACCGGTGCTTGGGTACTGCCCTTTCTTGGACAAGCATCCCACTTATGATTAACCCCTATTGCAAGCATCCGCAACTACAAAAGAAGTATTAAGGTAAACCTAACCACAACATTAAACATATGGATCCAAAGCAGCCCCTAACGAAGCAACGCATAAACTAGGGTTTAACCTTCTGTCACTCTAGAAACCCATCATCTACTTATTACTTCCCCATGCCTTCCTCTAGGCCCCAATAATGGTGAAGTGTCCTGTAGTCGACGTTCACATAACACCACTAGAGAAAAGGACAACATACATCTCATCAAAATATCGAACGAATACCAAATTCACATGACTACTAATATCAAGACTTCACCCATGTCCTCAGGAACAAACATAACTACTCACAAAGCATATTCATGTTCATAATCAGAGGAGTAATAATATGCATAAAGGATCTGAACTTATGATCTTCCACCAAGTAAGCCAATTAGCATCAACTACAAGGAGTAATCAACACTACTAGCAACCCACAGGTACCAATTTGTGGTTTTGATACAAGATTGGATACAAGAGATGAACTATGGTTTTGAGAGGAGATGGTGCTGGTGAAGATGTTGATGGAGATTGACCCCCTCTTGATGAGAGGATCGCTGGTGATGACGTTGGTGATGATTTCCCCCTCCCAGAGGGAAGTGTCCCCGGCACAACAGCTCCGCCAGAGCCCTAGATTGGTTCCGCCAAAGTTCCGCCTCGTGGCGGCGGAGTTTCGTCCCGTAAGATTGCCCATGATTTTCCAGGGTAAAAGCTCTGATATAGCAGAAGATGGACACCGGGGGCCCACCAGGGGGTCCATGAGACAGGGGGCGCGCCCCCCACTCTCCTGGATGAGGTGTGGGGCCCCTGGTGTATTTCTTTCGCCCAAATTTTTTTATTAATTCCAAAAGGATGTTTCGTGGAGTTTCAGGACTTTTGGAGTTGTGCAGAATAGGTTTCCAATGTTTGCTCCTTTTCCAGCCAGAATTCCAGCTGCCGGCATTCCCTCTCTTCATGGTAAACCTTGTAAAATAAAAGAGAATAGCCATAAGTATTGAGATATAATGTGTAATAACAGGCCATAATGCAATAAATATTGATATAAAAGCATGATGCAAAATGGATGTATCAACTCCCCCAAGCTTAGACCTTGCTTGTCCTCAAGCGAAAGCCGAAATCGAAAAATATGTCCACATGTTTAGAGATAGAGGTGTCGATAAAAATAAAATACGGACATGAGGGCATCATGATCATTCTTATAACAGCAACATATATAGTTTTTATCATATGATTTCTTATGCTCAAGTAACAATCAATTCACAATGTCAAGTATGGTTCAAAAACTTCATTGGGAACTAACAAACTATAATCTCAGTCATTGAAGCAATTGCAATTTATTGTAACATCAGAAAGAGTCAACAATAGAGCTTTTCAGCAAGCTCACATACTCAACTATCTTGTAGTCTTCTATAATTGCTAACACTCACGCAATACTTGTGGTTATGGAGTTTCAGCCGGACACTGAGAAAGATAGGGGCTTATTGTGTTGCCTCCCAACGTATTCACCTTTAGGTGATGTCAACAATAATAGCCCATGCTAACTAACATCCAATTGGATATA